>NC_090446.1:955056156-955385442 GCF_031143425.1 Pleurodeles waltl | reverse complement strand
CGTCGAGGCACACAACGGCGAGTAGGTCGAGGTCTAAAGATCGCCGTTCGACGTCGAGACACTCAACGTCAAGACACTCAACGTCGAGGCAAGAGCAACCGATGGGGCGCCGATCGACGTCGAGCCATCGCCGGCGTGCCCGGTCACCGCCAAAGGCCGTTCGCCCCCCGACGTCAAGAGACGCGACGTCGAAATCGCCACGACGGCATGAGAGACATCCGCTGTCGACCTCCCACCGCTCCACGTCGAGGCACACGACGGCGAGTAGGTCGAGGTCTAAAGATCGCCGTTCGACGTCGAGACACTCTACGTCGAGACACTCAACGTCGAGACACTCAACGTCGAGGCAAGAGCAACCGATGGGGCGCCCTTCGACGTCGACACAGGTTTAACCTGTCCCACAGGGAGTAGAACATCGCCCTCCGCCAGCAGACAAGGCCGCACCATCTCCCGTGGTCTCCATACTGAGCGACTCATCTCGTTCAAGAGCATCATCTGGGCATGTTTCGCCCATCAACCTATCTCCAAGATGGCTAGAGAGCCTTAACAGACCAGCGGCCTCCCCGGATTCGCAGTATTTGCGAATGTACTCGCCTACCGCCTCCCTTCCAAGAACGCCATCACCGACAGCAAGGGCAGGACGGGCTCGTTCTGCTCCTCGTCAACCGACTGCGAGGCCTGGGCGCTCTGCTACAGCGTCTCGCAGCAGGTCTCGTTCTCAACGGCGATCCAGGTCTCGTTCACGAAGAAGATCACCCTCTTGGTCGTCGTCAGGATCATCTGTCGGGCGTTACTCCCCCACCCTGACAGATTCTCCACCTGCTAGGCTCTCACCGGTGGATGACATTACCACGTTTAATGAGGTGCTGTTAAGGGGAGCGAAGAAATTAAACATAGAGGTTCCAGAGCCATCTACCTCCTTGTCAGTCATCTTTGAGACTCTGCAGCATAGATCAGCGTCAAAAAAGCTACTGCCTCTAGTGCCTGGTTTGTTGCAGCCAACCATGGACACTTTCCTGGCCCCAGCTACGCTCAAATCTGCCCAGGCTAGGATTCTGAAAAAATATAGGGCTCCCGAACAGGACCCTTTGTTCCTAAGGAAGGATCCGCCACCGGACTCTGTAATATTGGCCGCAGCCCGAAAAACCCACTCGTGGCATCATCCTCCACGGTCCCCCCGGATAAAGAGAGCAGGCATCTAGACTCTCTGGGGAGAAAGATGTGCGGTACGGCGGCTTCGGCAATGAAAGTCTCCAGTGCTTCTGCACTCCTGGGCAGGTATGACCGTTCTCTGTGGGACTCCCTCAATAGATTCACAGAGAAATTGCCCAGAGAAGACAGGCAAGATTTTCAAGAGATCTTGCAGGAGGGATGCCTGGTATCCAACCAGGTTATCAGCACGGCGGCAGATGGGGCGGATTTAGCTGCACATGGGTACGCACATGGAATCTGTGCAAGAAGGTCTTCCTGGCTGAGACTGACTGGGTTAAAGCAAGAAGCACAACAGCGCATCCTGAATCTCCCATTCGCCGGGAACTCGCTGTTCGGTACCCATGCAGACGAGGATATGGCCTGCATGAAGACCGAGGTGGACACCATGTGGGCAGTAGGCCTGGAAAGGAAGAAAGATTTCAGGAGAAGGTATAGGCCTTATGACAGGCACCCTTTCCAGCAGAGGGTTCAAACCCCTCACTGGTCCCAAAGGCCACAACAACGGCAGGGATGCCCTCTCTTTCACCGAAGGAACACAAGGGAGCGAGGGTCAAGTAGACCTCAGCAGTCCACACCGAAAGCGCCGGCCAAACAATGAGATCTCGCTTCCCTCAACACTGTACACCACTCCGGTGGGGGGAAGTATTGCAGGTTATCTTCACGAGTGGCACTCTATCACAAGAGACAAATGGGTGCTCAATATTGTCGAAAATGGCTACTCTCTTCTTTTCAAACAGCCTCCACCACACTTGCCACCAGCCAAATGCAATCCATCTCATCTCAGCCTGCTGCGCAAAGAGGCTCTCGCCCTCTTACAAAAGAATGCCATAGAAAGGGTTCCACCTGCGCACAGAGGAAAGGGGGTTTACTCCCGTTATTTTCTGGTGGCGAAAAAGGGCCGAGAGGGCGTTTTCAGACCAATTCTGGACTTACGACTGCTGAACAAATACATAAGAAAACAGAAGTTCAGGATGCTAGCGCTTCACCAGATTTTCCCTCAGCTACATCAGGGAGACTGGATGTGCTCCATCGACATGCAGGATGCATATTTCCACATCCCAATAGCTCCCAAGCATCGGAAATTCTTGCGCTTCCAAGTAGCGTCACAGCACTATCAGTTCAGAGTTCTACCATTTGGCCTGAAATCTGCCCCACGCGTCTTCTCGAAATGTATGGCGGTGATAGCGGCACATCTTCGAAAACAAAAGATATTCATCTACCCATACCTAGACGACTGGTTACTGAAGGCTTCTTCTCCGGAGCAGGCGAGAAGCCATCGGGACATTGTGCTCAGGGTTTGCGAGTCTCTAGGTCTTCAGGTCAATTGCCAAAAGTCAACCTTGATTCCAACACAGAACCTTCACTACCTGGGAGCTATAATAAACACATAACTCCAAAGAGTGTATCCTTCGGAGGAACGACTATCCTCAATAGACAGGAAGTGCCAGGACCTGTTGAAAGCCAACGCGCCTACGGCACGTCAGGTGACATCGCTGCTGGGCTCCATGGCATCATGCATTTTCATTGTCCCAAATGCCAGACTGCACATGAGGCCCCTCCAAGAGGCATTGGAGAGCAACTGGAGCCAAAGGACAGGTCGCTGGGAGGACAGAGTGCGACTACCGGCAGCGGCACTTCAGTCATTGAAATGGTGGATGCGCACACCTCACCTGTCAGCAGGTGCTCCGTTTCACCAGGTAGTTCCATCCGACACTCTGGTAACGGATGCGTCTCTTCAGGGATGGGGGGCTCATCTGGGTCCCCTTCAAGCTCAGGGCCTGTGGTCAGACAAGGAAAAGCAGTACCACATCAATCTGCTGGAACTCAGAGGGGTCCATCTGGCTCTCAAGTCTTTCACACCATTAATTCAGGGGAAAACTCTCCTAATACAAACGGACAATACAACCACAATGTATTATTTGAACAAACAGGGGGGAACGAGATCACTACCCCTATCTCGAGAGTCCCAAACAATATGGCATTGGCTCCTGGCCAGAGGAATGTCACTTACAGCGGTTCACCTGCCAGGGCAACAAAACGTGGAAGCAGATTTCCTGAGCAGACACCTAGAGGACGCACACGATTGGGTCCTACACGGCGAAGTCGTCGAATACATCTTCGCTCAATGGGGTCGACCTCAATTGGATCTCTTCGCAGACGAAGTAAACAAGAAATGCCCAGACTTTGCATCCAGGTTCTACCGTCCGGGATCTCTAGGGAATGCCCTGTTGATCGACTGGTCAGGGATATTTCTCTACGCCTTTCCACCGATTCCCCTCATACCGGCAATGATCAACAAACTTTACAGATCCAGGACCAGAATGATTCTCATAGCGCCACAATGGCCCCGTCAATTCTGGTACACGGATCTCCTCAACCTATCGGAAAAACCTCACAGGAGGCTGCCGTGCAGACCGGATCTTCTGAGCAGAATGGAGGGCAGGATTCTACATCCCAACCTACCCTCTCTGAGCTTAACAGCATGGCTCCTGAATTCCTGCAGTATGGGCACCTAGGGCTCTCACAGGAGTGTATGAACATCTTGAAAGAGTCCAAACGACCTTCCACGCGGCGTTCTTACGCTTTTAAGTGGAAGAGATTCTACATATGGTGCTGTCAACAAAGCCAGAATCCCATACGGGCTCAGGAGGATGTCATACTGTCCTATTTACTTCATTTGGCGAAGTCCGGTCTGCAGGTATCATCTATTAAGGTACATTTATCTGCCATTACAGCCTATCGTAAGTCACCTTCTCAGGAATCCTTCTTTACGAAACCTGTAGTCAAGGATTTCTTAGAAGGTTTGAAAAAAGTATTTCCGCCCATTCGGAGACCATCTCCTCCATGGGAACTGAACATAGTATTGTCAAAACTTATGGGCCCTCCTTTTGAACCTATACACAAGGCCTCTTTACAGCACCTTACGTGGAAGACGGCTTTTTTGGTGGCCATTACTTCGGCGAGGAGGGTCAGCGAAATTCAGGCTTTGTCTTCCAAAGAACCGTACACAGTTTTTCACGACAATAGAGTGGTTCTACGAACTCACCCATCTTTCCTTCCGAAAGTGGTGTCAGAATTCCATATCAATCAGACTATATCTTTACCGACTTTCTTTCCCAATCCGGAGACTCCGGCAGAGAAAGTATTGCACTCCTTAGACTTGAAAAGAGTGCTGAAATTTTATTTGGATAAAACAAAAGCGATTAGACATTCCAACCGCTTGTTTGTAAATTATGGTCATTTGAGGACAGGAGAGGCAGCATCTAAACGAACTATATCAAGATGGATAGTTTCTTGTATTGTTAATACTTACCAGCTGGCTAATAAACAATTACTAGCTAGGCCTAAAGCGCATTCCACAAGGGGAAAAGCGGCTACTGCTGCCCTCCTTAACAATGTTCCAATATCTGAGATTTGTAAGGCTGCTACATGGAAGTCTGTACATATGTTTACTAGACATTACTGTTTGGACTCAGATGCAAGAGCGGATGCCCAGGTGGGGCAGGCCTCTCTGAGAAATTTATTTGCATAATACGTATCTATTCCTGCACTTCTATTAGACAGTCCGCAGAGTTTAGGGATGGGCTTGCTAATCTATTCAATGTTTATGACTATTGATGAGGATCCCCTGGAAGAGAAGGATAAGTTACTTACCTGTAAATCCTAGTTCTCTTCCAGGGCTATCCTCATCAAAGTCATAAACAACCCACCCTCCTCCCCGGACTCACGTCTCCTAGAAGTGCAGGACAGATTGTCTTTCGAATCAGTTACACAGATTGTCACCGTAAAAAAGTACTGACCTAACTGTGAACCAGTTGTCACCTTTCCTTCACCCCTGAGGCATGGTGGGATACTGGAGGTGCTCAGGGTCTTAAAGGCAAGGTGCTAAAGTTTTTATGGTTCTCCTGTGTTAACCTGCATGCAGCCTATTGGCTAAGAATGCTCCATTGTTTTTCAATGTAGTTTTTTCTCTTTTTCTCTAGTGTTTACTGCTGCTTACTTCCCTAAGCCCAGTTTTGGGGGCTTGGGTAGATATTTATTCTCTATTGTAATTTTATAATATAAAAAAAAAAAAAAAATCATAGAAATAAAGCATTTTTGCCTGTTTATGATTATAGACTGCATTGCTGTTTTACACATGTATAATATGTGTGTATTTTGATATATGCTCCGGGGTCCCCGCACAAGGGCGGGAATATTCAATGTTTATGACTTTGATGAGGATACCCCTGGAAGAGAACTAGGATTTACAGGTAAGTAACTTATCCTTACTCCATATTGATTTTGAATGTTTAAATCACTGTTTTGTTTACTTAGTTATCTGTGACACCTTTGTCACAGGGGAAGTTGGTTACTACAGTATTGGAACCAAACTTGAGTATCCACCAATCAGGTGACACCGCCCTCTAGAATCCTCCTGAGAGAAGCTCAAGCTCCTCAGATTTTCTACCGCACGTCGTGCTAGGGAGTCTCTTCAGAGCTCTGCTCTTTCTTCACACCTTTTTCAACATATTTTCTCACAGAAAAACTTATCTGACCTGATTGTAAAAACATCTTCAACATGTCTGATAAGGAAAAGAAGGGTTTATTCAGAAATTGCAAAACTTGTGGCAAGAAAAGACTACATTCTGAAGACCCTCACCAGGATTGTATATACTGCCTCTATCCAGACCACTCAGCCAAGGACTGTAAGGTTTGTCATACCTTTTCCTCTAAGACTCTTAAGGATAGGGAAGGCAGATTAATGATATGGCTGCAAAAACTGAAATACAGAGAAAATCCAGTTTCTGACTCTGAGAGTGATGACTCTTCAATATCTAAAAAGTTATCAAAGAGGGTGAGATCAGACACAAGATCTCCCTCCCATCACTCAAGGAAAGCCCACAAAATGACTGCTTCAGGGTCTTACAAGGGCCGCAGCCCATTTTCTTCACTCAAAAATCTTCCAGCAAAAGAGAGAGAGGTCATGCCAGCAGTTCAGAGAGGCATAAAAAATCCTCCCCTGTCCCCCCATCTGTGCCTTTCAAGAGACCATCCTCTACTTCTACAAAATAGACACCGTCGACGACAGATTCATCGTCGACGAGACCGTTTGTGAGTGTTTTTCTAACGCCAACGACGACTTCTACATTTCCACCGTCGACGACGAGTACCCCAACGTCAAAGAGAACGGCATCGACGACATCATTGTCGATGAACGTCTACACCTCATCATCGTCGACGGCGCTTATTACGATATCAGCTTTACCGTCGTCGACGACCTCGTCGATGGTAGACTCGTCGGTGAGGCTGTCTTCCATCAAGATCTCCATGCGTTCAGCGTCTACGACACCGCCACCGATGAAGTCCATGTATGCGCCGTCGACGACATCGTCAACGACACCATTGACGACATCGTCGACGAGAGAAAAACATTACAAAACTCAGGAGAAACTAGTAAGGTGACCTCCCTTATTCCAGTACATCCGTTAGAGGGAGATCAAGACTCGGACGATGAGGGGCCATTCGGAGCAGCACATAGTCCATCACAGTTGAACGTCAAGTACCAAGAAGAGTATGAGTTTGATGAATCCTATGACCCTCAATTTTATGGAGAAGACCAACAATATCAACAGGGGGCATACATTCCATCCTCCTTATTGTCTGACCTCAGAGCAATGTTAGCTGATTACAGCAGGTGTTGTCCTCCTCAAGGGGAGCAACCTCCTCCATCGCCCGTCTCTGGGGTTACCACTCCACGTCAGAGACCAGTTTCTTTACCTCTCACAAACGTGGCTACTCCGGATATGACGCTGCCCCAGGATACGGACATGTCAGAAGGGGATCACGAAGAAGGGGAGCTCCTGGACACTCATTCCGAGTGGGATGAATACATCATCCCTGCTCCTCCTTCTCCTTCTCAATCAAAGGTGGAGTCCCCACCAGACGGCATTGGAGGATTTCACAATCTTCCTAGAAAGAGCAGCTAAGCGTTTCGCTTTGCCAGTGCCATCTAAACAAACAGACTGTTTTCTCTACGATTTTAAAGAGCCGTTCCAAAAATCTATGCACTTTATTCCGCTGGTTAACTATCTGTGGAAGAAGGTCTAAAGGTCATGCACAATCCTGCTACAGTCACAGCAGTTTTGCCTCGTTTAGACAAAAAGTACAAGGCACCGGACGATGCACCAGCATGTCTAACTGGACATCCTCATCCAGACTCAGTAGTGGCTCAAGCGGCACAGAGGAAGTCCAAAAATCCGTCTGCCCCGATTTCCGCACCCTCAGACAAAGAGGGTAGGTGATTAGACAACATCGGAAAGAGGTTTTCCTCTATGGCTAGCCTAGTGGTAAGAGCTGCTAACTCACTAGCTGTGTTAGCTAGGTTTGACAGGCAGCTATGGGCAGACATCGCCCCACATATTAGTCAGTTGTCGGAGGACGCAAAATCAGAGGCAAACAAGACTTTGCAAGAGGGTCAACGCACATCAGCGGAACTCATCGACTGTGCAATGGACATAGCTACGACTGCATTTCGACAGCTCGCAGGGGCAGCTGTTCTTAGAAGACAAGGTTGGCTAAAGGCTACCTCATTCTGGCTTGAGGTGCAGAATAAGATTTTGGACTTACCTTTTGATGGCCAGGCATTATTCGGCAAACATATCGACGAGGCTTTACAATCCATTAAGTCGGACACAGACATGGCAAGGTCATTAGGGACTCTCCAATTTCGAAAGCCTTCCTTTCGAGCTAGAGGGCGTGGCCAACCTTCATATAGAGGAGGATATCAGCAGTATAGATATTCCACCTATCCTTCCTCATCTCAACAGTACCATCAATACTACCCCCAAAGGCAGCCGCCGCAAGCAGCTTATGGTAGATCTGGCGGTAGAGGACGCTCAACTGGCCCTGCTAAAGACTCGGCTCGGAGAGCCTGATGCATCCAAGGTGCCGGCTACATCCAACTCTCCTCCTTTGGTTCTAGGTGGAAGGATATCCCTCTTCCTCAAACAATGGCAAGTCATCACATCAGACAAGTGGGTCCTCCAATTAGTGAAATATCCACAACAACTCAAGAAGGAGATCAACAAAATGCTTTTCAAAGGAGCTATAGAGAAGGTACCTCGATCACAGCAAGGAAGAGGGTTTTATTCCAGGTTCTTCCTCATTCGCAAAAAGTGGAAAGATTGGAGGCCTATCCTCGATTTACGGGAACTTAATATCTACTTAAAAAAGCAATCGTTCCGCATGATCAGCCTACAAGATGTCTGAAAGACACATATTTCCACATTCCCATCCACCCTGCCCACAGACAATAACTGAGATTCACCGTAGCCGGCAGCCATTTTCAATTTCGTGTCCTTCCCTTCAGCCTAAAATTGGCTCCCAGGATATTTACCAAATGTCTAACGGCAATCTTAGCCTTCCTCAGAAGGAGGAAACACTGAATTTTTCCATATCTAGACGATTGGCTGATAAAAGCAAGTATCTACGCAGGAGCACACAGATCAACAAGAAGGTGTGTTTCCTTACTAACCAATCTATGCCTAACCATCAACTGGGAGAAGTCCAAACCTCTGCCAGCACACAATATCACCTTTTTAGGGGCAAACCTGGACACACAATCCACCATGGCGTGTCCCACAGTAGACAGGCAAAAAAGATTACTGACACTAACAAAATCAATACAAAAAAGAAACTGTGTTTCTGTCCACCTGCTCAAGTCACTGTTGGGCATGATGTCATCATGCATACCTCTGGTTTCTCTATGCCGACTAAAGATGCGCCTGTCACAGGAGCAACTAAATCGTCAATGGCTCCAGGTTTCGGGAAGCTTCGAAAATCAAATACACATAACAACCAGCAATAGCCAAAGCACTGACATGGTGGTCTCAAGGGCATCATCTATCCATAGGCCTTTCGTTCCTACATCATCCGGTTCCGTGGACCATCACTACGGACGCATCTCTGGAGGGTTGGGGAGCCATGCTACAGGATCTTCAAGTAAGTGTTAAGTGGCCATCGCAATTGACAGCAATGCATATCAATAGGCTAGAGCTCAGAGCAGTGTACCTCGCTTTACAGGTTTTTCTCCCGACAATATCAGGATCGCACGTAGTAATAAGAACAGACAACACCACTCCGATGCTTTATCTCAACAAACAAGGAGGCACAAGATCTCTCACTCTCTCCAGGGAAGCCCAGAGAATTTGGAATTGGGCCTCGCATCACACTCTCAGCTGTGCATTTGCCGGGAATACAGAACAAGACAGCGGATGCGCTCAGCAGACAAAGAACGAGCTGCCACGAGTGGGAGCTGGACCAGTCGATAGTGGACTTCATCTTTTCCCATTGGGGAACGCCAATAATAGACCTGTTTGACAACAAAGGGAACGCCAAATGCCAGTACTTCGCAAGCTGGCATCACCAAAAGGGTTCTTGGGGGAATGCGTTTTCAATAGTCTCGTCAGACATCTTTGCTTACGCCTTTCCTCCAATTCCATTGATACCAAGAGTCCTCACAAAGATGAAGGCAGAGCCGTGCACTCTGACATTAATAATAGCTCCGTATTGGCCGCGCCAACACTGGTTTGTGGAGCTTCTTCTATCAATCAAGCCTCACATTCCGCTGAAACCGTTTCCACAATTGTTAACAATGAACAACGGGCAAGTATGGCACCCGGATCCGCAGTCAATGCGATTGTCAGCATGGCTCCTGGGCAAAGAAAGTTCGCACATCTGAATATCCCACAGGAGTGTAGGGATATCTTGTCCAGAGCTAGAGCGGATAGCACTAATAAGGCTTATTCTTGCAAATGGAAATTATTTTGTGTCTGGTGTCATCAGCGGCAGATTGACCCACTATCTTCACCGCCGGAACAAATATTGCCGTACTTATTGCAGTTAGCTCAAGCAGGCCTGGCACATTCATCCATTAAAGTACATCTGGTGGCATTAGCAGCATACAGATGTTCAGACGCTTCACCCTCGCTCTATTCCTCTCGTCTAATCAAGAGGTTTTATAAAGGACTTTTCAGGGTTTTCCCTCCATTCATACCACCACCTCCTTCGTGGAACCTAAATATTGTTTTAGCACAGCTGATGAAGCATCTGTTTGAGCCGATTCATCGTGCCTCTCTCAAATTCCTTTTGTAGAAGGTTGCTTTATTGGTGGCTCTCACATCAGCCAGACGTGTCAGTGAAGTGCAGGCCCTCTCTATTCAAGAGCCGTTCTTACAGTTTAAACGAGACAGGGTACTGCTGCGTACTAATCCGCATTTCATCCCGAATGAGATCAATGAGCCCTTAGTGTTCAAATCTTTTTTTCCTCATCCTTCTACTCCGGCGGCGAGAGCATTACACTCCTTAGACGTTAAGAGATGTGTTCAATTCTACTTGGACAGAACTAAGTCCTTTTGACGCTCTAATCAGCTATTCGTAGCATACAGTGCACCTAGAAAAGGCCAACCACTTTCTAAGCAGAGTATATCCAGATGGATCGCCTCAGCCATTCGTTTCTGCCATCAAGCAGCGGGTAAACCTCTGCACTTATCTGTACATGCTCATTCTACGAGGGCAGTCTCATCGTCAGCAGCACTGTTCGCGGGGGTTTGCCTGCAAGACATTTGTAGAGCAGCAACATACATTCACAAAACACTACTGCTTGGAATCTCTATCTCAAGGAGAGATAGCAGTGGGTCAAGCAGTCCTCAGGAATCTCTTCAGGTGAAGGTGAGCCATCTTTTTCCATCCCTCCATCCTAGAACAGGTATGCACATTGTTTATGTCTCTTATTTTCGGAAAGAGAGTTATGATTTGTAAAAAAAAAAAGAAAAAAAAAAGAAAGAGAAGAGTGTAACATAGAGAAAAGTGGAGATAATTAACAATAGTATTCAGATACCATATTTTCTTTGAAATATTCCTTGTTATATGTAGATATATATATAAATATATATAGATTTATATGGATGTATATACATATGTTTTATATGTGCGTGTGTTTTGTATCACATATGGTTACAATGGTGGATAAGTACTGCTCTCTACTCTGATTCAAGCATGTGAATCTAGGAAAGTTCCAATACTGGAGTAAGAAAATAAGTTACTTACCTGTAACTGTAGCTCTCCAGTATTGGAATCTTTCATAGATTCACTTGCGACCCACCCACCTGCCCAGAGAGGCTCATTTTCACCTTCCCTTTTTCTTTCTCTCTTTTTCCTCTTTTAACGCACTTGTGCTTGGAAAATCTGAGGTGCTTGAGCTTCTCTCAGGAGGATTCTAGAGGGTGGTGTCGCCTGATTGGTGGATACTCAAGTTTGGTCCTTTTCCTAAAATCACACTGATAGACTGTTAAAGTGAAGAGGCCTAGGGCCTTTTTGTTAGTATATTTTAACACTACTTGTGTAATTTTTACCGGGGCTCCCATCTCGCCGACGGGGAATGATTCAAGCATGTGAATCTATGAAAGATTCCAATACTGGAGAACTACAGTTGCAGATAAGTAACTTATTTTCTTCACATGGTCAGCTCTGTGATGGGCTGTGGATAGCGATCAAAAGAGTTTGCCGAAATGTCAGCAGGATTCTTGATCAGTGGGTTTTCCTTTTCAGCCAATCCTTTGTAGAATTTCTCATTGAGATTGTGGAGATGGTTGTCCAACATCTCAACGTCTAAATCTTCGTGGAGGTCTGCTGCAAAGCAAGGAGCACCTGCTGTGCTATCCTTAAGGCGTTGTTCTGTAGTGTCTGCAGAGGCTTCAGATACTCCGGCTTGCAACCTCTCCACACAGGTGAAGCATGTCATTGTAGGTCGAATAATGGTGTTTATTGCATACACTTTGCTCCGCATAGTTTAGTTCTCAGAAGAGGGTACAATGCAGCCAGTTTGGTTGATGCTTTCTGGCACACCTTCTCAATGTGGTTTCTCCAGTTGAGTCTGGAGTCAAGTGTCACCCCTAGGTATGAGCTGTGTTTTTTCCACTCTATCTCCTCTCCATTGAGGTGGCTCTGTGGATGCTTTTTAATCTGTTTTCTGGTGAACAATGTTGCTGTGGTTTTGCTTGGGCTAAGATTTATCTGACAGTCGCTGTACCATCCAGAGATTTTGCCGAGTGAAGCTTCAAGGTTCTTAGCAGCTTCCTTTTCGCTGAAGGATTGGGCGTTGAGAGTGAGGTCTGTTTTCTTTAAGTCCTTAGGAATATCATTCATAAATACATTAAAGAGAAATGTTCCAAGCATAGATCCCCTGAGGTACTCCAACAAGAATAGGTCGTACAGTTGAGCATTCCTCATGTATCGCCACGTGAAAGGTACATCCTTCCAGGTAGCTAGTCAGCAGGTTTACCAGGTAGCTGGGAAACTTCAGCTTAATAAGCTTGTAGATCAGTCCTCTGTGCCATTCTCGGTCGAAAGCTTTGGCTACATCCAGGAAGGAGCTGGGGCCAGGTTAAGTGATTGTAGGAGGTCACGGGGGGCAGGTGGGGGAGTTGATGAGCAAAGATGGTTTGACCCAGTGTGGGGGGGGGTGGGGCTTTTGCCATAGGGGCAGGGTGATAGCATTGCTACAAGGGCCCCAGCTGTAGGCATGAGTGACACCCCCTATGGGTGTGATGAGGGCAAAAGAGGACCAAATGTATTCATCTCAAGGATGTATTTGCTGCTACGTCTAATGTATTGACCGTTGTGCTGTCTATAAATTAGTGTAGTAGTAAATACAGAGTTACCTTTGTGATGGGCACAGTGCCTTAAAAGCTATAATAATGGGCATCAGGCAGACGTCCTTGCGTAATTTAACTGATCATGTAAAGTGCTCCAATACCTTTGGGTCGAGTTTGCGCTATATAAAACCTGCAAAACAAAACACATTGGGAAAATTATCATGCTCACATTTAGTTTACTGGTAAATTAACAAATGCTCATTGCCGTCATCGGATGGGATCGTCAAGTCATAAATTTCTTTTGCCTTCAAAGCCCTTGAAGGGTAAGTCGCTAAGACAGTACAGAGGGTTGCTGGAGATGTGGAAAGGCACGCAAAGGTGGCAGTGCTTCATGGGTGCTGGGGGTATGGGTTTCCACAAGTTTGGTTTTTGCAACCTTGGTGGCCGGACCACCAAGAGTCCAGTTGCAGCTGTAAGGGAGGAGAGGGTATCCCTCCACTCCCCAGTTTCTCTTTTGCCTTTTGGCCTTGGGTTAAGGGAAGAACTAGGTGGGGTCTCCCAGGGATTCTTGTACAAACCAGTGCACATCTAGAGAGAGGAGGTGAGGAGAGTGGGGCGTTTGATGGTGCCAGGCACTAGTTGATGCTATATCCCTATGGGGGGATCAGAGCCAAGGTTTTGTTAAGTTGTAGAGGGATAGACAAGGAATAAACAGTAAGCTCTGAGAAGTAAATGAAGGCTGTCTGAGTTGGTGCGAAGTGTCAGGTTTCACGCAGTCCCATTCAGGCACAGTTGGGCGGTAAGGGGGATGTTTATTCATCCTCCTGGGCAACCCCGTGGTTTGGTGCCAATGCTCCTGCGGCACAAAGTTAGGTTTGCGCACACTGGTGCCTGGGCATGAGCTGGGCAATTTCTGAGTTGGTGGTGACCAGTGTCATATTGGGGCTCGCATGGGGACATGCCGAATCTGGAGGCATGGCTTCGGGATCAGTTTTAAAATGATCTGCTTACGTCACAGGAGGAAATGGGCCAGCCGCGTGTTAAGTGTTTTCACCCGTCAGCATGGAACATAATGAGGATGAGTGGGGATAGCCCCCCTGTTGTACAAAGGGGATAGGACGTACCCCCGGATGTCGAGTTTCAATGCCTCTTGACAGCAGAGCAGGTGCATGCCTTCTGAGGTGAAGGATCACACACAGCTATTTTTTGCACACAGGGACGGCCACCAGGGGCCCACCTGGGTGGGGGCCTTGCCAGATTGCTGTAGGATTCGTGTGAGATAAAGGCAGAACTCTGGACATAGCTACTGCCTTTCATGTAGTGCTGGGTTGTAGTTTCCCCCATTTTAGTTTCCCACTGGGACACAGGAGTCAGCTTAACCTTCAGCTTGCAGGCCTGTTGCCCGAGTCATCTAGTAACTTTTTACCCACTTAGTTAGCTCTGTTTGTTCCATTTATTTTATTATTTTGTTTAGCTTACTGCCGTTGCGTTCATTATATATGAAATGTTATGATTTTCAGTGCCATTGCGAGAAGGAGTAATTATCTGCGTCACTATCAGTGATACACATAGGTATTGTTGTCATGTTCCTTTCGCACTGGGTGGTGGGGCATTGCGTACGCGCAACTCGTCTGTGGTAGACTGGCGGAAGCCACAATCAATAGACCTAGACACTAGCTGCTTTATGCTGCTGGATGTGACTGGAGCTCAGCCACACCTCGCACATATTTATTGAAACCCTTGCGTACAGCAGGAGGAACTGTTAACTCCCACTTTCACAGGGGTCTCCAATGAGACCACCCTGCCCCAAAATACACTTCATATAGTACATTCATCCCCAACTTCATCAACAAACAAGCAAACAAAGCACCCATATGCCAGTCAGTGCCTCATAAAAGTTACCGTCCTGGTCACCGTTCTTCACCTGATGGTCTGGCAGCCTACGCCAGGAATCCACTTAGAGGAGGGAGCAGGATTGTGCCTCAAGTGGTATTGCATATGCATATCTCGCTGGCCACCCAGCCCACACTGTTGCTTTCACCATCTGAGGAATTCTCTATAGTCACTTCATCTCGATTAGGAGATGTTGGCTGGTGTTCGGGGAATGTAGGAATTCTCTAAACTCACATTGTCAGACAGTGTCCTAGCTTTCATCCTGCTGTGGGTCGTTTACCGGGGGACGTCTCATTTTTCTGAAGGAAGACACATTCCTTATGACAGTCTCATCCCCTTTGCAGGCAGTCACCAGTGTGCCTCGTCTCCTGATGACTCTCTACAGTCTTTGCTCAAACAACAGCCTGAACTTGCTCCCCAGATATCGGTCTTTGACAAAGACCCAATTCCCAGCTTGAATCAGGCTTGGATGGGCTTGCTGCTGCATACTGCCTCGTTGCTTAGTCTTCCTCCTTTGGTGTAGGACTTCAGAGTCGATGGGGAATGGTGACCACATGGGGTGATGTGGAATGGTGTTCATGATAATTCTCCCCATGCTAGCATGTCCAGGGGCCTGACCAGTCGTGTAGTGAGGCGTCCGCCTATATTCACGTAGGAAACTGTATATGGCTTTTTCAGTTGGCTGGTTATCAGCATGAGCAATGCAAATTATTTTATTGGGAGTCCTCATGAATCGCTCCACCTCACCATTAGTTTGAGGCCATCTCGGTGTAACTTTTTGGTGATGACTACCCCAGGAATTCAGATTTTCTGCATATTCTTGCCCGTGGAATGGGGGCCCGTTGTCTGTCCTCACGCTGTTCAAAATGCCATCTGTGGCAAGTATTTGCTCTAGTTTCGTGATCACCTCAGCAGCAGATTGGGAGTTGACGATCTCCACGTCCATGTATTTTGTGCATTCATCGATGATAAGGGCATGCTGTCCATCAGGGAGATGTCCGAAGTCCGGGCTGACTGACTCCCAGGGTTGATGGAGACCTTCCTCGGTGATGACTGGCGGAGGTGGTTCAGGAGGTCCAGCCACTTGACACCAATGACAGGACTTGACAGCCTGCTCAACCATGGTGCCCATTCATGGGAACCAGACTTTAGTGCAGAGTTGAATCTTGGTTTTTGTGATTCCTTGATGTCCATGGTGGGCTAGCTGAATTGCTCGCTGTGTTAGGCTGGTGGGGATCACCAGATAATGCTCTCTCAAAAGGCATCCTTCGGCATCCAGAGTTCTTGTTGAACATGAAGTAGCGTCTCTAAAGTTTTCCTGGCTTATGGTGTCCTTTGAGACAGTTGTGCCTTGCAAGCCCGCCAAGTGTTTGATTGAAGTGCGGCCACGACGAGCTGCAAGCATTCATTTTCTTTCATGGCCTGTTGTATAGTTGTCAGGGATATCGGCAGTGGCCTTGATCTTTCTGTCATGAAGTTCAGTTAAGCTTCAGTAGCTTCAGCGGCCTGGCCTTCGCAGGCGTCACAGCTTGTGAGTGCCAGGATAGGTAGTCGGCTGGGTTGGGCGAGCCTGGCCTATACTCCACTCGACAGTCATACACCTGTACTTGCAGCATTCATTTCTCATTGCGAGGGGGCTGTTTAGACGCCGACCCTCGGAACAGGGGAATTAGTGGTTTGTGATCTTTGGTGATGATAAAAGGATGACCATACTCATATAAATAAGTGATGACAGGCCCATTGAATTGCAATGGCCTCTCTCTCTCTCTGTGAATATAACTGCTCGGTGTCAGTGAGAGAGACGCTAGCGTACGCAGCAGGAAGCAGTCTCCATGAGATTGTAGTTGGGTGAGCACCGCAAAGAGTCCTTTCAGGCTGGCATTGACAGCAATGTTCCTTGATTTATTTGGATCAAAGTAATATAAGGTAGTGTTTGCCAATAAAACGTCCTTAGTGCTTTGAAAAGTGTTTTCTTCTGTGGACCCCAGCTCCATGGGGTGGTGACTTTGGTGAGTTCCTATAGCAGTTGGGTGAGATTAGTCTAGTCTGGAATAAACCGGCAGCAGAAATTTACCATCCCAGGAAGCTCCTGGCTTCAGAGGTGTTATTGGGGGTGAGGTTTCCTGCACATGCATTTTATCTGGGTCAGGAGAAATGCCATCTGATGAGAAGGTGTACCCCCAAAAAAAAAAATTCTGTTTCAGAAAGTAACACTTATCCTGGTGCAGCGTGAGGCCTGCATTACAGATCCTTTGGGACATTCATCACAGATATACGTGGTGTTCTGGTAGAGATGTGGCATAGACCAGGATTGCATCACTGACAGTTAGGGCACCTGGGAGACTGGTTAGTACCTCACGGTTTGTGCTCTGGAAGATTTCAGCCACACTGGAAATGCCAGAGTTGAGGCGGCGATAGCGCCTCGGACCTAGATGGGTTGAGAAAGTTGTAATGTATTGTGAGTCTTTGTGAAGAGGTACCTGATGGTAGCGCAATCGTAGGTCTACTTTAGAAAACCATAGGGCGCTGGTGAGCTCACTAAGAATATTATTCACTGTTGGGGTCAAGTGTTTCTCTCATTTAATGGCTGTGTTAGGTAGTCTCGTCCACACAGATGAGGACCTCCCCTGGTTGTTTGGGTTTCTTGGTGACAACTATCGGGGACACCCATGGTGTGGGGCCCACTACTTTCTTGATGATGTCAGCTGTCTTTAGCTTAATCACCCCTTCTTCTTTAGGCTGTAGGTGGAAGGCTCTGCACCTGTGTCTCCGGGCGACTGATTGTACTGACTGATTGCACTGATTTGTCAATGTGCAGTCTGACTTCACCTTCTTTGAGGCAACCAATTCCTTTGAGGACATCCTCGTACTCTTTTAGAAGACCTGCTAATTCCTCTTCTTTTACCCATAAGTCAAATGAGATGAGTCCTAGAATTTCAGCTGTCCGTCCGCTGAATAGCATGCCATTTCCTCTTTGGAGATATATATTATCATGCCAGTCTTGGAGTCTCCCTTGGATATTGAGATTTGGAAACACCCTAAGAATGATATTTGGGTGGTCTGACCATATGCGAACACCCGGATCTTCGCATTGGTTAGTAGAGGGGGTCTGTTTAGGTAGGAGTAGGCACTCTCTTATATTAGTTCAATGGATGCACCTGTATCAATGGTTGTGACCAGTTGAGTTCTGATGTTCTTCTGGCACTCGGATAGGGGCCGCCGCCTTTTAGGCACAGTTCCTACTGCAAAAACCATGTGGACTGCATAGTTTTCCATGTCATTGTCCATGTCTTCGGGTTCTCCGACGTCTTCAGAAGCCATATGGAAGACTTGTTTTTTAGCTGTGGGCTTGGATGACCAACTTGCTTTCATGAAATGATTGCATTTCCTCCATGCAGCACAGTGTCCCTTTGACCAGCAGTCGCTGGGTCGGTGGGGGGTGTAGGAGGCTGGCCTGGTTTGTAGTGGGTACCAGAGGTACTTACACCTTGTGTCAGGTCCAGTTATCCCTTATTAGTGTAGAAGAGGTGTTTCTAGCAGCTTAGACTGATAGAAGGTAGCTATGGCAAAACAGCTTAGGCTAAACTAGGAGACATGTAAAGCTCCTACTATACCACTGGTGTCATATGCACAATATCATAAGAAAACACAATACACAGAGTTACTAAAAATAAAGGTACTTTATTTTATGACAATATGCCAAAAGTATATCAGTGAGTACCCTCAGTATGAGGATAAGTTATATACACAAGATATATGTACACAAACCAAAATTAGGTAAGTAATAGCAAGAAAAGTAATGCAAACAGTGTAGAATTACAAGAGATTCCAATAGGAGCACATAGGTATAGGGGCAACACAAACTGTATACTCCAAAAGTGGAATGCAAACCACGAATAGACCCCAAACCTATGTGGGCTTGTAGAGCGTCGCTGGGACTGTAAGAAAACAGTGAGGGTTAGAAAAATAGCCCACCCCAAGACCCTGAAAGGTAGGTGTAAAGTGCACCTACTACCCCCAGAGAGCACAGAAGTCATGATAGGGGGATTCTGCAGGAAGAATAAACACCAGCAATGCAACAACAGTGGATTTCCGGACCTGAGTACCTGTAAGACAAGGGGACCAAGTCCAATAGTCGCGACAGTGTCGAGAGTGGGCTGGAGACCAGGAAATGCCAGCTGAGGGTGCAAGGAAGCTGCCATTGGATGGAAGAAGCTTGGAGTTCTGAAAGAAAGAAGAGAGCTAGGGACTTCTCCTTTGGAAGACTGATGTCCCACGTCGCGATGAAGCTTGCAGAGGTGTTCCCATGCAGAAAGACCGCAAACAAGCCTTGCTAGCTGCAAGGGTTGCGGTAGAGATTTTTGGGTGCTGCTGTGGCCCAGGAGGGACCAGGATGTCGCCACTTGGAGGAGGAGACAGAGGGGGCGCCCAGCAACTCAGGGAGCCCTCACAGAAGCAGGCAGCACCCGCAAAAGTACCTGAACAGGAACTTTGAAGGAAAGTGAAGCAGAGTCCACGCGAAGTCACAAAAGGGAGTCCCACGACGCCGGAGGACAACTCAGAAGGTTGTGCACTGCAGGATAGAGTGCCAGAAAGAAGGAAATCCTGGAAGAGTGCACAGGAGCCGAAGCACCTGCAAATCACGCGGTACCCAGCAATGCAGTCTAGCGTGGGGAAGCAAGGACTTACCTCCACCAAACTTGGACTGAAGAGTCACTGGACTGTGGGAGTCACTTGGACAGAGTTGCTGAGATCCAGGGACCACGCACGTCAGGCTGAGAGGGGACCCAGAGGACCAGTGATGCAGTCTTTTGGTGCCTGCGTTAGCAGGAGGAAGATTCCGTGGACCCACAGGAGATTTCTTCAGAGCTCCTGGTGCAGGGAGGAGGCACGCTACCCCCAGAGCATGCATCACCTGGAAACAGTCAAGAAAGCCGCAGGATGAGGCTATACAAGTTTGCTAGTAGTCATCTTGCTACTTTGTTGCGGTTTTGCCGGCGTCCTGAGCAGTCAGTGGTCGATCCTTTGGCAGAAGGTGAAGAGGGAGATGAAGAGGAACTCTGGTGAGCTCTTGCATTCGTTATCTGAAGAATTCCCCAAAGCAGAGACCCTAAATAGCCAGAAAAGGAGGTTTGGCTACCAAGTTAGGAGGATTGGCTACCAAGAGAGGTAAGAGCCTGTCAGAAGGAGCCTCTGACGTCACCTGATGGCACTGGACACTCAGAGCAGTCCATTGTGCCCCCAACACCTCTGTTTCCAAGATGGCAGAGGTCTGGGGCACACTGGAGGGGCTCTGGGCACCTCCTCTGGGAGGTGCAGGTCAGGGGAGTGGTCACTCCCCTTTCTTTTGTCCAGTTTTGCGCCAGAGCAGGGCTGGGGGATCCCTAAACCAGTGTAGACTGGCTTATGCAGAGATGGGCACCATCTGTGCCCATCAAAGCATTTCCAGAGGCTAGGGGAGGCTACTCCTCCCCAGCCTTCACACCTATTTCCAAAGGGAGAGGGTGTAACACCCTCTCTCAGAGGAAATCCTTTGTTCTGCCTTCCTGGGCCAGGGCTGCCTGGACCCCAGGAGGGCAGAAGCCTGTCTGAGGGGTTGGCATCAGCAGCAGCTGCAGTGGAGACCCCAGAAAGACAGTTTGGCAGTACCCGGGTACTGTGCTAGAGACCCGGGGGATCATGGAATTGTCCCCCCAATGCCAGAACGGCATTGGGATGACAATTCCATGATCTTAGACATACACTGGGCATCTGGAGCAGAAAGAAGTACTACTCGGGGTGATGCTCAGCAAGGGTAACCACAGGGAGAAGCGAGGATATCCTGTCTTTTGCATCATTCGGGTCTCCCCTCAATCCACTTGTAATATAGTAATTTTTTAGTATGAGTGGGGCAGGGCTGGCGTACACCTCAGAGCAAGAAAAAGGCAATCAGGTTTGTACACATTAGATTGCGTGCACTGGTTTGATGTTCATTTTAGAAACCTGGATCTGCAGCCTGTTTGGTGGAAGAGATGGCGGTTGCTTGGGGCATTACTATCACCCGCTGCAGGGGGTCATCGGCAAGGGAGCATGGTGCAAGGTTTTGTCATGGGGTGCAGTTGCAGTGTCCATGATGTTTCCCATTCATTGAGTGATGGATTCATTCCAGACACGGTCCTTTGCCTTCTCCGGGCAGCCATGCCTCAAAGGAGAGGGAGAGGTCTGTGTGGTGGGTGAGGGGGTAACATATCCAGTCATGCGATCATGTCCATTAGCCACACATTCATCCTGCAGGCCGAGTCTTTGAATTTTGCCAATGTATGCTGTACTTGACCAACAGGATTTTGAGGGACTTGGGAAAGTTCTGATGTGCGGTTTAATTGGTTCCTGCAGATACTGCACTTTCAGAAAATGGCAATACATTGCTCCCATGCCTATGCACTGACATGTAGATGTCTTTTTAAAAACAACTTTTGAAGAAGCATAATTCATGGCAGGAGCAGGGTGCCGTGGTAGTAGGCGATGTTTCTGCTCAGCTCGCTCATGTTTTCGTCACGCAGAGGCGGCCGCTGCAAAACAAAAACACAAGACTTGTGTCTCGTCTACCTAAGGTTTGGACAATAAGCACCAGCCTTGTCAAAGCCGAGCACGTCCCTCAATCCCATTGACTTCGGACACATACATAAATAAATAAGGTTTGCATCAGTTTGCCCTCAGCCCATTTAATTGGCAGGCCAGCCAGCACATTGGCTGCCTTTGGATGGTAAATTTCAGCAACGCAGCTTGCGCACAAGCAAGCTCGGAAAATGTTGGCAATGTACATAATACAACATACATCACGAAAAATATGATAAAGTTTCCAAGAAAATAAATAAAAAATGAAACAAGTGTATTTCTTGAACATGTGGAAACTTTCATATTAATACGTCACATGATAGCACGGCACTGAGGAGTACTTATTAAAAGTGACAGTGGTAAACATGAACCATTGGTGATCTACTGGACAGATTAGTTGTCATGTTGACCTTTACTGGCTGTGACTATTATGGAGCAGCTTCAAAGTCTATTAAATCAGATCAAACAAAATATACGTTTTGTAGAACCAGTATTCTGAACTTGCATATTTGAAAGTGCTCTATCAGTGAGTCAAAAGCGTTGACAGTGCAGAGTCATCCAGTAATTTCATTGTGGGGAGCAAGGAGCAATGGTGATGTATTCCAGTTTCAATTGTGATTTTGTGGAAATGTACGGGATGGAGGTATGCAGAGTTGAAAAAATAGGAACCATTGGGCGGCATGTAAAAAGCAATGGTTACAGGAGAGTGGGTGCATAGCGTAGTTGAGGGGGTGAAGGAGATGCAAAGAAACACATTCAGGAGAGAGTGAAAAGGATATGGAGAAGGTGGACATGTGGATAGAAATAGCTAACAATGATTAGCAAAGGCAGTGTTTCTGGTGGGTTTTTAGGTACTGCTCATATATGAAGGGCACATCTGCAAGTTATACAAGCAGTACTGGGAGCACAATAGTGTTGAAACCTCTACCATTAACACTATGCACCCTTTACGATTTAGTGGTGACGTAAGGGATGAGACTGCACAGATTTGACAATCGCCTCAGCAGCGGCATTGTCTATTACTATTAGGTTGGCACCTTATAAATGCTGGACAGACTGCAATCTCTATAGCAAGTGCCTTGTCCTTGGGAGAGGTAAGCAGTAGAACTGCCAGATTTGCACCTAGCAGGTAAATGTAGCCAAATGGGTATCATAGGCTTGGGTTGCCAGGGGGGGGTTTGCATTTGGTCCAAAAAAACACCAGTCAGCTGTGGTGAGGATTATATCTTGACCCTCTGGTGCACGCACCCTTCATCCATTTCCATTACCTCGACAATTTTCAGGGTTATCTAGTCATGATATAACGAAAGTGCCCGCACTTGTCCACCAATAACATTGACACCTTTCATTATGCTAACGCCTATTTCATTTTAGGTCAGCAGCAAAAGAGACATGGACAAGGCCAGTCCTGAGGAAGGTGGGAGAGGAGGGAATGTCCCACAGCCTTGATGTAGGTCTGGTCACAGAGGACGAGGTAGGACTTAGCAGGGGTGACCCCGGAGGTGAACTACCAGGCTGGAGATGTTCTAAGCGATTTTATGCCCCCATTGCAGCAACAATGAAAGGCAACATTTGGGAGGGAGGGGAACTGGCAATGGCCTGGATGCGAGGATCAGCCCCCTCTCACCCCACCTGGACATTCAAAGGACTTGGAGGAGTCACAAGACAAAGTTTTACGACTAGTCATATCTACACATTGATGGAACAATGTGATACCACAAGGAAGGCGAGGGGAGGTGGTGCCTCAAGAGCAAATAAAACTAAAAGGGCCCAAGAAGAGATAAGGCGGGTGGCAGGAGATAGCATAAAATTGGGACCTTGTGAATGCCTCAGTGGCAGTCCTGTGATCAGAGAAGGATAGGAATTGGCTAACAAAGAGGGTAAATGAACGCCAGAAACTGGTGAATTAGATGAGTTCTCCAAGGCTATGCTGAGACTGTTCAAGAAGTGGAATGGGCTGACTGGAAGCATACTGTCAGGGGTGATAAAGGGAAAAAATAGAGATGTACAGGAGGTGTGGGAAAGTTTGTGTAGATGAATTTAGGGGTGGAGAAAGTACATTAAAGTGTGTACTGGAGTGGGTGTTGCAGAAACCTGACAGAACTGTCCAAGAGTTTGTGGTTTTCATTAGAGGGAAGGAAATAGACTTTGTGCCTTCCTCTCTTTTCTCCCTTTTTCATCCACTGCTGTAACTTCTCCCAACACCAGATACCAACAGTCGTAATCTCCCCCAACCATAACTGATGAACATAACTGGCCTCTGCTGAACAAGCTCCTTCCCTCATTCTCACACCTCTCTCGAAGAATCAACATCCTCTCACTGGCTCTATCCCATCTGAGCGTATCTCTGTTCTTTTGTTGCTGCTCCTCCCATCACCCCCGCCAACCCTCCCCCAAACCTTCCAGCATAGCAGACCCAAACTGACACAATCTCCTTTAGACAACTCAGACCTATTGTATCTCCTAGAGAGTCACTAAGCTTCAATTTCCACTACCCTCTCCTCTTTTCGTGTAGTGGGCTGCCCAATATCCACCATCATCTCAGACCGCAGTCAAATTCACACCCACCATCCAGGTGTACAATCATCCCCTCCAAACTTGTTTCAAATACCAACTTCCTGAACAGCCAAGTCAGAAAAGCAACAGCTTCTCCCTGAACTGCATGCTACGCAATTGTTGGTTCTCTCGTAGGGGATTTCCATGTATAGTCATAAGCATTGAATAGTTCCGCGCGTCTGCGGGGACCCCGGAGCACTGATGTGAAGTATATTCTTAAGTGCAAATACCAGCCCTTTGAAAAAAGGTCTGTCAAAAACCACTTAAGAATAACATTGTGCAGCCTATGTGAACAGCTACACAGGCCAAATTGTTGAAAAGAAAACAGCTGTAGTGTAAATTCACGTTCAAATACCTATTTATTCTAGAAATGTAATAAAAAATACATTCTCATACTTTATTTACACCTCTCATGAGAATAAAACAATGCAGGTCAGTGTAGCCCATAGGCTGCCATTATACAGAATGTAAATAGAGCTGTGCCTTTAAGAAAGTAAAGTCTTCCTGTATCCCATCATGCACAGCAAAAGGCAGTTGCCTCAGTTCTTTTTTCCGGCTCCTTCTGACAGGACCCTGAAGCATTGAGCTCTACCTCACAAAGCTGTTTTTTGACAGAAATTCAATTAAAATCTTTTGAGTTTCAATTTCACTCGACGTTTTTAATATTGAGTGAACATTTGCTAATCTTTTCTGTCAAATTCTGACAGAAATTTAAGGTTTTTCTATTTTAGAAATGCCTTCACTTTTTGATAAATGCCCTTCTTGTGGCAGAAAAAAGGTTAAAACAGATCCACACCGGGTCTGTATAATTTGCCTTCCATCCAGCCACAAACCTGATTCCTGTGACATCTGTAGAACTTTCTCCAGAAGGACTCTTCGTGATAGGGCGAAAATTCGACTTCAAGCAAGAGAGGACAGGAGAAGAAGTGGTCAATCTGCCACAGAGGGAGGAGCAGGTCAGTCTTCTACCAGGGCTCACCCTGTTTCCTCTGCAACTTCGGCCAGAAAACGGCATAGGTCTCCGACGACGTCGAGGGCATCGACGTCGAGACCAGGAACGGCGCCAACATGCTCGCCGTCGAGGACCGGTTCACCGGCGAGAAAGAAACATTGTTCGACGTCGGCAGCCGTTTCGCCGCCGAGACGGCGAGGACGCTCGCCGTCGAGAAGGTCTGGGTCGCCGTCGACGCGACATGGGCTATCGACGTCGAGAAGATCTGGATCCGGTTCGCCGTCGACGCGGCGAGGACGATCGACGTCGAGAGAGAGGCTTGCCGTCGAAGACGGTCGCCGTCATCGCATCGACGGCGAGGAAGGTCGTCGTCAAGAGGATCTCAGCGACGAGGGGAATCGACGTCAAGAGGCACCCGACATCACCGTACTTCGACGTCGACGAGTGTGTCGCCGTCGAGGCGGCAGTCAAAGAGACCTAGAAGGGTTTATACCACTTCAGAATCCTCGGCCTCACTCATCCTGCTTCCAGCTTCGCCTCAGCTCTCTCCTCAACAGCCGCCGTTGCCGCAGACACCAGTAACACCTACGGCTCCTCCTCCGGCTCCCCCTTCAGAGTCTGTTCCGAGGACGCCAGCGGAATCCATAAGACATTCCAGACATTCCTCTAGGCGTTCATCTTCTTCTCGGCACCATCGTAGATCTCCACATTCACGTCATAGGCATTCTTCTTCGTCTACACAGGACTACTCTCCAACCCTATCGGACTCACCGTCCCCGAGAGTGTCCCCCATAGATGACGTGAATACATTCCAAGAGGTCCTAGTACGCGGGGCGACCAAACTAAATATCCCGCTGGCGGTACCCGCCCCATGGACCTCAGTGATTTTCGAGACTTTACACCAGAGGACATCTTCAAGACCTTTACTTCCACTGGTCCCAGGTCTTATTGAACCAGCAATGGATATTTTTCTAACACCGGCCACAACGAAATCTGCTCCTTCCAGACTTATTAAAAAGTATTGCACACCGGAGCAAGATCCTCTATTTCTAAGGTCAGACCCGGTGCCGGACTCGGTGGTTATAGTAGCTGCAAAGAAACTACACTCTACATCACTGTCTTCCTCCTCGCCTCCGGACAAAGAGAGCAGAAAGATCGATGCTGCAGGCCGAAAGGTATGCTCTACCGCAGCCATCACAATGAAAGTAGCCAGTGCCACTGCTTTATTTGGAAGATATGATCGGGCCCTTTGGGACTCTATAATGCAGTTTGCGGAGCACCTACCCAAGGACAAAAGGGAAGATTTCTTGGAGGTCGTGGGTGAGGGAGCTATGGTTTCCAACCAGGTAATAAGCGCTGCTGTTGATTCTTCGGTACTTTCGGCACATAACTACGCTCATGGAGTAGCGCTAAGAGGACACGCATGGTTGCGATTGACATCTCTCTCAAACCAGAGGCGCAGCAGAGAATTCCGAATTTGCCATTCTCAGGCTCTACATTGTTCGGCTCTCATGCCGATGACGAGATGTCAAGAATGAAGACTGAGCTAGACACTTTAAAAGCGGTGGGCATCGAACGCCCAAAGGAACAGCGAAAGTATTCCGTCCCTACCAACGAAGGCTTTTCACCCACAGATATCAGACGCCATACTGGATGTCCTCCCGTCCCCAGCAACAACAGCAACATCAAAGGCCCTTCTCGACGCAGCGAAAGTCGACAAGGGGTCGTTCCACGCCGCAAACTCCGGCAACTCGCCAGGCTCCCGCGTCTAAGCCCTGAATCTTTGCTTCCCCCTCCTCCGTTATCCACTCCGGTAGGGGGAAGTATCTCAAATCATCTGGACGAGTGGCTACGCATCACATCAGACGCATGGGTATAGAATATTGTGAGAAATGGTTACGCTCTCAGATTCACCAGCCCTCCTCCATCTGTTCCACCCAAACCAGCCAGCCACCACCTCGAAGCTCTTCAGTTAGAAGTCGCTATTCTATTACAAAAAAGAGCTATAGAACCCGTCCCGATCAATCAACGCGGCAAAGGGATTTATTTGAGGTATTTTCTAGTGCCAAAGAAGGACAAACAAGAGTTTCGTCCCATTCTAGACCTAAGGACAGCAAACAAGTGGATTCGCAAAGAGAAATTCAGGATGCTATCCTTGCACCAAATTTATCCGCACCTTCGTCAGGGCGATTGGCTCTGCGCGATAGACCTTTGCGACGCTTATTTTCACATTCCGGTGAGCAAGAAACATCGAAAATTCCTAAGGTTCACGTCGGCAAAAGTCATTACCAATTTGCGGTTCTACCATTCGGCCTCAAATCAGCGCTGAGAACTTTTTCCAAATGCATGGCGGTGGTAGCCGCCGATCTGAGGAAGCATCGAATATTTGTCTACCCCTGTCTAGACGATTGGCTCATTAAGGCCTCCAGCTATCTAGAGGCCCAGCAACATTTCAAATGGGCGCAACAGCTGCTACAGAATCTCGGTCTTCAAGTCAATCTTCTGAAGTCCACAGCAACGCCTGTTCAGAGGCTGCATTACTTAGGGGCCATTATAGATACCAATCAAGGAAAGGTGTTTCCTTCGGAGGAACGACGATTATCGATTCTCCAAAAGTGCACACAACTAGAGAGAACTCCACAGACCACTGCAAGAGTAATAGCCTCTCTACTGGGCTCGATGGCGTCTTGTATCCACCTCGTTCCCAATGCTCGTCTCCATATGAGACCCTTACAGGAATGCCTGGAGGATCAATTGTGTCAACTGATGGACGATTGGGAGTGCAGAGTCCTTCTTGCTCCCCACACCCTACAGTCACTCAAGTGGTGGTGTTCACCCAACAATCTCTTGGTGGGGATTCCTTTCCAGCAACAGCCTCCAGCTCAAACCATCGTAACAGATGCATCACTGCTCAGATGGGGAGCGCACATGGATCATCTTCGAGTCCAAGGCAAGTGGTCACAGAGAGAGAGTCTCTATCATATCAACCTGCTGGAGCTTCGCGCAGTCCATCTTGAGCTCAAGGCCTTCCTACCTTCTCTGAAAACGGAAACTCTCCTCCTCCAGACAGACAACGTGGCCTCCATGTATTACATAAACAAACAAGGAGGCACCAGGTCCAGGATATTATCCAGAGAGGCTCAGACAATCTGGCATTGGCTTCTAGCCAGGAACCTGTCGCTAGTAGCAACTCACCTGCCGGGCAGCCAGAATGTTCAAGCGGATGCTCTCAGCCGCGTAATGGACGAGAATCATGAATGGGTATTACACGACGACGACGTTCGTTCCATTTTCGCACTATGGAGTACCCCCTCTATAGACCTATTCGCAATCCCAGAAAACAAAAAATGCCAAAACTTCGCCTCCAGATATTACCATCCAGGGACAATGGGGAATGCCCTGTGGATAAACTGGTCAGGAGCATTTCTTTACGCCTTTCCACCGCTTCCCCTGATACCGGCAGTCCTTCAGAAGCTATCCAATGCCCAGTCCAAAATGATTCTAATTGCTCCAGAATGGCCACGCCAATGGTGGTTTCCAGACCTTCTTCACCGGTCACTCAAGCCACACATCAGACTGCCTCATCGTCCGGACCTGCTCACGAAGTTCAGAGGGCAGATATCTCATCCCAACCTCTCATCATTGAGTTTGGCAGCATGGCTCCTGAGCTAGTGCAATATGGGCACTTGAACCTACCTCAGGACTGTATGGAAATCCTAAGAGAGGCAAAGCGTCCTTCCACACGATCGGCTTACGCATGCAAGTGGAAAAGATTCTGTGTGTGGTGTTTGGACAACAACGTTGATCCGATATCCTGTGGAGAGGAAACTATCCTGCCATACTTGCTAAGTTTGGCAAAATCGGGTTTACAATTGTCATCAATAAAAGTGCACTTTGCGGCTCTAACGGCATATAGAAAGAGCCCTTCTCAAACCTCCTTTTTTAGGATCCCAGTTATCAAGGACTTCCTGGAGGGCTTAAAAAAGGTCTTTCCTCCCATTAGGAGGCCATCTCCCCCATGGGAACTGAATGTTGTCCTATCACGTCTGATGCTACCTCCGTTCGAGCCAATACATAAAGCATCACTTCAACATCCCACGTGGAAAACCGCCTTTCTGGTTGCAATCACATCAGCGCGTAGGGTCAGCAAAATCCAGGCCCTTTGCGCTCAAGAACCCTACACGGTCTTTCATTCTGCAAAAGTAGTGATGAGGACTCATCCAAAATTTTTACCAAAAGTCATTTCCGACTTTTATGTGAACCAAACCATTTCATTACCAACTTTCTTTCAAAATCCAACTACCCCTGCCGAGAGAACTCTGCATTCTCTGGATGTAAAGAGGGTTTTGAAATTTTACTTGGACAGGACAAAATGCTTACGTAAATCACAGCAACTCTTTGTTAACTATGGCCCAGTTAGAACAGGGTTGGGCACGTCTAAGCAATCATTATCCAGGTGGATTGTTTCATGTATACTGTTATGTTATCAGTTAGCGAACATATCTCTTGGTGGCAGGCCAAAAGCCCATTCTACTAGAGGGAAGGCAGCTACTGCGGCATTAATGAGAAATATCCCTTTGGCAGAGATATGCAAGGCAGCCACTTGGAAATCGGTCCATACCTTTACACAGCCTTACTGCCTTGATACAGACGCTAGGGCAGATGCGCAGGTTGGACAGGCCTCGCTTAAGAATTTATTTGCATGACTTGTTTTGGTCAGTATTATTCTGTCAACTCCACCGCGGTTATGGGGATGGGCTTGCTAGTCTATTCAATGCTTATGACTATACATGGAAATCCCCTACGAGAGAAGGAATGGTTTCTTACCTGTAACTCCAGTTCTCTCGTAGGGGTATTTCCATGATAGTCATAAGCAACCCTCCCTCCTCCCCGGTGGAGTTGACATGAGAAAGGTTGCCATAATAGTATCGATGTTGGTACTCCAACGAATGTTTTGTTCCTTCATGTCAGGTTACAAGCCTTCAAAAAGAACTGAGGCAACTGCCTTTTGCTGTGCATGATGGGATACAGGAAGACTTTACTTTCTTAAAGGCACAGCTCTATTTACATTCTGTATAATGGCAGCCTATGGGCTACACTGACCTGCATTGTTTTATTCTCATGAGAGGTGTAAATAAAGTATGAGAATGTATTTTTTATTACATTTCTAGAATAAATAGGTATTTGAACGTGAATTTACACTACAGCTGTTTTCTTTTCAACAATTTGGCCTGTGTAGCTGTTCACATAGGCTGCACAATGTTATTCTTAAGTGGTTTTTGACAGAGCTTTTTTCAAAGGGCTAGTATTTGCACTTAAGAATATACTTCACATCAGTGCTCGGGGGTCCCCGCAGACGCGCAGAACTATTCAATGCTTATGACTATCATGGAAATACCCCTACGAGAGAACTGGAGTTACAGGTAAGAAACCATTCCTTATAGGAGACTGGCCTGGTTTGTAGTGGGTACCTATGGTATTTACACCTTATACCAGTCCAGTTATCCCTTATTAGTGAAATGCAGGCAGCGTCTAGAAGCCAAACTCTCTAGAGGTAGCTATGGATGAGCAGCCAAGGCATATCTAGGAGACATGCAAAGCTCATGCAATACCACGGTAGTCACACAATACTTGCACACATGAAAGAAAATACTCAGTGTTACAAAAATAAAGGTACTTTATTTTGGTGACACAAATACCAAAAATGCCATAGAGACTTTACTCCCTTAGGAGGTAAATAATACACAAATTATATACACTAGTATGCAGAAATAGGCATAAAAACAGTTAGAAAACAGTGCAATTAGTGAAAATCACAATAGTTAGAAATGGGCCTAGGGGGAGCACAAACCATATACTAAGAAAGTGTAATGTGAAAGTCGATCTCCCACCTTGGCAAATGTACTGTGTAGAGGGGAGCTGGAAGTATTAGAAAACCCCAAAGGAAAGTACCAGAACCCACCCCAGTGCCCAGGAAAGCAGGAGTAAATCATAGTAACTTTCGCAGAACATACACAGAAACAACAAGAAGAATTATGCAAAACCCAGAAGAGACTGCAAGACACCAACATTGGATTCCTGGACAAGAGGACCTGTGGAAGGAGTGGACCAAGTCCAAGAAGCACTGAAGAGTCCAGGAAGATCAGGAACCCCTGCTAACCCGGATGAAGGTGCAAAAGAAGAATCACAGGTGAAGGACAGTCAGTACTGCACCCAACAAGATGAAGTCAGGTTCCTGGAGGATGCAAGGGATGTGCCACGCCGGATGGAGTATTGCAGTCGAGTTTGCGTTCTCAGAGTCTGCCAACAAACCTTGGTAAACGCAAAGCTCGCGGTTAGTGGAAAATGGCGCTGCATGGGACCAGGAAGGACCAGGTGGATTCTACCCAGGAGGGGGAGTCAGAGGGAGCACTAAGCAACTCAGAGAGCCCACAGAAGACCAGGCAGCGTACACAGGAGTCCCACAGCACGGGGACAAGGGAGGTGCAAAACAGGCCCACGCAGCACTACGACAAAGGCTCCCAAGTTGCCGCAGAACCACTCAGGAATCTGTGCGTCACAGGATAGAGTGCTGGGGGCTGGAGCTACAAGATGCATGAAGAACTTGGTGGAAGGTTGCCAGCAAGCCCTGGCAGCTGCAAAACACGGGGGTACTGCCTAGCGTGGGGAGGCAAGCTCTTACCTCCACCAAAGTTGGACAGTTGGACGTGAGGACCGTCTGGACCACTTCAGTCCACCACTTGTGGTGCAGGATCCAAGCATCTTAACAGGAGAGTGAATCCACGCAGCTAGTCGTCGTTGCAGATGGTGCCAGCGGAAGCAGGGGAGTGACTCCTTCACCCCAAGGGAGATTTATTTGTTCTTCTGATGCAGGCTAAAGACGGGCTGTCTTCAGAGGATGCATGACCGGGAAACAGTTGTAGTTGCTGGCAGGAGCCGGAGATACAATGTTGCAGAAGGTGTCTTGCTTCTTTGTTTCAGCTTGTAGAGTTCCTGAAGGGTCTAGATGCAGTTTCTTCAGTGATAAGTCGAAGTGGAGGATGCAGAGGATTCCTGCTGGAGTCTTGCAATCCGAATATGAGGAACCACCCAAAGGAGAGACCCTAAATAGCCCTGAAAGGGGGATTGGTCACCAAACCGGGTAAGCACCTATCAGGGGAGGGCTCTGACATCACCTGCTGGCACTGGCCACTCAAATGCCCCCAGAGTTCCCAGCCAACCTTGAATCCAAGATAGGAAAACCCAGGGACCCTCTGGAGGAGCCGTGAGAACCAACCCTGGGGTGGTGATGGAAAGGGGAGTAGTCACTCCCCTTTCCTTTGTCCGTTTTTGTGCCAGAGCAGGGACAGGGGGTCCCGGAACCGGTGTAGACTAGATTGTGCAAGGAGGGCACCAAATGTGCCATTCAGAGCATTTCTAGTGGCTTGGGGAGGCTACCCCTCCCAAGCCTGTAACACATAGTTCCAAAGGGAGAGGGTGTAACACACCTCTCCCATAGGAAATCCTTTGTTCTGCTTTCCTGGGCACGAGCTTTTCAAGCAACACGAGGGCAGAAACCTGTCTGTGAGGTGGCAGCAGCTGGGGCTGCCTGGAAAACCTCAGAAGGCTGAAATGGCAATACTGGGGGTCCTCTAAGGAGCCCCCAGAGTGCATGGAAGCATACAACCAATGCTTGCAAAAGCCTTGGGGTATGAATCCAACATGTTTGATACCAAACATGCCTATGTTTGGAGTTACCATCATGTAAATGGACATAGGTAGAGACCTGTGTCCAGTACACGCGTAAAATGGTGTCCCCACACTCACAAAGTCTGGGAAAATGGTCCTAGAGGTCGTGGGGGCACCTCTGATAGGACAGGGGTGCCCTCACACACAGGTACTTTGCACCCTGCCCCCAGGGCTGGAGGGCCTACTATAGAGGTGAGCTGGTGCAGTGTAAAAGGCAGTGAAAGTGTGGTTGCACCTTTTCACGCAGGCTGCAATGGCAGTCCTGCAGAAGCCTTTGCATGGGCTCCCTATGAATGGCAAAATATATGCTGCAGCCCATAGGGATCGTCTGGAACCCCAATGCCCTGGGTACCTAGGTACCATATACTAGGGATTTATAAGGGGGCACCAGAATGGCAGTTGTGAATGTTACTGTTAACAGTAACCAACAACCAATTTTAAGGGAGAGAGCATAACTACTGGTGTCCTGGTTAGCAGTATCCCGGTAGACACAGTTAAACACACTGACGAACAGGCCAAAAGTGGGGGTTACCAAGCTAGAATGAGGCGACTTTCCTACATTGGTCTACAGTCAAACACTGTCTAAAGATAATGGACTCAATCCTGACCCATAATTTTCATATCCTGATCCTTATAGAAACGTGGCTCAGCGACTCATCTAACCACTCTCTAGACCTTCTACTTCCTCCCAATTACTCCATTCTGCATCAAGACCAGCAAGATGGACAAGGTGGAGGTCTCGCACTCATTCACAGAAACTCCCTGAGATACAGGACCCTTCTAACGACTCAGTTTCAGTCTTTCAAATGCATGTTGGTAGAAATGCCCACATTCACTGCCTCTAACATGAGACTGAATGTGATTTACCATCCACTGGGTTAAAACAACTCCTTCATCAAGGAATTCATGGATCTCTTCACCTCTCAACTTATCAGCTCAGACAACACTGTCTTCCTTGGAGACTTCAGCATCCACTGGGGAATCGAGGGTAACAGCTATGTGGACAATTTTGCCTTCTTTCTCAAATACACTGATTTCCAAAAACACTGCCATAAACTGACACAGCTCAAAGGCACCATTGTGGGCCTGGTAAATTCCAATTCCCCCAACCTACAGTCAAATGACACCATTCCAGTTGTCTGGTTTGATCATATGCAGAACTCATTCTTCCTATATGGCACTGATACCAAAACATCTGGACAACCCAAGAAAGATAAAATATGGTTTAGGGACACATCCAACCTTGACACAGAAGCTGAATCCATCATGGCCCTTCCTACCCTAATTTTGATTACACCTCACCTTGATATTAATGAGGTCACTCACTAATCCCGCATGGAATCCCTCATCGACAAATGTGCACCCCAGAAGTGCAAATTATCCAGACCAAAACCCTCTTGTCCTTGGTTCTCAAAAACATTTATGAAGAAAGAAAGCTTATCAGAAAATGTGAGAAAGAAAGGAGAATAGCATTCTCTCACCTCAATATGAATACGCTTCAGAACGTGCAAAACAATGCAAAGACTGAATCCTCAAAGCCAAATCCTCCCATATCAAAGCACTCATGAATTCTGGAAAGAACAGACCAAAGTGACTGTTTGAGGTTCTCGCACAGACTACAAATCCCTCCTCCACTTCAGTTCCTGAGTCATTAGTGGCCCGCTGCAACATCTTGTTGATTTCTTTCATAAAAAAGTTAGAGACATTCCTATCTCTCTACACTCAAGCAAATCCCCAGAAACCGAGATTCTCCAATGCAAGGCGTTGTATCCATTGTCTTCTTTCTCCCCAATTTCTGAACGGGACCTACAGCGAACAATCTTCAAAGTGAAACCCTGGAACAGCCTTCATGATGCCATTAGAGGTTCTATTAGCAAATCTCTTGCCACACAAACTCGCCATATGGATCAACTTGGTCAACTCTTCTCTCCAACAGGGGCTATTTCCAGAATAACTAAAAGTGGGCCAAGGTTCTCCTTTTTTTTAAAAAAACCGTCGATCCAAAGAACATGAACTACTGCCCAGTCTCCATACTCCCATTTTTAGACAAAATCATTGAAAGTTACATAGCGTCAAATTTCGAACAAAATCCAAGATACTCTTCAATCGAGTTTTAACCAGGGCCACCGTACAGAAACTGTGATCTTCCAAATAGTTGATGACTCCCTTAGAGTCCTCGACTCCAATAACTCGTGCCTCATGGTCCTCTTGGACTCCATCCATAAGTTGTATGGATAGCCACTGTACTCACCCCCTGGTGGCTGCTGTGATGCCCTCAAGCGCCCATCCAGCACACGGTAGGCCACTGCCAGTATGCGGGCCATCAGTGGGGTCTGGGTCTGGCAGGCACCCCTTCCTCGTTGGGAGGCCATCCCCAGCTGGGCCTCTGCGGACTTCCGTGCTGAGCTTCTCAGGTCCTCCCACCGTTTGCGACAGTGGGTGCTCCGCCTGCCAAAGTCTTCCAGGGTCCGCACCTCCTTGGCGATGGCATGCAAATTCCCTTCTTTTGATGGGTGCTGACCTGCAGAGGCAATACAGACAAGAGAACACCATTAGACAAACAGTCCAGCCTGTCACACAAATGGCCCACCATACCCGTTTGCATCACCATTGGCACACACATAGCCCAGCCCACAACATGTACAGCGCCAAGAGGACATCCACCCACCTGCCTTACACGAGGCCTTAACACAGAGCTCCATGCATTCATGCCACATGCATAGTGCCCACAGTGTACTCACCTGTTGGATTGGAGGCCCATACAGCAATCCGAACTAGGGTAGGAACCCCACCCACCAGTCACTCCAACTCCTTAGAAGTAAAGGCTGGGGCCCTTTCCCCGGTCACACTGGCCATTGTAGGTTCCAGACACAGGTCACAGCAGCATATGCAGTGTAGGTCCTCTCCTATGGAAGGTCAGGAATCAAGTGAGGAATCAGATAGAAAATGGCGGTCACGTCTGCGGCGGTGCATACTGTCACCGCCGGCGTAGATCCCCATTGGCCACTGTACCCCATAAGCTCCAATATTAACCAATGTTGAATTTGCACGGCAGTTCACGATGCACAACGTCGGCAGCATTACCTCACTTCCACCTGTCCCTCCACACAGGACAGGCGGTCGCCCTTTCAGGGGGTGAACAGGCCTATCGATAATTGCTGCGTCACAGGATCAATAGACACATACTTTATAAATTACACTGTCCCATAACACGTTTGCACAATGTGTACTGCTGTTGTGGCTCCATTGTTCAGTTTGTGACATCCTACTCACTCTTGTGTCCCTTAGATACCTACCACTGTGGATGAATAGGAGATGGAGACATACCCCCGTGTACAGACCCCTGGTGAACTTGGCTACACTGGAGGACAGGCACATAATAATCACCTATAGAACGGACAGGGCCACCATCACCGAGCTGTGTGCCCATTTAGAACCTGACCTAATATCAGCTATCCATCATCCCACTGGGACCCCCCTCTTGTGCAGGTTCTATCAGAGCTCCATTTTCTGGCAACTGGTTCTTTCCAGGTGACAGCGGGCTTGACAGCAGGAATGTCACAGCCAATGTTCTCAATCATGCTATTAAGAGTCTTGTCTGCCCTGATAAAACACATGTGCAGCTACATTGCTTTCCCCCAGGTTGAGGATTTGGCCACTGTGAAGGCCGGGTTTTATGCAATGGGACATATTCCCAATATAATTGGTGTGATTGACGGAACACATATTGCATTTGTACCTCCCCGCCAGAATGAACAGGCGTTCAGGAATCATAAGCGTTTCCACTTCTTGAATGTGCAGATGGTGTGCTTGGCGGACCAGTACATCTCCCATGTCAGTGCTAAGTATCCAGGGTCGGTGCATGATGCCTTTGTCCTGAGGAATAGCAGCATCTCAAATGTGATGTCCCAACTACAGAGGCACAGGGTGTGGCTAATAGGTGAGCCCTGGTTCCCACCCAGTGTGTGTTGGTGTATGTCTATGGTATTGGCCATATAGAATAGTGTGTGGCTAAATGCTGTCCCTCAATATTTTCAGGTTACTCTGGTTACCCAAACCTATCATGGCTGCTGACCCCTTTGGGGAATGCCAGGACAAAGGCTGAAGAATGTTATAATGAGGCACATGGGCAAACCAGAAGGATAATTGAAAGGAACTTTGGCCTCCTGAAGGCCTGGTTCAGGTGCCTCCATCTGACAGGTGGATCCCTGTGCTACTCACCCAAGAAGGTCTGCCAGATAGTAGTGGCATGCTGCGTGTTGCACAACCGGGCCCTCAGACGGCATGTACCTTTTCTGCAGGAGGAGGTGACTGGAAATGCCCCTGTGGCACCAGTGGACCGTGAAGACAGTGAGGATGAGGAGAATGAGGATGTGGACAACAGAACATAACTGATTCGTCAGTACTTCCAATGACACACAGGTGAGACGGTGCAAGTTCACATTTCTAGGAGTATTGGTGTATTCTGTGTGGCATTGACATGCTGGCATTATGCACTTCTTTGGCCTACCTACTGTTACCTATGTATATTAATTTTGCAGATGTTGGTGATATGACAACATTCTCCTGGTGTGATCACAACAGCCAGCTACAGGTCATTAATTATATGCTCATACTACTTACAGTTCATTTGTAATGGTTGTAGCTGTTTCAATCAAAACAAATTTGGAATACATGAAATACTAGTAGTCGAGTTTTATCTAAGGGTGTTTATTGTTGTGCTAATATATATAGAGGGTAAAGTGCAATGGAATGGGGCGATGATGGAAGAAAGTCCAGGGTATTGTTCCAGTCTGTTTGTAGCACATGTGCATTGTCCATGGGGACATAGGAAGGGGAGCAATGGCAGTTCAAGGTGGACAAGGTGACTGAGTGGGACACAAGGGGGACAATCAGGAGAGTCATTTCCTGGTGGTAGTCTTGGCAAGTGTCTCTGGCTTCTGTCTGGTTTGCAGGGAACGTTTGCAGGGTGGTTCACCTTCTGCAGGGGGAGGGGTGCTGGTGGCCTGTGGGTCCTGTGGCGGGGCCTCCTGCCCACTAGCGGCAGCAGACGTGGAGGGCTGGTCAGTAGGCTGGGTAGCGGTTGGGGCCCGCTGCTGTGACACTGCCTCCCTCATGATGTTGGCTATGTCTGCCAGCACCCCTGCTATGGAGATCAGGGTGTTGTTGATGGCCTGCAAGTCCTCCCTGATCCCCTGATACTGTCCCTCCTGCAGCCGCCTGTTCTGCTGCACGTTGTCTAGGATCTGGCCCATCGTGTCCTTGGAATGTTGGTAGGCTCCCAGGATCTCGGAGAGTGCCTCCTGGAGAGTCGGTTCCCTGCTCCTGTCCTCCCCCTGGCGCACAGCAGTCCTCCCAGTGTCCCTGTTGCCCTGTGCCTCTGACCCCTGAACGGTGTGCCCACTGCCACTGACCCCAGGTCCCTGATTTTCTTGTGTGCGGGTGTGGCCTAGGGTCCCTGTACAGGTGGGCACACTGCTGATTGACGTGCCCTGGGGACAGAGGTGTGGGTATGCTGGGAGGGTGCTGTGGTATTGGATGCTGATGGGGGAGGCTCTGTGGTGGTCTGTGACTGGGCTTGGGTGACCGGCTGTCCAGTGGTCCCTGATGGGCCAGGTAGATCGTCCAGATCCAGAAGTCCAGAGTTACTGTCATCACTGTGGACCTCTTCTGTTGGGGGATTGGATATTGGTGGCACCTCCTCTCCAGTGGCATTGGCTGGTGTACCTGTGGGGATGTAAATGATGTATTATGCTTCAGGTGTTTGACATTTGTACTTCTATAGCTTCCCCTCTATGAATGTTGTTCCCCTGCCAGCTTTTGCTTGTGTCTGTTGGTGTATTGTGGTTATGATAGTTTCCCTATACTGTGCATGCTTTGGTGATGAGTGTCCATGCAGGGCTGGGAGGGGTGTCCATGCATTGGTACAGCATGCAGGGCTTGGCATTGGGATTAGTGTGATGTGATGGTTGTGAGGGTGAGCGTGTGTGATGGCATGCAGGTATGGGGGTGATACTTGTAAAAAGAAGACTTACCAGCGTCCAGTCCTCCTCCGACTCCGGCGAGTCCCTCAGGATGGAGTAATGCCAAGAATTGCTCCTCCCATGCTGTGAGTTGTGGGGGAGGAGGTGAGGGTCAACCGCCAGTCCTCTGTATGGCGAGCTGGTGTCTTGCTGCAATAAAACGTACCTTTCCTCGTAGGTCGTTGCACCTCTTCCAGATGTCATCCCTTGTTCTTTGATGCTGTCCCACGGCGTTGACCCTGTCCACGATTCTCCGCCATAGTTCCATCTTCCTTGCTATTGATATCTGCTGGACCTGTGCTCCAAAGAGCTGTGGCTCTACCCTGACGATTTCCTCCACCATGACCCTTAACTCCTCCTCAGTGAAATGGGGGTGCCTTTGTGGTGCCATGGGTGTTGTGTGATGTGTGTTTGGTAATGTGGTGGGGTGTGTGATGTGGAGTGTGTGAGGGGTGTATGGGTGTGAGTGGTGTGTGTGTGTAGTTGTCTCTGTGCTCTTCTTCTCAGTCTTGTGTTGGCAATAGTTGTTGGTAAACGGTTGTGGGTAATGTGGGTGTGTGTTTTATAGTGGTGTGGGTGTGGTGTGTGTATGGGTGTCAGGTGTGTGTTGTTTGAATTGGCAAATGTAGTGTTGTTTTGTATGTGGGTGTCCATTCTGAGTGCGGCGGTATGTACCGCTGTTGAGTGTCCGCTTTGGTGAGTCGTGGGTCATAATGTGATGGGTGTTGTTCTGTTGGCGTAACGGTGTGGGTTTTGAGACCGCCCGTTTATCACTGACCTTTTGTCTGGCGGATTTATGTATGTGGCTGTATTCTGTCGGATTGGTGCGTGTGTGTCATAATATGGTGAACAGCATTCGCCAACTTTGAATGGAATTTTGAATTCACGGCCAAGCCAGCGACTGGGCAAGGGAGAGGGCTGCCTGCTGGTCGTTGCTGCACCGGTGGTCAAGTTCTCTCGGGCCTGGGGGCTGCGGGTGCAGTGCTTCTCCAGGCGATGGATATCTTCGTCCCGAGCAGTCGTGGTCAAGGGGTTCCTCAGGATTCCCTCTGTAGTCGTCATCGTGGGAGTGTGGAGAGGTCAGCCCAGGCTGGACACGTAGTCGGAATCGCCTGGGGAACCTCACTGGCTAGTTGGTTTCTCTGGACACGGGCCGGGGGCGAGGGATGCAGAGTAGTTGGGACTCTCTTCTGGAGTGAGGTGGGAGTCCCTTTAAAGATGGTTTCTTGGTTCTTCTTGTTGGGCAGTTCCGCTGACCACATGAGTTTCTTGGTCCTCAGTGTAGGAGGCTGACATGGTTTGTAGTGGGTAACCTGGGTACTTACACCTTATACCACGTCTAGTTATCCCTTATTAGTGAAGTAGTAGTGTTCTAGCAGCTTAGGCTGATAGACGTAGCTATAGCAGAGCAGCCTAGGCTGAACTAGGAGACATGCAAAGCTCATGCAATACCACTTATAGTTACACAGTACTTATACACAAGTAAAGACAATACTCAGTGTTACCAAAAATAAAGGTATTTATTTGGGTGACACAGTACCAAAAATATCTTAGAGACAATACTCCTTCTGGAGGTAAGTATTATACACAATATATACACTAGACACCAAAATTAGACAAGTAAATAGTCATAGAACAATGCAAACAGTAGGAAATCCTATAGAATGCAATGGGAGAAAATAGGTCTAGGGGCAACACAAACCGTATACTAAAAAAGTGGAATGTGAATCAAGAATTTCCCCCTAGACAAGTGTAGTGTGTGCAGAATCGCTGGGAGAGTAAGAATACAGTAAAGGTAACTAAATTACCCCACCCCAGAGCCCAGAAAAGCAGGAGTAAAGTACTACAAGTTTCCTTAGGACATACTTCACCTTGTTTTTGGGATTGTGCAGCAGCCAACCAAGTCTGCAAAGAACAATTGCTGGATTATTGGCCCTCTAGACCTGCAAATGAAGGGGACCAAATCCAGAAGTCGAAAGAAGTTCCAGGCGGGACAGGAGCCCCTGCCAACCCAGAAGAGGGTGCAAAAGAAGGGTCCCCGTTAGTGGAAGACTGAAGAAATGCGCCCTAGGAAGATGCCAGCGGGTTCCACCATGATGTAAAAGATGTCTTACGGTGTGAAAATCATTGCGGATGAAATTTCAGGTTGGAAGGCGCCAACAAGCCTTGGCTACGGCAAAAGTGCGTTTTTCATCAAAATGGCGCTGGATGGATCCAGAAGGGACCTGGGGGCCCCAGCCCTGTGTGAGGAGGAAGATGGGACTCTCAGCACTTTAGAGAACCCTCTGGATGCGGGTCAGCACCCCCAGAAGCCACAGGATCTGGGTTTAAAGGAGGTGCAAAACAAGGTTAATGCAGCACAACAAAAGAAGGTCCCACGCCGCCGTAGAACAACTCAGCGAGTTGAGCGTCACAGAGGGGAGTGCTGGGGACCTGGGCCAGGCTGTGCATGAAGGAATTTAGCAAAGAGTGCACAGATGCCTCAGGAGGTGAAGAAGACACAATACACAGGGGTACTGTCGTTCTCGGGGAAGGCAAGGTCTTACCTCCTCCAAATTGCGACAGCAGGACTTCAGGACAGTCTACGTCAATGATGTCCACCCTCTGTGTCCTTAGGAGCACGCTCGTCGCCGTGAGACGAGTCCCAGGGTACCGGTCGTCGCCTTCGAAGGTGCCTGATTGCAGCAGGGGAGTGACTCCGTCACCCTATAGGAGATTTCTTCGGTTCTTCTGGTGCAGGATGAAGACAGGGAGTCCCCAGAGCATGCACACTATGGAAACTGTTGCAGTTGCTGACTTGGAGCTGAGGTTGCTGAAGAAACGTGTCTCTTGTAGACACTTTGTTGCAGTTACAGCGTTTCTTGGAGCAGGCTGCAGTTGATCTGAGGTCAGAAGAGTCTGAAGTTGTTGCAGAGGATTCCTGAAGGAAACTTGCAAGCAGAATCTGAAGAGAACCCACAGGAGAGACCTTAAATAGCCCTGAGAGGGGGATTGGCTACCTTATCAGGTATGGACCTATCAGGAGGGATCTCTGATGTCACCTGCTGTCACTGGCCACTCAGAGCCCTCCAGAGTACCCCCACACATTGCAAAGCAAGGTGGCTGAAGTCTGGGACACACTGGAGGAGTTCTGGGCACCACCCCTGCGGTGGTGATGGACAGGGGAGTGGTCACTCCCCTTTCCTTCGTCCAGTTTCCCACGAGAGCACGGGAGAAGGGGTCCCTGAACCAGTGTAGACTGGTTTATGCAAGGAGGGCACTATCTGTGCCCTTCAAAGTATTTCCAGAGGCTGGGGGAGGCTACCCCTCTCTAGCCTCTAACACCTATTTCCAAAGGGAGAGTGTAGGAAAGTACCATCTTGCCTGGCATGTTACCCCCATTTTTCACTGTATATATGTTGTTTTAGTTGTATGTGTCACTGGGACCCTGTTCACCAGGGCCCCAGTGCTCATAAGTGTGCCTGAATGTGTTACCTGTGTAGTGACTAACTGTCTCACTGAGGCTCTGCTAATCAGAACCTCAGTGGTTATGCTCTCTCATTTCTTTCAAATTGTCACTGACAGGCTAGTGACCAATTTTACCAATTTACATTGGCTTACTGGAACACCCTTTTAATTCCCTAGTATATGGTACTGAGGTACCCAGGGTATTGGGGTTCCAGGAGATCCCTATGGGCTGCAGCATTTCTTTTGCCACCCATAAGGAGCTCTGACAAATCTTACACAGGCCTGCCACTGCAGCCTGAGTGAAATAACGTCCACGTTATTTCACAGCCATTTTACACTGCACTTAAGTAACTTATAAGTCACCTATATGTCTAACCTTTACCTAGTAAAGGTTGGGTGCTAAGTTACTTAGTGTGAGGGCACCCTGGCACTAGCCAAGGTGCCCCCACATTGTTCAGGGCCAATTCCCCGGACTTTGTGAGTGCGGGGACACCATTACACGCGTGCACTACATATAGGTCACTACCTATATGTAGCTTCACAATGGTAACTCCGAATATGGCCATGTAATATGTCTATGATCATGGAATTGCCCCCTCTATACCATCCTGGCATAGTTGGCACAATCCCATGATCCCAGTGGTCTGTAGCACAGACCCTGGTACTGCCAAACTGCTTTTCCCGGGGTTTCACTGCAGCTGCTGCTGCTGCCAACCCCTCAGACAGGCAGCTGCCCTCCTGGGGTCCAGCCAGGCCTGGCCCAGGATGGCAGAACAAAGGACTTCCTCTGAGAGAGGGTGTGACACCCTCTCCCTTTGGAAAATGGTGTGAAGGCAGGGGAGGAGTAGCCTCCCCCAGCCTCTGGAAATGCTTTCTTGGGCACAGATGTGCCCAATTCTGCATAAGCCAGTCTACACCGGTTCAGGGGACCCCTTAGCCCTGCTCTGGCGTGAAACTGGACAAAGGAAAGGGGAGTGACCACTCCCCTGACCTGTACCTCCCCTGGGAGGTGCCCAGAGCTCCTCCAGTGTGCTCCAGACCTCTGCCATCTTGGAAACAGAGGTGCTGCTGGCACACTGGACTGCTCTGAGTGGCCAGAGCCACCAGGTGACGTCAGAGACTCCTTGTGATAGGCTCCTTCAGGTGTTGCTAGCCTATCCTCTCTCCTAGGTAGCCAAACCCTCTTTTCTGGCTATTTAGGGTCTCTGTCTCTTGGGATTCCTTAGATAACGAATGCAAGAGCTCATCCGAGTTCCTCTGCATCTCTCTCTTCACCTTCTGCCAAGGAATCGACTGCTGACCGCACTGGAAGCCTGCAAACCTGCAACATAGTAGCAAAGACGACTACTGCAACTCTGTAACGCTGATCCTGCCGCCTTCTCGACTGTTTTCCTGGTGGTGCATGCTGTGGGGGTAGTCTGCCTCCTCTCTGCAGTAGAAGCTCCGAAGAAATCTCCCGTGGGTCGACGGAATCTTCCCCCTGCAACCGCAGGCACCAAAAAGCTGCATTACCGGTCCCTTGGGTCTCCTCTCAGCACGACGAGCGAGGTCCCTCGAATCCAGCAACTCTGTCCCAGTGACTCCCACAGTCCAGTGACTCTTCAGTCCAAGTTTGGTGGAGGTAAGTCCTTGCCTCACCTCGCTAGACTGCATTGCTGGGAACCGCAACTTTTGCAGCTACTCCGGCCCCTGTGCACTTCCGGCGGAAATCCTTCGTGCACAGCCAAGCCTGGGTCCACGGCACTCTAACCTGCATTGCACGACTTTCTAAGTTGGTCTCCGGCGACGTGGGACTCCTTTGTGTAACTTCGGGTGAGCACCGTTTCACGCATCCTCGTAGTGCCTGTTTCTGGCACTTCTCCGGGTGCTACCTGCTGCTAAGAGGGATCCTTGTCTTGCTCGACGTCCCCTCTACCTCCTGGTCCAATTTGCGACCTCCTGGTCCCTCCTGGGCCGCAGCAGCGTCCACAAACGCTAACCGCACGATTTGCAGCTAGCAAGGCTTGTTGGTGTTCTTTCGGCGGGAAAACACTTCTGCACGACTCTACAAGGCGAGAGGGATCCGTCCTCCAAAGGGGAAGTCTCTAGCCCTTTGCGTTCCTGCAGAAACCGCAGCTTCTTCAGTCCAGTCGAAGCTTCTTTGCACCCGCAGCTGGCATTTCCTGGGCATCTGCCCATCTCCGACTTGCTTGTGACTTTTGGACTTGGTCCCCTTGTTCCACAGGTACCCCAGATTGGAAATCCAGCGTTGTTGCATTGTTGGTTTGTGTCTTTCCTGCATTATTCCTCTAACACGACTTCTTTGTCTTTAGGGGAACTTTAGTGCACTTTGCACTCACTTTTCAGGGTCTTGGGGTGGGCTATTTTTCTAACCCTCACTATTTTCTAATAGTCCCAGCGACCCTCTACAAGGTCACATAGGTTTGGGGTCCATTCGTGGTTCGCATTCCACTTTTGGAGTATATGGTTTGTGTTGCCCCTATCCCTATGTGTCCCCATTGCATCCTATTGTAACTATACATTGTTTGCACTGTTTTCTAAGACTATACTGCATATTTCTGGTATTGTATATATATATCTTGTGTATATTTCCTATCCTCTCACTGAGGGTACACTCTAAGATACTTTGGCATATTGTCATAAAAATAAAGTACCTTTATTTTTAGTATAACTGTGTATTGTGTTTTCTTATGATATTGTGCATATGACACTAAGTGGTACTGTAGTAGCTTCACACGTCTCCTAGTTCAGCCTAAGCTGCTCTGCTAAGCTACCATTATCTATCAGCCTAAGCTGCTAGACACCCTATACACTAATAAGGGATAACTGGGCCTGGTGCAAGGTGCAAGTACCCCTTGGTACTCACTACAAGCCAGTCCAGCCTCCTACATTGGTTGTGCAGCGGTGGGATAAGTGCTTTGAGACTACTTACCACTCTTGTTATTGTACTTTTCATAGGAGAAAAATATACAAAACAAGTTCAGTGTATATACACATTGCCAAAAAGTTTTGCATTTCCTCTTTTCACTCTTTTCTAAGTGCTGAAAAGTACTTCTAACTTTCTAAAAAGTTCTAAAAAGTTTAAAAAGTTTTTTTCTCTGTCTTTCTAAAAGCTCTGACAAACTTTTTTCTCTTTTTCTATCACTTTAACTCTCTCTAAAAATGTCTGGCACAGGCCAAAATGTTGATCTGTCCAAACTTGCATATGATCACCTTAGCTGGAAAGGAGCAAGGAGTCTCTGCATAGAGAGAGGTTTGAGTGTAGGGAAGAATCCTTCCTTGGAATTGTTACTTAACATGCTTAGAGAACAAGATAAGGCAAGAAGTGCCCCATCTGTTGAAACAGTAGCAAATGGTTCCCAATCTGATCCAGGGACTCCCCCAGGAAAAGATTCAGGAAAGAAACTTCCTAGCCTGCTGTGAGAAAGTAGCCTCTTTCTAGCCTTGTTACCCCCACTTTTGGCCTGTTTGTGAGTGTATGTCAGGGTGTTTTCACTGTCTCACTGGGATCCTGCTAGCCAGGGCCCAGTGCTCATAGTGAAAACCCTATGTTTTCAGTATGTTTGTTATGTGTCACTGGGTCCCTGCTAGTCAGGACCCCAGTGCTCATAAGTTTGTGGCCTATATGTATGTGTTCCCTGTGTGGTGCCTAACTGTCTCACTGAGGCTCTGCTAACCAGAACCTCAGTGGTTATGCTCTCTCATTTCTTCCAAATTGTCACTAACAGGCTAGTGACCATTTTTACCAATTTACATTGGCTTACTGGAACACCCTTATAATTCCCTAGTATATGGTACTGAGGTACCCAGGGTATTGGGGTTCCAGGAGATCCCTATGGGCTGCAGCATTTCTTTTGCCACCCATAGGGAGCTCTGACAATTCTTACACAGGCCTGCCACTGCAGCCTGAGTGAAATAACGTCCACGTTATTTCACAGCCATTTTACACTGCACTTAAGTAACTTATAAGTCACCTATATGTCTAACCTTTACCTGGTAAAGGTTAGGTGCAAAGTTACTTAGTGTGAGGGCACCCTGGCACTAGCCAAGGTGCCCCCACATTGTTCAGAGCCAATTCCCTGAACTTTGTGAGTGCGGGGACACCATTACACGCGTGCACTACATATAGGTCACTACCTATATGTAGCTTCACAATGGTAACTCCGAATATGGCCATGTAACATGTCTATGATCATGGAATTGCCCCCTCTATACCATCCTGGCATAGTTGGCACAATCCCATGATCCCAGTGGTCTGTAGCACAGACCCTGGTACTGCCAAACTGCCCTTCCTGGGGTTTCACTGCAGCTGCTGCTGCTGCCAGCCCCTCAGACAGGCAGCTGCCCTCCTGGGGTCCAGCCAGGCCTGGCCCAGGATGGCAGAACAAAGGACATCCTCTGAGAGAGGGTGTGACACCCTCTCCCTTTGGAAAATGGTGTGAAGGCAGGGGAGGAGTAGCCTCCCCCAGCCTCTGGAAATGCTTTCTTGGGCACAGATGTGCCCAATTCTGTATAAGCCAGTCTACACCGGTTCAGGGACCCCTTAGCCCTGCTCTGGCGCGAAACTGGACAAAGGAAAGGGGAGTGACCACTCCCCTGACCTGTACCTCCCCTGGGAGGTGCCCAGAGCTCCTCCAGTGTGCTCCAGACCTCTGCCATCTTGGAAACAGAGGTGCTGCTGGCACACTGGACTGCTCTGAGTGGCCAGTGCCACCAGGTGACGTCAGAGACTCCTTGTGATAGGCTCCTTCAGGTGTTGCTAGCCTATCCTCTCTCCTAAGTAGCCAAACCCTCTTTTCTGGCTATTTAGGGTCTCTGTCTCTTGGGATTCTTTAGATAACGAATGCAAGAGCTCATCCGAGTTCCTCTGCATCTCTCTCTTCACCTTCTGCCAAGGAATCGACTGCTGACCGCGCTGGAAGCCTGCAAACCTGCAACATAGTAGCAAAGACGACTACTGCAACTCTGTAACGCTGATCCTGCCGCCTTCTCGACTGTTTTCCTGCTTGTGCATGCTGTGGGGGTAGTCTGCCTCCTCTCTGCACCAGAAGCTCCGAAGAAATCTCCCGTGGGTCGACGGAATCTTCCCCCTGCAACCGCAGGCACCAAAAAGCTGCATTACCGGTCCCTTGGGTCTCCTCTCAGCACGACGAGCGAGGTCCCTCGAATCCAGCGACTCTGTCCAAGTGACCCCCACAGTCCAGTGACTCTTCAGTCCAAGTTTGGTGGAGGTAAGTCCTTGCCTCACCTCGCTGGGCTGCATTGCTGGGAACCGCGACTTTTGCAGCTACTCCGGCCCCTGTGCACTTCCGGCGGAAATCCTTTGTGCACAGCCAAGCCTGGGTCCACGGCACTCTAACCTGCATTGCACGACTTTCTAAGTTGGTCTCCGGCGACGTGGGACTCCTTTGTGCGACTTCGGGTGAGCACCGTTTCACGCATCCTCGTAGTGCCTGTTTCTGGCACTTCTCCGGGTGCTACCTGCTGCTGAGAGGGCTCCTTGTCTTGCTCGACGTCCCCTCTCTCTCCTGGTCCAATTTGCGACCTCCTGGTCCCTCCAGGGCCACAGCAGCGTCCAAAAACGCTAACCGCACGATTTGCAGCTAGCAAGGCTTGTTGGCGTTCTTTTGGCGGGAAAACACTTCTGCACGACTCTCCACCGCGAGAGGGATCCGTCCACCAAAGGGGAAGTCTCTAGCCCTTTTCGATTCTGCAGAAACCGCAGCTTCTTCAGTCCAGTAGAAGCTTCTTTGCACCCGCAGCTGGCATTTCCTGGGCATCTGCCCATCTCCGACTTGCTTGTGACTTTTGGACTTGGTCCCCTTGTTCCACAGGTACCCTAGATTGGAAATCCACAGTTGTTGCATTGTTGGTTTGTGTCTTTCCTGCATTATTCCTCTAACACGACTTCTTTGTCCTTAGGGGAACTTTAGTGCACTTTGCACTCACTTTTCAGGGTCTTGGGGAGGGTTATTTTTCTAACTCTCACTATTTTCTAATAGTCCCAGCGACCCTCTACAAGGTCACATAGGTTTGGGGTCCATTCGTGGTTCGCATTCCACTTTTGGAGTATATGGTTTGTGTTGCCCCTATCCCTATGTTTCCCCATTGCATCCTATTGTAACTATACATTGTTTGCACTGTTTTCTAAGACTATACTGCATATTTTTGCTATTGTGTATATATATCTTGTGTATATTTCCTATCCTCTCACTGAGGGTACACTCTGAGATACTTTGGCATATTGTCATAAAAATAAAGTACCTTTATTTTTAGTATAACTGTGTATTGTGTTTTCTTATGATATTGTGCATATGACACTGAGTGGTACTGTAGTAGCTTCACACGTCTCCTAGTTCAGCCTAAGCTGCTCTGCTAAGCTACCATTATCTATCAGCCTAAGCTGCTAGACACCCTATACACTAATAAGGGATAACTGGGCCTGGTGCAAGGTGCAAGTACCCCTTGGTACTCACTACAAGCCAGTCCAGCCTCCTACATTGGTCGTGCAGCGGTGGGATAAGTGCTTTGAGACTACTTACCACTCTTGTCATTGTACTTTTCATAAGAGAAAAATATACAAAACAAGGTCAGTGTATATACACATAGCCAAAAAGGTTTGCATTTCCTCTTTTCACTCTTTTCTAAGTGCTGAAAAGTACTCCTAACTTTCTAAAAAGTTCTAAAAAGTTTTAAAAGTTTTTTTTCTCTGTCTTTCTAAAAGCTCTGACAAACTTTTTTCTCTTTTTCTATCACTTTAACTCTCTCTAAAAATGTCTGGCACAGGCCAAAATGTTGATCTGTCCAAACTTGCATATGATCACCTTAGCTGGAAAGGAGCAAGGAGTCTCTGCATAGAGAGAGGTTTGAGTGTAGGGAAGAATCCTTCCTTGGAACTGTTACTTAACATACTTAGAGAACAAGATAAGGCTATAGGTGCCCCATCTGTTGAAAAAGTAGCTAATGGTTCCCAATCTGATCCAGGGACTCCCCCAGGAAAAGATTCAGGAAAGAAACTTCTCAGCCTGCCCATTACTAGACAGTCTAGCATAGTTGGTACAGAGGTTGAATCACACCATACTGATGGTGTGCTCTCACATTATACTGTTAGCCAAGCTGTTAGGGTGCCCTCTGTAAGGGACAGGTCTCCTTCTGTCCATTCTCACCATACTTCTGTTTCAAGGAATGGCCCTCCCACCCACCCTGATGACAGATTGTTAGAAAGGGAGCTCAATAGATTGAGAGTGGAACAAACCAGACTGAAGCTTAAAAAGCAACAGCTGGATTTGGATAGACAGTCTTTTGAACTAGAGAAAGAAAGACAGAAGTTGGGTTTAGATACCCATGGTGGCACTTGAGAGGGCCTGTGTTGTACAGGATGTCCCTCAAAGGCAGTGGGCTGCTATCCTATGGCTATCATTTAGTGGAAAAGGTAGGGATAGGCTCCTTACTGTGAAAGAAAGTGATGCCAATAATTTTACAGTTCTTAAGAATGCACTCCTGGATGGTTATGGCTTAACCACTGAACAATACAGGATAAAGTTCAGAGAGACCAAAAAGGAGTCTTCACAAGACTGGGTTGATTTCATTGACCATTCAGTGAAGGCCTTGGAGGGGTGGTTACATGGCAGTAAAGTTACTGATTATGACAGCCTGTATAACTTGATCCTGAGAGAGCATATTCTTAATAATTGTGTGTCTGATTTGTTGCACCAGTACTTGGTGGACTCTGATCTGACCTCTCCCCAAGAATTGGGAAAGAAGGCAGAAAAATGGGTCAGAACAAGGGTGAACAGAAAAGTTCATACAGGGGGTGACAAAGATGGCAATAAGAAGAAAGATGGTGAAAAATCTCAAGATAAGCATGGGGATAAGGGTAAAACCAAAGATCCCACTTCAAATCTTAAACACTCTTCAGAGGGTGGGGATAAAACAAATTCTTCCTCTTCTTCTCAACCCACACACATTAAAAAGCCTTGGTGCTTTGTGTGTAAAAACAGAGGCCATAGGCCAGGGGATAAGTCCTGTCCAGGTAAACCCCCTGAGCCTACCACCACTAATACATCAAGCTCTAGTGCCCCTAGCAGTAGTGGTACTAGTGGTGGGACTGCTGGCAACAGTCAAGCAAAGGGTGTAGTTGGGTTCACTTATGGGTCCATCATAGAAACTGGGGTAGTCAGTCCCAAGACAGTTTCTGTCACACCTAGTGGCATTGGCCTTGCCACACTGGCTGCTTGTCCCCTTACAATGGATAAGTACAGGCAGACAGTTTCAATAAATGGTGTTGAGGCCTTGGCCTACAGGGACACAGGTGCCAGTATCACTTTGGTGACTGAAAACCTAGTGCACCCTGATCAACACATCATTGGACAACAGTATAAGATTATTGATGTCCATAACTCCACTAAGTTTCTTCCCTTAGCTATAATTCAGTTTAGTTGGGGTGGAGTTACTGGCCCTAAGCAGGTGGTGGTATCACCTAGCTTACCTGTAGACTGTCTCTTAGGTAATGACCTAGAGGCCTCAGGTTGGGCTGATGTAGAGTTTTATGCCCATGCAGCCATGCTGGGCATCCCAGAGGAATTGTTCCCTCTCATTTCTACTGAAATGAAAAAGCAAAGGAGAAAAGGCCTGAAAACTCAGGATCCCTCTCCAACAACAGGTAAAAAGGGTATCACAGTATCCCCTAACCACCCTACCATTCAGGATACCATTCCTGTGGTGGGAGAAACCTCTCCTGGGGTGGCACCTGTTCCAAGGGAATCATCAGTTGGCAAAACTGTAGTCCCTGAGGTAGAAGTACCTCTCTGTGGGATAACTAACATTGGTGACAAAAAGAGCACCATTTTAGTTAACATGGAGCATCCCTCCAACCCTCCCAGAGAAACTTTAGTGCAGAAACTCTGCACTGCCTCACAACACTTAGGACAGCATCCCTGTCCTAGTGTGGAGCTGATAGGACAGCATCCCTGCCCTGCTCCAACTCAAGAGAAACAGCATCCCTGTTCTCTCTTCCAGCCATATGGACAAAGTTTTTGCCCAGCTATGGCTTTACTGAGACAGTATCCCTGTCTGACATTTCCATCATTACAAATAGGTTCAGTGGACAATTTCCACTGCTCTAAACTAAAACTTACTGATAGAAACTCTGAAAATACATCTTCACATTGTTGCTTAGCTAAAAAACTTCAAACAGGGTGGTTTACATCCCCACAGGGAAGTAACCATATAGTGGATGATAAAGGGAGTAACCAGTCTATTGCAGAGCTACTCTCTACTTATCACCACTTAGACAATAAAGTCTCAACTGGCCAAGGTTAGCCTTATTGTCCTTCGTTTGGGGGACAGGGTTGTGTGAGAAAGTAGCCTCTTTCTAGCCTTGTTACCCCCACTTTTGGCCTGTTTGTGAGTGTATGTCAGGGTGTTTTCACTGTCTCACTGGGATCCTGCTAGCCAGGGCCCAGTGCTCATAGTGAAAACCCTATGTTTTCAGTATGTTTGTTATGTGTCACTGGGTCCCTGCTAGTCAGGACCCCAGTGCTCATAAGTTTGTGGCCTATATGTATGTGTTCCCTGTGTGGTGCCTAACTGTCTCACTGAGGCTCTGCTAACCAGAACCTCAGTGGTTATGCTCTCTCATTTCTTCCAAATTGTCACTAACAGGCTAGTGACCAATTTTACCAATTTACATTGGCTTACTGGAACACCCTTATAATTCCCTAGTATATGGTACTGAGGTACCCAGGGTATTGGGGTTCCAGGAGATCCCTATGGGCTGCAGCATTTCTTTTGCCACCCATAGGGAGCTCTGACAATTCTTACACAGGCCTGCCACTGCAGCCTGAGTGAAATAACGTCCACGTTATTTCACAGCCATTTTACACTGCACTTAAGTAACTTATAAGTCACCTATATGTCTAACCTTTACCTGGTAAAGGTTAGGTGCAAAGTTACTTAGTGTGAGGGCACCCTGGCACTAGCCAAGGTGCCCCCACATTGTTCAGAGCCAATTCCCTGAACTTTGTGAGTGCGGGGACACCATTACACGCGTGCACTACATATAGGTCACTACCTATATGTAGCTTCACAATGGTAACTCCGAATATGGCCATGTAACATGTCTATGATCATGGAATTGCCCCCTCTATACCATCCTGGCATAGTTGGCACAATCCCATGATCCCAGTGGTCTGTAGCACAGACCCTGGTACTGCCAAACTGCCCTTCCTGGGGTTTCACTGCAGCTGCTGCTGCTGCCAGCCCCTCAGACAGGCAGCTGCCCTCCTGGGGTCCAGCCAGGCCTGGCCCAGGATGGCAGAACAAAGGACTTCCTCTGAGAGAGGGTGTGACACCCTCTCCCTTTGGAAAATGGTGTGAAGGCAGGGGAGGAGTAGCCTCCCCCAGCCTCTGGAAATGCTTTCTTGGGCACAGATGTGCCCAATTCTGCATAAGCCAGTCTACACCGGTTCAGGGACCCCTTAGCCCTGCTCTGGCGCGAAACTGGACAAAGGAAAGGGGAGTGACCACTCCCCTGACCTGTACCTCCCCTGGGAGGTGCCCAGAGCTCCTCCAGTGTGCTCCAGACCTCTGCCATCTTGGAAACAGAGGTGCTGCTGGCACACTGGACTGCTCTGAGTGGCCAGTGCCACCAGGTGACGTCAGAGACTCCTTGTGATAGGCTCCTTCAGGTGTTGCTAGCCTATCCTCTCTCCTAAGTAGCCAAACCCTCTTTTCTGGCTATTTAGGGTCTCTGTCTCTTGGGATTCTTTAGATAACGAATGCAAGAGCTCATCCGAGTTCCTCTGCATCTCTCTCTTCACCTTCTGCCAAGGAATCGACTGCTGACCGCGCTGGAAGCCTGCAAACCTGCAACATAGTAGCAAAGACGACTACTGCAACTCTGTAACGCTGATCCTGCCGCCTTCTCGACTGTTTTCCTGCTTGTGCATGCTGTGGGGGTAGTCTGCCTCCTCTCTGCACCAGAAGCTCCGAAGAAATCTCCCGTGGGTTGACGGAATCTTCCCCCTGCAACCGCAGGCACCAAAAAGCTGCATTACCGGTCCCTTGGGTCTCCTCTCAGCACGACGAGCGAGGTCCCTCGAATCCACCGACTCTGTCCAAGTGACCCCCACAGTCCAGTGACTCTTCAGTCCAAGTTTGGTGGAGGTAAGTCCTTGCCTCACCTCGCTGGGCTGCATTGCTGGGAACCGCGACTTTTGCAGCTACTCCGGCCCCTGTGCACTTCCGGCGGAATTCCTTTGTGCACAGCCAAGCCTGGGTCCACGGCACTCTAACCTGCATTGCACGACTTTCTAAGTTGGTCTCCGGCGACGTGGGACTCCTTTGTGCGACTTCGGGTGAGCACCGTTTCACGCATCTTCGTAGTGCCTGTTTCTGGCACTTCTCCGGGTGCTACCTGCTGCTGAGAGGGCTCCTTGTCTTGCTCGTCGTCCCCTCTCTCTCCTGGTCCAATTTGCGACCTCCTGGTCCCTCCAGGGCCACAGCAGCGTCCAAAAACGCTAACCGCACGATTTGCAGCTAGCAAGGCTTGTTGGCGTTCTTTCGGCGGGAAAACACTTCTGCACGACTCTCCACGGCGAGAGGGATCGGTCCACCAAAGGGGAGGTCTCTAGCCCTTTTCGTTCCTGCAGAAACCGCAGCTTCTTCTGTCCAGTAGAAGCTTCTTTGCACCCGCAGCTGGCATTTCCTGGGCATCTGCCCATCTCCGACTTGCTTGTGACTTTTGGACTTGGTCCCCTTGTCCCACAGGTACCCTAGATTGGAAATCCACAGTTGTTGCATTGTTGGTTTGTGTCTTTCCTGCATTATTCCTCTAACACGACTTCTTTGTCCTTAGGGGAACTTTAGTGCTATTCACAACATCCTATTGTAACTATACATTGTTTGCACTGTTTTCTAAGACTATACTGCATATTTTTGCTATTGTGTATATATATCTTGTGTATATTTCCTATCCTCTCACTGAGGGTACACTCTGAGATACTTTGGCATATTGTCATAAAAATAAAGTACCTTTATTTTTAGTATAACTGTGTATTGTGTTTTCTTATGATATTGTGCATATGACACTGAGTGGTACTGTAGTAGCTTCACACGTCTCCTAGTTCAGCCTAAGCTGCTCTGCTAAGCTACCATTATCTATCAGCCTAAGCTGCTAGACACCCTATACACTAATAAGGGATAACTGGGCCTGGTGCAAGGTGCAAGTACCCCTTGGTACTCACTACAAGCCAGTCCAGCCTCCTACATTGGTCGTGCAACGGTGGGATAAGTGCTTTGAGACTACTTACCACTCTTGTCATTGTACTTTTCATAAGAGAAAAATATACAAAACAAGGTCAGTGTATATACACATAGCCAAAAAGTTTTGCATTTCCTCTTTTCACTCTTTTCTAAGTGCTGAAAAGTACTCCTAACTTTCTAAAAAGTTCTAAAAAGTTTAAAAAGTTTTTTTTCTCTGTCTTTCTAAAAGCTCTGACAAACTTTTTTCTCTTTTTCTATCACTTTAACTCTCTCTAAAAATGTCTGGCACAGGCCAAAATGTTGATCTGTTCAAACTTGCATATGATCACCTTAGCTGGAAAGGAGCAAGGAGTCTCTGCATAGAGAGAGGTTTGAGTGTAGGGAAGAATCCTTCCTTGGAACTGTTACTTAACATGCTTAGAGAACAAGATAAGGCTATAGGTGCCCCATCTGTTGAAAAAGTAGCTAATGGTTCCCAATCTGATCCAGGGACTCCCCCAGGAAAAGATTCAGGAAAGAAACTTCTCAGCCTGCCCATTACTAGACAGTCTAGCATAGTTGGTACAGAGGTTGAATCACACCATACTGATGGTGTGCTCTCACATTATAATGTTAGCCAAGCTGTTAGGGTGCCCTCTGTAAGGGACAGGTCTCCTTCTGTCCATTCTCACCATACTTCTGTTTCAAGGAATGGCCCTCCCACCCACCCTGATGACAGATTGTTAGAAAGGGAGCTCAATAGATTGAGAGTGGAACAAACCAGACTGAAGCTTAAAAAGCAACAGCTGGATTTGGATAGACAGTCTTTTGAACTAGAGAAAGAAAGACAGAAGTTGGGTTTAGATACCCATGGTGGCAGCAGCAGTATTCCCCATAGTCATCCTGCAAAAGAGCATGATTCCAGGAATCTGCATAAGATAGTTCTCTTCCAGGGGATCCTCATCAAAGTCATAAACATTGAATATTCCCGCCCTTGTGCGGGGACCCCGGAGCATATATATATAAAATACATACATATTATCATGTGTAAAACAGCAATGCAGGCTATAATCATAAATAGGCTAAAATGCTTTATTTCTATGCAAGTTTTTTTTTTTTTTTTTTTTTATATTATATTATAAAATCACAATAGATCATAAATATCTACCTAAGCCCCAAAAACTGGACTTAGGGAAGTAAACAGCAGTAAATAGCAGAGAAAAATAGAAAAAACCACATTGAAAAACAATGAAGCATTCTTAGCCAATAGGCTGCATGCAGGTTAACACAGGAGAACCATAAAAACTTTGGCACCGTGCCTTTAAGACCCTGAGCACCTCCAGTATCCCACCATGCCTCAGGGGTGAAGGGAAGGTGACAGTTGGTTCACAGTTAGGTCAGTTCTTTTTTCCGGCTTCTTCTGAGAGGATCCTGGAGCATTGAGCTCTCAGTTTTTCTGAGTTTTCCTCAGAAAAATTCTTTAAAAAAGCGTTTTTCACTTTTCACTCGACAAGTAATATCTTTGTCTGAGCTAGGAAGGTTTTTTCTGACAGAAAAATGCCTTCTCTTTTTGTAAAATGTCCCTCTTGTGGGAAGAAGAAAGCCCAGTCAGACCCACACTCTCTGTGTATTGTCTGCCTGCCACAGAGTCACTGTCCTGACACCTGCAAGTATTGTAAGAACATGTCAAGGAGGACTCTCAAAGACAGAGAGAAGATCAGGCTACATGGGCTTCAGGAGAGGAAAAAGTCAACATCCTCTTCACTTCCCAGACCTACAGCAGAAGGAATGGCCCGTTCGACGTCGACAGGTAGTATTGTACCTGTTTGTTCTCCATCGACGTCATCGGCACCACCGTCTCACCGGCATAGATCGCCGTCGACGGCGACCAGACCGACGTCGAGGGACAAAACGTCGAAGCATGGACACAGGGGTACATCTCCGTCGACGGCAGGCCGCCGTTCGGCGTCGAGTCATCTCCGGCGCTCCCGTTCGCCGTTGAGAACGTCTCACCCCTTGGCGTCGAAGGACACGACACCAAAAACACCTCGACGGCATGAACATCCGCCGTCGACCACTCGCCACTCAACGTCGAGACACACGACGGCGAGTAGGTCCAGGTCCCGCGATAGGCGATCGGCGTCAAGACACTCGACGGCAAGACCTCCGACGTCAGGACATTCGACGTCGAGAGCAGACCAGCCAGCGCAACCTTCGACGTCGAGGATACAATCGACGTCGACACAACCTTCAGCGGTGTCACAGGCAGTGGAGCCAGCGGACAAAGCTCCCTCACCGGTGGTCTCTATAAGGAGTGCATCATCCCATTCCAGAGCATCGGGGCATGTTTCTCCCATCACAGCATCCCCGGATTCACAATACTCGAGGATGTATTCTCCTACTGCCTCATTACCGAGAACGCCATCGCCTACAGCTAGAGCAGGACGGGCTCGTTCTGCTTCTCGTCAGCCGACCACAAGACCTGCACACTCTGCTACAGCCTCTCGGAGCAGGTCCCGTTCCCGAAGGAGAACCAGGTCACGAACACCACGCAGAAGATCACCTTCTTGGTCTTCTTCAGGATCGTCTGTGGGGCGCTACTCCCCCACACTCACAGATTCTCCACCTGCTAGGATTTCCCCGGTGGATGATATCACCACTTTTAATGAGGTTCTTCTAAGGGGAGCGCAGAAGCTAAATATTGAGGTACCAGAGCCGGCCACCTCATCCTCAGTTATCTTTGAGACCCTACAACACAGATCAGTCTCGAGAAAACTGCTGCCACTAGTACCGGGTTTGCTGCAACCGACTATGGACACTTTTCTGTCTCCAGCCACTCTCAAGTCTGCCCCGGCTAGGATTCAAAAGAAATACAAAGCTCCGGAACAAGATCCTTTATTCCTGCGGAAGGATCCGCCACCGGACTCTGTGATCTTAGCCGCAGCCATAAAAACACACTCTGTGGCATCATCTTCCACAGTACCCCCGGATAAGGAGAGCAGACACCTAGACTCTCTGGGGAGAAAGATGTGCGGTACGGCGGCATCTGCTATGAAGGTCTCCAGCGCCTCAGCACTTCTGGGCAGATATGACCGCTCTCTGTGGGACTCACTCCACAGATTTACAGAAAAGTTGCCCAGGGAAGATAGACAGGACTTCCAGGAAATCTTGCAGGAAGGGGGCCTAGTATCTAACCAGGTTATCAGCGCGGCGGCGGACGGGGCGGATTTGGCTGCGCATGGGTATGCGCACGGAATCTGCGCTAGGAGGTCTTCCTGGCTACGGCTCACGGGTCTGAAGCAGGAAGCACAGCAGCGCATTTTGAACCTCCCATTCAGCGGGAGTTCGTTGTTCGGTACCCACGCGGATGAAGAGATGGCCCGAATGAAAACGGAAGTCGACACGATGAGGGCAGTGGGCCTGGAACGTAAAAAAGACTTCAGGCGGAGGTACAGGCCGTATGACAGACGACCATTCCAGCAGAGGGTTCAAACCCCTCACTGGTCTCAAAGGCCACAACAACGACAGGGACGTCCCCTGTTTCAGGCACGTAGACCCACAAGAGACAGAGGGTCAAGTAGACCTCAACAGTCTACAGCAAAGACGCCATCAAAGCAATGAGGCATTGCTTCCCTCAGCACTGTGCACCACTCCGGTGGGGGGAAGTGTTACGCATCATCTTCGCGAGTGGCACTCAATCACAAAAGACAAATGGGTGCTCAATATTGTCGAACATGGCTATTCTCTCCTTTTCAAAAAACCTCCTCCACACTTGCCGCCAGCAAGGTGTTTTCCTTCTCATCTCAGCCTGCTACGCAAGGAAGTTCTCGCACTCCTACAAAAGAAAGCTGTAGAAAAGGTTCCTCCGGCACAAAAAGGAAAAGGGGTGTACTCCCGTTACTTTCTGGTGGCGAAAAAAGGTCAACAGGGCCTCTTCAGACCAATTCTGGACTTGCGGCTCCTGAACAAGTACATAAGAAAACAAAAGTTCAGGATGCTAGCCCTTCACCAGATTGTCCCGCAACTGCATCAGGGAGACTGGATGTGCTCCATCGATCTACAGGATGCATATTTTCACATCCCAATAGCAACCAAACATCGGAAATTTTTACGTTTCCAGATAGCGTCACAGCACTACCAATTCAGAGTCCTTCCATTCGGCCTGAAGTCTGCACCCCGAGTCTTTTCAAAATGTGTAACAGTGGTAGCGGCACACCTTCGAAGACAAAAAATATTCGTCTATCCCTACCTGGACGACTGGCTAGTGAAGGCCTCATCTCCGGATCAGGCGAGGAAACATCGAGATATCGTTCTAAGAACTTTCGAGTCTCTAGGTCTTCAAATCAACCACGACAAGTCAACCTTGATTCCAACACAAAACCTCCGCTACCTGGGAGCGATACTAAACACAGAGCTCCAAAGAGTGTATCCTTCGGAGGAACGACTTTTATCAATCCACAGGAAGTGTCAACATCTATTAACAGCCGATGCACCTACAGCTCGTCAGGTGACATCGCTTCTGGGCTCCATGGCTTCATGCATCTTCATTGTCCCGAATGCCAGGCTACGCATGAGGCCCCTTCAGGAGGCATTAGAGAACAATTGGAGCCAAAAGTCTGGTCACTGGGAGGACAGAGTTCGACTACCAACAGTGGCTTTTCAATCACTACAATGGTGGATGCACAGACCACACCTGTCGATAGGTTCTCCGTTTCACCAGACAATTCCAGTCGACACTCTGGTGACGGATGCGTCTCTTCAGGGTTGGGGTGCTCATCTGGGTTCCTTCCAAGCTCAGGGTCTGTGGTCCGACAAGGAAAAGAACTATCACATAAATCTACTGGAACTCAGAGCAGTCCATCTGGCTCTCAAATCTTTCTCTCCATTGGTTCAGGGGAAATCTATCCTAGTTCAGACAGACAATACAACCACAATGTATTACCTGAACAAACAGGGGGGAACAAGATCACTACCTCTGTCTCGAGAATCCCAAACGATATGGCATTGGCTCCTGGCCAGGGGAATGTCTATCACAGCGGTACACCTGCCAGGTCAGCAAAACGTAGAGGCAGATTTCCTGAGCAGACATCTGGAAGACGCGCACGACTGGGTGCTACACGACGAAGTCGTCGAGGACATCTTCGGTCAATGGGGTCGACCTCAGTTGGATCTCTTTGCAGACGAAACAAACAAAAAATGCCCAGACTTCGCGTCCAGGTTCTGCCGTCCGGGATCTCAAGGGAATGCCCTGTTGATCAACTGGTCAGGGACATTTCTCTACGCCTTTCCACCGATTCCCCTCATACCGGCAGTAATCAACAAATTTTACAAATCCAGAACCAGAATGATTCTGATAGCGCCACAATGGCCCCGCCAATTCTGGTACACGGACCTACTCAACTTATCGGAAAGACCTCACAGGAGGTTGCCGTGCAGACCGGATCTCCTGAGCAGGATGGAAGGCAGAATCCTACATCCCAACCTTCCCTCTCTGAGCTTGACAGCATGGCTCCTGAATTCCTACAGTATGGGCACCTAGGGCTCTCACAGGAGTGCATGAGCATCTTGAAAGAGTCAAAACGACCTTCCACGCGGCGTTCTTACGCTTTTAAGTGGAAGAGATTTTACATCTGGTGCTCTCAACAAGGTATAAATCCCATACGAGCTCAGGAGGACGTCATACTATCCTATTTACTTCATCTGGTGAAGTCTGGTCTGCAGGTATCTTCTATTAAGGTTCATTTAGCTGCAATTACAGCGTATCGTAAGTCGCCTTCTCAGGAATCCTTCTTTACGATACCTGTAGTCAAGGATTTTTTAGAAGGCTTGAAAAAGGTTTTTCCTCCCATTCGGAGACCTTCTCCTCCATGGGAACTGAATGTAGTCCTGTCAAAACTTATGGGCCCTCCCTTTGAACCTATCCACAAGGCCTCTTTACAGCACCTTACGTGGAAGACGGCTTTTTTGGTGGCCATTACTTCAGCGAGGAGGGTCAGCGAAATTCAGGCTCTGTCTTGTAGAGAACCGTACACGGTTTTTCACGATAATAGAGTGGTTCTGCGAACTCACCCATCTTTCCTTCCGAAGGTGGTGTCAGAATTCCATATCAATCAGACTATATCTTTACCGACTTTCTTTCCCAATCCGGAGACTCCGGCTGAGAAAGCATTGCATTCTTTAGACTTAAAAAGAGTGCTGAAATTCTATTTGGACAAAACAAAACCGATTAGACATTCTAGCCATTTGTTTCTGAATTATGGTCATTTAAGAACAGGAGAGGCAGCGTCTAAACGAACTATATCAAGATGGATTGTGTCTTGTATTGTTAACACTTACCAACTGGCTAATAAGCAATTACTGGCTAGGCCAAAAGCGCATTCCACAAGGGGAAAAGCGGCTACTGCTGCCCTCCTTAACAATGTACCAATTTCCGAGATTTGTAAGGCTGCTACATGGAAGTCTGTGCATACCTTTACTAAGCATTACTGTTTAGACTCGGATGCAAGAGCGGATGCCCAGGTGGGGCAGGCCTCTCTTAGAAATCTATTTGCATGAATATGTATTCTTTCCTGCACTTCTTTCGGACAGTCCGCAGAGTTTAGGGATGGGCTTGCTAATCTATTCAATGTTTATGACTATTGATGAGGATCCCCTGGAAGAGAAGGATTAGTTACTTACCTGTAAATCCTAGTTCTCTTCCAGGGATATCCTCATCAAAGTCATAAACAACCCACCCTCCTCCCCGGACTTAAGTCTCCTAGAAGTGCAGGACAGATTATCTTTCTGATCAGTTACACAGATTGTCACCGTAAAAAAGTACTGACCTAACTGTGAACCAACTGTCACCTTCCCTTCACCCCTGAGGCATGGTGGGATACTGGAGGTGCTCAGGGTCTTAAAGGCACGGTGCCAAAGTTTTTATGGTTCTCCTGTGTTAACCTGCATGCAGCCTATTGGCTAAGAATGCTTCATTGTTTTTCAATGTGGTTTTTTCTATTTTTCTCTGCTATTTACTGCTGTTTACTTCCCTAAGTCCAGTTTTTGGGGCTTAGGTAGATATTTATGATCTATTGTGATTTTATAATATAATATAAAAAAAAAAAAAAAAAAAAACTTGCATAGAAATAAAGCATTTTAGCCTATTTATGATTATAGCCTGCATTGCTGTTTTACACATGATAATATGTATGTATTTTATATATATATGCTCCGGGGTCCCCGCACAAGGGCGGGAATATTCAATGTTTATGACTTTGATGAGGATACCCCTGGAAGAGAACTAGGATTTACAGGTAAGTAACTAATCCTTCCCCCTTATAAGGAGGGGGATGACATTAACAAGTGGTTTGCTGCACTTGAGAGGGCCTGTGTTGTACAGGATGTCCCTCAAAGGCAGTGGGCTGTTATCCTATGGCTATCATTTAGTGGAAAAGGTAGGGATAGGCTCCTTACTGTGAAAGAAAGTGATGCCAATAATTTTACAGTTCTTAAGAATGCACTCCTGGATGGTTATGGCTTAACCACTGAACAATACAGGATAAAGTTCAGAGAGACCAAAAAGGAGTCTTCACAAGACTGGGTTGATTTCATTGACCATTCAGTGAAGGCCTTGGAGGGGTGGTTACATGGCAGTAAAGTTACTGATTATGACAGCCTGTATAACTTGATCCTGAGAGAGCATATTCTTAATAATTGTGTGTCTGATTTGTTGCACCAGTACTTGGTGGACTCTGATCTGACCTCTCCCCAAGAATTGGGAAAGAAGGCAGACAAATGGGTCAGAACAAGGGTGAACAGAAAAGTTCATACAGGGGGTGACAAAGATGGCAATAAGAAGAAAGATGGTGAAAAATCTCAAGATAAGCATGGGGATAAGGGTAAAACCAAAGATCCCACTTCAAATCTTAAACACTCTTCAGAGGGTGGGGATAAAACAAATTCTTCCTCTTCTTCTCAACTCACACACATTAAAAAGCCTTGGTGCTTTGTGTGTAAAAACAGAGGCCATAGGCCAGGGGATAAGTCCTGTCCAGGTAAACCCCCTGAGCCTACCACCACTAATACATCAAGCTCTAGTGCCCCTAGCAGTAGTGGTACTAGTGGTGGGACTGCTGGCAACAGTCAAGCAAAGGGTGTAGTTGGGTTCACTTATGGGTCCATCATAGAAACTGGGGTAGTCAGTCCCAAGACAGTTTCTGTCACACCTAGTGGCATTGGCCTTGCCACACTGGCTGCTTGTCCCCTTACAATGGATAAGTACAGGCAGACAGTTTCAATAAATGGTGTTGAGGCCTTGGCCTACAGGGACACAGGTGCCAGTATCACTTTGGTGACTGAAAACCTAGTGCACCCTGATCAACACATCATTGGACAACAGTATAAGATTATTGATGTCCATAACTCCACTAAGTTTCTTCCCTTAGCTATAATTCAGTTTAGTTGGGGTGGAGTTACTGGCCCTAAGCAGGTGGTGGTATCACCTAGCTTACCTGTAGACTGTCTCTTAGGTAATGACCTAGAGGCCTCAGGTTGGGCTGATGTAGAGTTTTATGCCCATGCAGCCATGCTGGGCATCCCAGAGGAATTGTTCCCTCTCATTTCTACTGAAATGAAAAAGCAAAGGAGAAAAGGCCTGAAAACTCAGGATCCCTCTCCAACAACAGGTAAAAAGGGTATCACAGTATCCCCTAACCACCCTACCATTCAGGATACCATTCCTGTGGTGGGAGAAACCTCTCCTGGGGTGGCACCTGTTCCAAGGGAATCATCAGTTGGCAAAACTGTAGTCCCTGAGGTAGAAGTACCTCTCTGTGGGATAACTAACATTGGTGACAAAAAGAGCACCATTTTAGTTAACATGGAGCATCCCTCCAACCCTCCCAGAGAAACTTTAGTGCAGAAACTCTGCACTGCCTCACAACACTTAAGACAGCATCCCTGCCCTAGTGTGGAGCTGATAGGACAGCATCCCTGCCCTGCTCCAACTCAAGAGAAACAGCATCCCTGTTCTCTCTTCCAGCCATATGGACAAAGTTTTTGCCCAGCTATGGCTTTACTGAGACAGCATCCCTGTCTGACATTTCCATCATTACAAATAGGTTCAGTGGACAATTCCCACTGCTCTAAACTAAAACTTACTGATAGAAACTCTGAAAATACATCTTCACATTGTTGCTTAGCTAAAAAACTTCAAACAGGGTGGTTTACATCCCCACAGGGAAGTAACCATATAGTGGATGATAAAGGGAGTAACCAGTCTATTGCAGAGCTACTCTCTACTTATCACCACTTAGACAATAAAGTCTCAACTGGCCAAGGTTAGCCTTATTGTCCTTCGTTTGGGGGGGGGGTTGTGTGAGAAAGTAGCCTCTTTCTAGCCTTGTTACCCCCACTTTTGGCCTGTTTGTGAGTGTATGTCAGGGTGTTTTCACTGTCTCACTGGGATCCTGCTAGCCAGGGCCCAGTGCTCATAGTGAAAACCCTATGTTTTCAGTATGTTTGTTATGTGTCACTGGGTCCCTGCTAGTCAGGACCCCAGTGCTCATAAGTTTGTGGCCTATATGTATGTGTTCCCTGTGTGGTGCCTAACTGTCTCACTGAGGCTCTGCTAACCAGAACCTCAGTGGTTATGCTCTCTCATTTCTTCCAAATTGTCACTAACAGGCTAGTGACCAATTTTACCAATTTACATTGGCTTACTGGAACACCCTTATAATTCCCTAGTATATGGTACTGAGGTACCCAGGGTATTGGGGTTCCAGGAGATCCCTATGGGCTGCAGCATTTCTTTTGCCACCCATAGGGAGCTCTGACAATTCTTACACAGGCCTGCCGCTGCAGCCTGAGTGAAATAACGTCCACGTTATTTCACGGCCATTTTACACTGCACTTAAGTAACTTATAAGTCACCTATATGTCTAACCTTTACCTGGTAAAGGTTAGGTGCAAAGTTACTTAGTGTGAGGGCACCCTGGCACTAGCCAAGGTGCCCCCACATTGTTCAGAGCCAATTCCCTGAACTTTGTGAGTGCGGGGACACCATTACACGCGTGCACTACATATAGGTCACTACCTATATGTAGCTTCACAATGGTAACTCCGAATATGGCCATGTAACATGTCTATGATCATGGAATTTCCCCCTCTATACCATCCTGGCATAGTTGGCACAATCCCATGATCCCAGTGGTCTGTAGCACAGACCCTGGTACTGCCAAACTGCCCTTCCTGGGGTTTCACTGCAGCTGCTGCTGCTGCCAGCCCCTCAGACAGGCAGCTGCCCTCCTGGGGTCCAGCCAGGCCTGGCCCAGGATGGCAGAACAAAGGACTTCCTCTGAGAGAGGGTGTGACACCCTCTCCCTTTGGAAAATGGTGTGAAGGCAGGGGAGGAGTAGCCTCCCCCAGCCTCTGGAAATGCTTTCTTGGGCACAGATGTGCTCAATTCTGCATAAGCCAGTCTACACCGGTTCAGGGACCCCTTAGCCCTGCTCTGGCGCGAAACTGGACAAAGGAAAGGGGAGTGACCACTCCCCTGACCTGTACCTCCCCTGGGAGGTGCCCAGAGCTCCTCCAGTGTGCTCCAGACCTCTGCCATCTTGGAAACAGAGGTGCTGCTGGCACACTGGACTGCTCTGAGTGGCCAGTGCCACCAGGTGACGTCAGAGACTCCTTGTGATAGGCTCCTTCAGGTGTTGCTAGCCTATCCTCTCTCCTAAGTAGCCAAACCCTCTTTTCTGGCTATTTAGGGTCTCTGTCTCTTGGGATTCTTTAGATAACTAATGCAAGAGCTCATCCGAGTTCCTCTGCATCTCTCTCTTCACCTTCTGCCAAGGAATCGACTGCTGACCGCGCTGGAAGCCTGCAAACCTGCAACATAGTAGCAAAGACGACTACTGCAACTCTGTAACGCTGATCCTGCCGCCTTCTCGACTGTTTTCCTGCTTGTGCATGCTGTGGGGGTAGTCTGCCTCCTCTCTGCACCAGAAGCTCCGAAGAAATCTCCCGTGGGTCGACGGAATCTTCCCCCTGCAACCGCAGGCACCAAAAAGCTGCATTACCGGTCCCTTGGGTCTCCTCTCAGCACGACGAGCGAGGTCCCTCGAATCCAGCGACTCTGTCCAAGTGACCCCCACAGTCCAGTGACTCTTCAGTCCAAGTTTGGTGGAGGTAAGTCCTTGCCTCACCTCGCTGGGCTGCATTGCTGGGAACCGCGACTTTTGCAGCTACTCCGGCCCCTGTGCACTTCCGGCGGAAATCCTTTGTGCACAGCCAAGCCTGGGTCCACGGCACTCTAACCTGCATTGCACGACTTTCTAAGTTGGTCTCCGGCGACGTGGGACTCCTTTGTACGACTTCGGGTGAGCACCGTTTCACGCATCGTCGTAGTGCCTGTTTCTGGCACTTCTCCGGGTGCTACCTGCTGCTGATAGGGCTCCTTGTCTTGCTCGACGTCCCCTCTCTCTCCTGGTCCAATTTGCGACCTCCTGGTCCCTCCAGGGCCACAGCAGCGTCCAAAAATGCTAACCGCACCATTTGCAGCTAGCAAGGCTTGTTGGCGTTCTTTCGGCGGGAAAACACTTCTGCCCGACTCTCCACGGCGAGAGGGATCCGTCCACCAAAGGGGAAGTCTCTAGCCCTTTTTGTTCCTGCAGAAACCGCAGCTTCTTCTGTCCAGTAGAAGCTTCTTTGCACCCGCAGCTGGCATTTCCTGGGCATCTGCCCATCTCCGACTTGCTTGTGACTTTTGGACTTGGTCCCCTTGTTCCACAGGTACCCTAGATTGGAAATCCACAGTTGTTGCATTGTTGGTTTGTGTCTTTCCTGCATTATTCCTCTAACACGACTTCTTTGTCCTTAGGGGAACTTTAGTGCACTTTGCACTCACTTTTCAGGGTCTTGGGGAGGGTTATTTTTCTAACTCTCACTATTTTCTAATAGTCCCAGCGACCCTCTACAAGGTCACATAGGTTTGGGGTCCATTCGTGGTTCGCATTCCACTTTTGGAGTATATGGTTTGTGTTGCCCCTATCCCTATGTTTCCCCATTGCATCCTATTGTAACTATACATTGTTTGCACTGTTTTCTAAGACTATACTGCATATTTTTGCTATTGTGTATATATATCTTGTGTATATTTCCTATCCTCTCACTGAGGGTACACTCTGAGATACTTTGGCATATTGTCATAAAAATAAAGTACCTTTATTTTTAGTATAACTGTGTATTGTGTTTTCTTATGATATTGTGCATATGACACTGAGTGGTACTGTAGTAGCTTCACACGTCTCCTAGTTCAGCCTAAGCTGCTCTGATAAGCTACCATTATCTATCAGCCTAAGCTGCTAGACACCCTCTACACTAATAAGGGATAACTGGGCCTGGTGCAAGGTGCAAGTACCCCTTGGTACTCACTACAAGCCAGTCCAGCCTCCTACATTGGTCGTGCGGCGGTGGGATAAGTGCTTTGAGACTACTTACCACTCTTGTCATTGTACTTTTCATAAGAGAAAAATATATAAAACAAGGTCAGTGTATATACACATAGCCAAAAAGTTTTGCATTTCCTCTTTTCACTCTTTTCTAAGTGCTGAAAAGTACTCCTAACTTTATAAAAAGTTCTAAAAAGTTTTAAAAGTTTTTTTTCTCTGTCTTTCTAAAAGCTCTGACAAACTTTTTTCTCTTTTTCTATCACTTTAACTCTCTCTAAAAATGTCTGGCACAGGCCAAAATGTTGATCTGTCCAAACTTGCATATGATCACCTTAGCTGGAAAGGAGCAAGGAGTCTCTGCATAGAGAGAGGTTTGAGTGTAGGGATGAATCCTGCCTTGGAACTGTTACTTAACATGCTTAGAGAACAAGATAAGGCTATAGGTGCCCCATCTGTTGAAAAAGTAGCTAATGGTTCCCAATCTGATCCAGGGACTCCCCCAGGAAACGATTCAGGAAATAAACTTCTCAGCCTGCCCATTACTAGACAGTCTAGCATAGTTGGTACAGAGGTTGAATCACACCATACTGATGGTGTGCTCTCACATTATACTGTTAGCCAAGCTGTTAGGGTGCCCTCTGTAAGGGACAGGTCTCCTTCTGTCCATTCTCACCATACTTCTGTTTCAAGGAATGTCCCTCCCACCCACCCTGATGACAGATTGTTAGAAAGGGAGCTCAATAGATTGAGAGTGGAACAAACCAGACTGAAGCTTAAAAAGCAACAGCTGGATTTGGATAGACAGTCTTTTGAACTAGAGAAAGAAAGACAGAAGTTGGGTTTAGATACCCATGGTGGCAGCAGCAGTATTCCCCATAGTCATCCTGCAAAAGAGCATGATTCCAGGAATCTGCATAAGATAGTTCCCCCTTATAAGGAGGGGGATGACATTAACAAGTGGTTTGCTGCACTTGAGAGGGCCTGTGTTGTACAGGATGTCCCTCAAAGGCAGTGGGCTGCTATCCTATGGCTATCATTTAGTGGAAAAGGTAGGGATAGGCTCCTTACTGTGAAAGAAAGTGATGCCAATAATTTTACAGTTCTTAAGAATGCACTCCTGGATGGTTATGGCTTAACCACTGAACAATACAGGATAAAGTTCAGAGAGACCAAAAAGGAGTCTTCACAAGACTGGGTTGATTTCATTGACCATTCAGTGAAGGCCTTGGAGGGGTGGTTACATGGCAGTAAAGTTACTGATTATGACAGCCTGTATAACTTGATCCTGAGAGAGCATATTCTTAATAATTGTGTGTCTGATTTGTTGCACCAGTACTTGGTGGACTCTGATCCGACCTCTCCCCAAGAATTGGGAAAGAAGGCAGACAAATGGGTCAGAACAAGGGTGAACAGAAAAGTTCATACAGGGGGTGACAAAGATGGCAATAAGAAGAAAGATGGTGAAAAATCTCAAGATAAGCATGGGGATAAGGGTAAAACCAAAGATCCCACTTCAAATCTTAAACACTCTTCAGAGGGTGGGGATAAAACAAATTCTTCCTCTTCTTCTCAACCCACACACATTAAAAAGCCTTGGTGCTTTGTGTGTAAAAACAGAGGCCATAGGCCAGGGGATAAGTCCTGTCCAGGTAAACCCCCTGAGCCTACCACCACTAATACATCAAGCTCTAGTGCCCCTAGCAGTAGTGGTACTAGTGGTGGGACTGCTGGCAACAGTCAAGCAAAGGGTGTAGTTGGGTTCACTTATGGGTCCATTATAGAAACTGGGGTAGTCAGTCCCAAGACAGTTTCTGTCAAACCTAGTGGCATTGGCCTTGCCACACTGGCTGCTTGTCCCCTTACAATGGATAAGTACAGGCAGACAGTTTCAATAAATGGTGTTGAGGCCTTGGCCTACAGGGACACAGGTGCCAGTATCACTTTGGTGACTGAAAACCTAGTGCACCCTGATCAACACATCATTGGACAACAGTATAAGATTATTGATGTCCATAACTCCACTAAGTTTCTTCCCTTAGCTATAATTCAGTTTAGTTGGGGTGGAGTTACTGGCCCTAAGCAGGTGGTGGTATCACCTAGCTTACCTGTAGACTGTCTCTTAGGTAATGACCTAGAGGCCTCAGGTTGGGCTGATGTAGAGTTTTATGCCCATGCAGCCATGCTGGGCATCCCAGAGGAATTGTTCCCTCTCATTTCTACTGAAATGAAAAAGCAAAGGAGAAAAGGCCTGAAAACTCAGGATCCCTCTCCAACAACAGGTAAAAAGGGTATCACAGTATCCCCTAACCACCCTACCATTCAGGATACCATTCCTGTGGTGGGAGAAACCTCTCCTGGGGTGGCACCTGTTCCAAGGGAATCATCAGTTGGCAAAACTGTAGTCCCTGAGATAGAAGTACCTCTCTGTGGGATAACTAACATTGGTGACAAAAAGAGCACCATTTTAGTTAACATGGAGCATCCCTCCAACCCTCCCAGAGAAACTTTAGTGCAGAAACTCTGCACTGCCTCACAACACTTAGGACAGCATCCCTGCCCTAGTGTGGAGCTGATAGGACAGCATCCCTGCCCTGCTCCAACTCAAGAGAAACAGCATCCCTGTTCTCTCTTCCAGCCATATGGACAAAGTTTTTGCCCAGCTATGGCTTTACTGAGACAGCAACACTGTCTGACATTTCCATCATTACAAATAGGTTCAGTGGACAATTTCCACTGCTCTAAACTAAAACTTACTGATAGAAACTCTGAAAATACATCTTCACATTGTTGCTTAGCTAAAAAACTTCAAACAGGAAGGTTTACATCCCCACAGGGAAGTAACCATATAGTAGATGATAAAGGGAGTAACCAGTCTATTGCAGAGCTACTCTCTACTTATCACCACTTAGACAATAAAGTCTCAACTGGCCAAGGTTAGCCTTATTGTCCTTCGTTTGGGGGGGGGTTGTGTGAGAAAGTAGCCTCTTTCTAGCCTTGTTACCCCCACTTTTGGCCTGTTTGTGAGTGTATGTCAGGGTGATTTCACTGTCTCACTGAGATCCTGCTAGCCAGGGCCCAGTGCTCATAGTGAAAACCCTATGTTTTCAGTATGTTTGTTATGTGTCACTGGGTCTCTGCTAGTCAGGACCCCAGTGCTCATAAGTTTGTGGCCTATATGTATGTGTTCCCTGTGTGGTGCCTAACTGTCTCACTGAGGCTCTGCTAACCAGAACCTCAGTGGTTATGCTCTCTCATTTCTTCCAAATTGTCACTAACAGGCTAGTGACCAATTTTACCAATTTACATTGGCTTACTGGAACACCCTTATAATTCCCTAGTATATGGTACTGAGGTACCCAGGGTATTGGGGTTCCAGGAGATCCCTATGGGCTGCAGCATTTCTTTTGCCACCCATAGGGAGCTCTGACAATTCTTACACAGGCCTGCCACTGCAGCCTGAGTGAAATAACGTCCACGTTATTTCACAGCCATTTTACACTGCACTTAAGTAACTTATAAGTCACCTATATGTCTAACCTTTACCTGGTAAAGGTTAGGTGCAAAGTTACTTAGTGTGAGGGCACCCTGGCACTAGCCAAGGTGCCCCCACATTGTTCAGAGCCAATTCCCTGAACTTTATGAGTGCGGGGATACCATTACACGCGTGCACTACATATAGGTCACTACCTATATGTAGCTTCACAATGGTAACTCCGAATATGGCCATGTAACATGTCTATGATCATGGAATTGCCCCCTCTATACCATCCTGGCATAGTTGGCACAATCCCATGATCCCAGTGGTCTGTAGCACAGACCCTGGTACTGCCAAACTGCCCTTCCTGGGGTTTCACTGCAGCTGCTGCTGCTGCCAGCCCCTCAGACAGGCAGCTGCCCTCCTGGGGTCCAGCCAGGCCTGGCCCAGGATTGCAGAACAAAGGACTTCCTCTGAGAGAGGGTGTGACACCCTCTCCCTTTGGAAAATGGTGTGAAGGCAGGGGAGGAGTAGCCTCCCCCAGCCTCTTGAAATGCTTTCTTGGGCACAGATGTGCCCAATTCTGCATAAGCCAGTCTACACCGGTTCAGGGACCCCTTAGCCCTGCTCTGGCGCGAAACTGGACAAAGGAAAGGGGAGTGACCACTCCCCTGACCTGTACCTCCCCTGGGAGGTGCCCAGAGCTCCTCCAGTGTGCTCCAGACCTCTGCCATCTTGGAAACAGAGGTGCTGCTGGCACACTGGACTGCTCTGAGTGGCCAGTGCCACCAGGTGACGTCAGAGACTCCTTGTGATAGGCTCCTTCAGGTGTTGCTAGCCTATCCTCTCTCCTAAGTAGCCAAACCCTCTTTTCTGGCTATTTAGGGTCTCTGTCTCTTGGGATTCTTTAGATAACGAATGCAAGAGCTCATCCGAGTTCCTCTGCATCTCTCTCTTCACCTTCTGCCAAGGAATCGACTGCTGACCGCGCTGGAAGCCTGCAAACCTGCAACATAGTAGCAAAGACGACTACTGCAACTCTGTAATGCTGATCCTGCCGCCTTCTCGACTGTTTTCCTGCTTGTGCATGCTGTGGGGGTAGTCTGCCTCCTCTCTGCACCAGAAGCTCCGAAGAAATCTCCCGTGGGTCGACGGAATCTTCCCCCTGCAACCGCAGGCACCAAAAAGCTACATTACCGGTCCCTTGGGTCTCCTCTCAGCACGACGAGCGAGGTCCCTCGAATCCAGCGACTCTGTCCAAGTGACCCCCACAGTCCAGTGACTCTTCAGTCCAAGTTTGGTGGAGGTAAGTCCTTGCCTCACCTCGCTGGGCTGCATTGCTGGGAACCGCGACTTTTGCAGCTACTCCGGCCCCTGTGCACTTCCGGCGGAAATCCTTTGTGCACAGCCAAGCCTGGGTCCACGGCACTCTAACCTGCATTGCACGACTTTCTAAGTTGGTCTCCGGCGACGTGGGACTCCTTTGTGCGACTTCGGGTGAGCACCGTTTCACGCATCTTCGTAGTGCCTTTTTCTGGCACTTCTCCGGGTGCTACCTGCTGCTGAGAGGGCTCCTTGTCTTGCTCGTCGTCCCCTCTCTCTCCTGGTCCAATTTGCGACCTCCTGGTCCCTCCAGGGCCACAGCAGCGTCCAAAAACACTAACCGCACGATTTGCAGCTAGCAAGGCTTGTTGGCGTTCTTTCGGCAGGAAAACAGTTCTGCACGACTCTCCACGGCGAGAGGGATCCGTCCACCAAAGGGGAGGTCTCTAGCCCTTTTCGTTCCTGCAGAAACCGCAGCTTCTTCTGTCCAGTAGAAGCTTCTTTGCACCCGCAGCTGGCATTTCCTGGGCATCTGCCCATCTCCGACTTGCTTGTGACTTTTGGACTTGGTCCCCTTGTTCCACAGGTACCCTAAATTGGAAATCCACAGTTGTTGCATTGTTGGTTTGTGTCTTTCCTGCATTATTCCTCTAACACGACTTCTTTGTCCTTAGGGGAACTTTAGTGCTATTCACAACATCCTATTGTAACTATACATTGTTTGCACTGTTTTCTAAGACTATACTGCATATTTTTGCTATTGTGTATATATATCTTGTGTATATTTCCTATCCTCTCACTGAGGGTACACTCTGAGATACTTTGGCATATTGTCATAAAAATAAAGTACCTTTATTTTTAGTATAACTGTGTATTGTGTTTTCTTATGATATTGTGCATATGACACTGAGTGGTACTGTAGTAGCTTCACACGTCTCCTAGTTCAGCCTAAGCTGCTCTGCTAAGCTACCATTATCTATCAGCCTAAGCTGCTAGACACCCTATACACTAATAAGGGATAACTGGGCCTGGTGCAAGGTGCAAGTACCCCTTGGTACTCACTACAAGACAGTGCAGCCTCCTACATTGGTCGTGCAGCGGTGGGATAAGTGCTTTGAGACTACTTACCACTCTTGTCATTGTACTTTTCATAAGAGAAAAATATACAAAACAAGGTCAGTGTATATACACATAGCCAAAAAGTTTTGCATTTCCTCTTTTCACTCTTTTCAAAGTGCTGAAAAGTACTCCTAACTTCCTAAAAAGTTCTAAAAAGTTTTAAAAGTTTTTTTTCTCTGTCTTTCTAAAAGCTCTGACAAACTTTTTTCTCTTTTTCTATCACTTTAACTCTCTCTAAAAATGTCTGGCACAGGCCAAAATGTTGATCTGTCCAAACTTGCATATGATCACCTTAGCTGGAAAGGAGCAAGGAGTCTCTGCATAGAGAGAGGTTTGAGTGTAGGGAAGAATCCTTCCTTGGAACTGTTACTTAACATGCTTAGAGAACAAGATAAGGCTATAGGTGCCCCATCTGTTGAAAAAGTAGCTAATGGTTCCCAATCTGATCCAGGGACTCCCCCAGGAAAAGATTCAGGAAAGAAACTTTTCAGCCTGCCCATTACTAGACAGTCTAGCATAGTTGGTACAGAGGTTGAATCACACCATACTGATGGTGTGCTCTCACATTATACTGTTAGCCAAGCTGTTAGGGTGCCCTCTGTAAGGGACAGGTCTCCTTCTGTCCATTCTCACCATACTTCTGTTTCAAGGAATGGCCCTCCCACCCACCCTGATGACAGATTGTTAGAAAGGGAGCTCAATAGATTGAGAGTGGAACAAACCAGACTGAAGCTTAAAAAGCAACAGCTGGATTTGGATAGACAGTCTTTTGAACTAGAGAAAGAAAGACAGAAGTTGGGTTTAGATACCCATGGTGGCAGCAGCAGTATTCCCCATAGTCATCCTGCAAAAGAGCATGATTCCAGGAATCTGCATAAGATAGTTCCCCCTTATAAGGAGGGGGATGACATTAACAAGTGGTTTGCTGCACTTGAGAGGGCCTGTGTTGTACAGGATGTCCCTCAAAGGCAGTGGGCTGCTATCCTATGGCTATCATTTAGTGGAAAAGGTAGGGATAGTCTCCTTACTGTGAAAGAAAGTGATGCCAATAATTTTACAGTTCTTAAGAATGCACTCCTGGATGGTTATGGCTTAACCACTGAACAATACAGGATAAAGTTCAGAGAGACCAAAAAGGAGTCTTCACAAGACTGGGTTGATTTCATTGACCATTCAGTGAAGGCCTTGGAGGGGTGGTTACATGGCAGTAAAGTTACTGATTATGACAGCCTGTATAACTTGATCCTGAGAGAGCATATTCTTAATAATTGTGTGTCTGATTTGTTGCACCAGTACTTGGTGGACTCTGATCTGACCTCTCCCCAAGAATTGGGAAAGAAGGCAGACAAATGGGTCAGAACAAGGGTGAACAGAAAAGTTCATACAGGGGGTGACAAAGATGGCAATAAGAAGAAAGATGGTGAAAAATCTCAAGATAAGCATGGGGATAAGGGTAAAACCAAAGATCCCACTTCAAATCTTAAACACTCTTCAGAGGGTGGGGATAAAACAAATTCTTCCTCTTCTTCTCAACCCACACACATTAAAAAGCCTTGGTGCTTTGTGTGTAAAAACAGAGGCCATAGGCCAGGGGATAAGTCCTGTCCAGGTAAACCCCCTGAGCCTACCACCACTAATACATCAAGCTCTAGTGCCCCTAGCAGTAGTGGTACTAGTGGTGGGACTGCTGGCAACAGTCAAGCAAAGGGTGTAGTTGGGTTCACTTATGGGTCCATCATAGAAACTGGGGTAGTCAGTCCCAAGACAGTTTCTGTCACACCTAGTGGCATTGGCCTTGCCACACTGGCTGCTTGTCCCCTTATGTAGGAGGCTGGACTGGCTTGTAGTGAGTACCAAGGGGTACTTGCACCTTGCACCAGGCCCAGTTATCCCTTATTAGTGTATAGGGTGTCTAGCAGCTTAGGCTGATAGATAATGGTAGCTTAGCAGAGCAGCTTAGGCTGAACTAGGAGACGTGTGAAGCTACTACAGTACCACTTAGTGTCATATGCACAATATCATAAGAAAACACAATACACAGTTATACTAAAAATAAAGGTACTTTATTTTTATGACAATATGCCAAAGTATCTTAGAGTGTACCCTCAGTGAGAGGATAGGAAATATACACAAGATATATATACACAATAGCAAAAATATGCAGTATAGTCTTCGAAAACAGTGCAAACAATGTATAGTTACAATAGGATGCAATGGGGAAACATAGGGATAGGGGCAACACAAACCATATACTCCAAAAGTGGAATGCGAACCACGAATGGACCCCAAACCTATGTGACCTTGTAGAGGGTCGCTGGGACTATTAGAAAATAGTGAGAGTTAGAAAAATAACCCTCCCCAAGACCCTGAAAAGTGAGTGCAAAGTGCACTGAAGTTCCCCTAAGGACAAAATAGTCGTGTTAGAGGAATAATGCAGGAAAGACACAAACCAGCAATGCAACAACGGTGGATTTCCAATCTAGGGTACCTGTGGAACAAGGGGACCAAGTCCAAAAGTCACAAGCAAGTCGGAGATGGGCAGATGCCCAGGAAATGCCAGCTGCGGGTGCAAAGAAGCTTCGACTGGACAGAAGAAGCTGAGGTTTCTGCAGGAACGAAAAGGGCTAGAGACTTCCCCTTTGGTGGACGGATCCCTCTCGCCTTGGAGAGTCGTGCAGAAGTGTTTTCCCGCCGGAAGGACACCAACAATCCTTGCTAGTCGCAAATCGTGCGTTTGGCGTTTTTGGACGCTGCTGGGGCCCAGGAGGGACCAGGAGGTCGCAAATTGGACCTGAAGAGAGAGGGGACGTCGAGCAAGACAAAGAGCCCTCATTGAAGCAGGTAGCACCCGGAGAAGTGCCAGAAACAGGCACTACGAGGATGCGTGAAACGGTGCTCGCCGAAGTTGCACAAAGGAGTCCCACGTCGCCGGAGACCAACTTAGAAAGTCGTGCAATGCAGGTTAGAGTGCCGTGGACCCAGGCTTGGCTGTGCACAAAGGATTTCCGCCGGAAGTGCACAGGGGCCAGAGTAGCTGCAAAGTCGCGGTTCCCAGCAATGCAGCCCAGCGAGGTGAGGCAAGGACTTACCTCCACCAAACTTGGACTGAAGAGTCACTGGACTGTGCGGGTCACTTGGACAGAGTTGCTGGATTCGAGGGACCTCGCTCGTCGTGCTGAGAGGAGACCCAAGGGACCGGTAATGCAGCTTTTTGGTGCCTGCGGTTGCAGGGGGAAGATTCCGTCGACCCACAGGAGATTTCTTCGGAGCTTCTGGTGCAGAGAGGAGGCAGACTACCCCCACAGCATGCACAAGCAGGAAAACAGTCGAGAAGGCGGCAGGATCAGCGTTACAGAGTTGCAGTAGTCGTCTTTGCTACTATGTTGCAGGTTTGCAGGCTTCCAGCGCGGTCAGCAGTCGATTCCTTATCAGAAGGTGAAGAGAGAGATGCAGAGGAACTCGGCTGAGCTCATGCATTCGTTATCTAAAGTTTCCCCCGAGACAGAGACCCTAAATAGCCAGAAAAGAGGGTTTGGCTACCTAGGAGAGAGGATAGGCTACTAACACCTGAAGGAGCCTATCAGCAGGAGTCTCCGACGTCACCTGGTGGCACTGGCCACTCAGAGCAGCCCAGTGTGCCAGCAGCACCTCTGTTTCCAAGATGGCAGAGGTCTGGAGCACACTGGAGGAGCTCTGGACACCTCCCAGGGGAGGTGCAGGTCAGGGGAGTGGTCACTCCCCTTTCCTTTGTCCAGTTTCGCGCCAGAGCAGGGGCTAAGGGGTCCCTGAACCGGTGTAGACTGGCTTATGCAGAATTGGGCACATCTGTGCCCAAGAAAGCATTTCCAGAGGCTGGGGGAGGCTACTCCTCCCCTGCCTTCACACCATTTTCCAAAGGGAGAGGGTGTCACACCCTCTCTCAGAGGAAGTTCTTTGTTCTGCCATCCTGGGCCAGGCCTGGCTGGACCCCAGGAGGGCAGATGCCTGTCTGAGGGGTTGGCAGCAGCAGCAGCTGCAGTGAAACCCCAGGAAGGGCAGTTTGGCAGTACCAGGGTCTGTGCTACAGACCACTGGGATCATGGGATTGTGCCAACTATGCCAGGATGGCATAGAGGGGGCAATTCCATGATCATAGACATGTTACATGGCCATATTCGGAGTTACCATGGTGAAGCTACATATAGGTAGTGACCTATATGTAGTGCACGCGTGTAATGGTGTCCCCGCACTCACAAAGATCAGTGAATTGGCTCTGAACAATGTGGGGGCACCTTGGCTAGTGCCAGGGTGCCCACACACTAAGTAACTTTGCACCTAACCTTTACCAGGTAAAGGTTAGACATATAGGTGACTTATAAGTTACTTAAGTGCAGTGTAAAATGGCTGTGAAATAACGTGGACGTTATTTCACTCAGGCTGCAGTGGCAGGCCTGTGTAAGAATTGTCAGAGCTCCCTATGGGTGGCAAAAGAAATGCTGCAGCCCATAGGGATCTCCTGGAACCCCAATACCCTGGGTACCTCAGTACCATATACTAGGGAATTATAAGGGTGTTCCAGTAAGCCAATGTAAATTGGTAAAATTGGTCACTAGCCTGTTAGTGACAATTTGAAAGTAATGAGAGAGCATAACCACTGAGGTTCTGGTTAGCAGAGCCTCAGTGAGACAGTTAGGCACCACCCAGGGAACATATACATGCACACCTATGAGCACTGGGGCCCTGTGTGACAGGGTCCCAGTGACACATACATATAGGCCACAAACCTATGAGCACTGGGGTCCTGACCAGCAGGATCCCAGTGACACATAACAACCATACTGAAAACATAGTGTTTTCACTATGAGCACTGAGGCCTGGCTATCAGTATCCCAGTGAGACAGTGAAAACAGTGACAAACACCCTGACATACACTCACAAACAGGCCAAAAGTGGGGGTAACATGGCTAGAAAGAGGCTACCTTCTCACACCTTACAATGGATAAGTACAGGCAGACAGTTTCAATAAATGGTGTTGAGGCCTTGGCCTACAGGGACACAGGTGCCAGTATCACTTTGGTGACTGAAAACCTAGTGCACCCTGATCAACACATCATTGGACAACAGTATAAGATTATTGATGTCCATAACTCCACTAAGTTTCTTCCCTTAGCTATAATTCAGTTTAGTTGGGGTGGAGTTACTGGCCCTAAGCAGGTGGTGGTATCACCTAGCTTACCTGTAGACTGTCTCTTAGGTAATGACCTAGAGGCCTCAGGTTGGGCTGATGTAGAGTTTTATGCCCATGCAGCCATGCTGGGCATCCCAGAGGAATTGTTCCCTCTCATTTCTACTGAAATGAAAAAGCAAAGGAGAAAAGGCCTGAAAACTCAGGATCCCTCTCCAACAACAGGTAAAAAGGGTATCACAGTATCCCCTAACCACCCTACCATTCAGGATACCATTCCTGTGGTGGGAGAAACCTCTCCTGGGGTGGCACCTGTTCCAAGGGAATCATCAGTTGGCAAAACTGTAGTCCCTGAGGTAGAAGTACCTCTCTGTGGGATAACTAACATTGGTGACAAAAAGAGCACCATTTTAGTTAACATGGAGCATCCCTCCAACCCTCCCAGAGAAACTTTAGTGCAGAAACTCTGCACTGCCTCACAACACTTAGGACAGCATCCCTGCCCTAGTGTGGAGCTGATAGGACAGCATCCCTGCCCTGCTCCAACTCAAGAGAAACAGCATCCCTGTTCTCTCTTCCAGCCATATGGACAAAGTTTTTGCCCAGCTATGGCTTTACTGAGACAGCATCCCTGTCTGACATTTCCATCATTACAAATAGGTTCAGTGGACAATTCCCACTGCTCTAAACTAAAACTTACTGATAGAAACTCTGAAAATACATCTTCACATTGTTGCTTAGCTAAAAAACTTCAAACAGGGTGGTTTACATCCCCACAGGGAAGTAACCATATAGTGGATGATAAAGGGAGTAACCAGTCTATTGCAGAGCTACTCTCTACTTATCACCACTTAGACAATAAAGTCTCAACTGGCCAAGGTTAGCCTTATTGTCCTTCGTTTGGGGGGGGGGTTGTGTGAGAAAGTAGCCTCTTTCTAGCCTTGTTACCCCCACTTTTGGCCTGTTTGTGAGTGTATGTCAGGGTGTTTTCACTGTCTCACTGGGATCCTGCTAGCCAGGGCCCAGTGCTCATAGTGAAAACCCTATGTTTTCAGTATGTTTGTTATGTGTCACTGGGTCCCTGCTAGTCAGGACCCCAGTGCTCATAAGTTTGTGGCCTATATGTATGTGTTCCCTGTGTGATGCCTAACTGTCTCACTGAGGCTCTGCTAACCAGAACCTCAGTGGTTATGCTCTCTCTTTACAAATTGTCACTAACAGGCTAGTGACCAATTTCACCAATTTACATTGGCTTACTGGAACACCCTTATAATTCCCTAGTATATGGTACTGAGGTACCCAGGGTATTGGGGTTCCAGGAGATCCCTATGGGCTGCAGCATTTCTTTTGCCACCCATGGGGAGCTCTGACAATTCTTACACAGGCCTGCCACTGCAGCCTGAGTGAAATAACGTCCATGTTATTTCACAGCCATTTTACACTGCACTTAAGTAACTTATAAGTCACCTATATGTCTAACCTTTACCTGGTAAAGGTTGGGTGCTAAGTTACTTAGTGTGAGGGCACCCTGGCATTAGCCAAGGTGCCCCCACATTGTTCAGGGCCAATTCCCCGGACTTTGTGAGTGCGGGGACACCATTACACGCGTGCACTACATATAGGTCACTACCTATATGTAGCTTCACAATGGTAACTCCGAATATGGCCATGTAATATGTCTATGATCATGGACTTGCCCCCTCTATACCATCCTGGCATAGTTGGCACAATCCCATGATCCCAGTGGTCTGTAGCACAGACCCTGGTACTGCCAAACTGCCTTTCCCAGGGTTTCACTGCAGCTGCTGCTGCTGCCAACCCCTCAGACAGGCATCTGCCCTCCTGGGGTCCAGCCAGGCCTGGCCCAGGATGGCAGAACAAAGGACTTCCTCTGAGAGAGGGTGTTACACCCTCTCCCTTTGGAAAATGGTGTGAAGGCAGGGGAGGAGTAGCCTCCCCCAGCCTCTGGAAATGCTTTCTTGGGCACAGATGTGCCCAATTCTGCATAAGCCAGTCTACACCGGTTCAGGGGACCCCTTAGCCCTGCTCTGGCGCGAAACTGGACAAAGGAAAGGGGAGTGACCACTCCCCTGACCTGCACCTCCCCTGGGAGGTGTCCAGAGCTCCTCCAGTGTGCTCCAGACCTCTGCCATCTTGGAAACAGAGGTGCTGCTGGCACACTGGACTGCTCTGAGTGGCCAGTGCCACCAGGTGACGTCAGAGACTCCTTGTGATAGGCTCCTTCAGGTGTTGCTAGCCTATCCTCTCTCCTAGGTAGCCAAGCCCTCTTTTCTGGCTATTTAGGGTCTCTGTCTCTTGGGATTCCTTAGATAACGAATGCAAGAGCTCATCCGAGTTCCTCTGCATCTCTCTCTTCACCTTCTGCCAAGGAATCGACTGCTGACCGCGCTGGAAGCCTGCAAACCTGCAACATAGTAGCAAAGACGACTACTGCAACTCTGTAACGCTGATCCTGCCGCCTTCTCAACTGTTTTCCTGGTGGTGCATGCTGTGGGGGTAGTCTGCCTCCTCTCTGCACTAGAAGCTCCGAAGAAATCTCCCGTGGGTCGACGGAATCTTCCCCCTGCAACCGCAGGCACCAAAAAGCTGCATTACTGGTCCCTTGGGTCTCCTCTCAGCACGACGAGCGAGGTCCCTTGAATCCAGCAACTCTGTCCCAGTGACTCCCACAATCCAGTGACTCTTCAGTCCAAGTTTGGTGGAAGTAAGTGCTTGCCTCACCTCGCTAGACTGCATTGGTGGGAACCGCGACTTTTGCAGCTACTCCGGCCCCTGTGCACTTCCGGCGGAAATCCTTTGTGCACAGCCAAGCCTGGGTCCACGGCACTCTAACCTGCATTGCACGACTTTCTAAGTTGGTCTCCGGCGACGTGGGACTCCTTTGTGTAACTTCGGGTGAGCACCGTTTCACGCATCCTCGTAGTGCCTATTTCTGGCACTTCTCCGGGAGCTACCTGCTGCTAAGAGGGCTCCTTGTCTTGCTCGATGTCCCCTCTACCTCCTGGTCCAATTTGCAACCTCCTGGTCCCTCCTGGGCCGCAGCAGCGTCCAAAAACGCTAACCGCACGATTTGCAGCTAGCAAGGCTTGTTGGCGTTATTTCGGCGGGAAAACACTTCGGCACGACTCTACAAGGCGAGAGGGATCCGTCCTCCAAAGGGGAAGTCTCTAGCCCTTTGCGTTCCTGCAGAAACCGCAGCTTCTTCAGTCCAGTCGATGCTTCTTTGCACCCGCAGCTGGCATTTCCTGGGCATCTGCCCATCTCCGACTTGCTTGTGACTTTTGGACTTGGTCCCCTTGTTCCACAGGTACCCCAGATTGGAAATCCAGCGTTGTTGCATTGTTGGTTTGTGTCTTTCCTGCATTATTCCTCTAACACGACTTCTTTGTCCTTAGAGGAACTTTAGTGCACTTTGCACTCACTTTTCAGGGTCTTGGGGAGGGTTATTTTTCTAACTCTCACTATTTTCTAATAGTCCCAGCGACCCTCTACAAGGTCACACAGGTTTGGCGTCCATTCGTGGTTCGCATTCCACTTTTGGAGTATATGGTTTGTGTTGCCCCTATCCCTATGTTTCCCCATTGCATCCTATTGTAACTATACATTGTTTGCACTGTTTTCTAAGACTATACTGCATATTTTTGCTATTGTGTATATATATCTTGTGTATATTTCCTATCCTCTCACTGAGGGTACACTCTGAGATACTTTGGCATATTGTCATAAAAATAAAGTACCTTTATTTTTAGTATAACTGTGTATTGTGTTTTCTTATGATATTGTGCATATGACACTGAGTGGTACTGTAGTAGCTTCACACGTCTCCTAGTTCAGCCTAAGCTGCTCTGCTAAGCTACCATTATCTATCAGCCTAAGCTGCTAGACACCCTATACACTAATAAGGGATAACTGGGCCTGGTGCAAGGTGCAAGTACCCCTTGGTACTCACTACAAGCCAGTCCAACCTCCTACACCTGCCCATTACTAGACAGTCTAGCATAGTTGGTAATGATGTTGAGTCACACCATACAAATAGTGTTGTCTCACATCATAGCAAAAGCATTTATTCTCACCACAGTGGTACTGATGTTTCTGTTAGCCAAGCTGTTAGGGTGCCCTCTGTAAGGGACAGGTCTCCTTCTGTCCATTCTCACCATATTTCTGTTTCAAGGCATGTCCCTCCCACCCACCCTGATGACAGATTGTTAGAAAGGGAGCTCAATAGATTGAAAGTGGAACAAACCAGACTGAAGCTCAAGAAGCAACAGCTGGATTTGGATAGACAGACTTTAGAAGTAGAGAAGGAGAGACAGAAACTGGGTTTAGAAACCCATGGTGGCAGCAGCAGTATTCCCCATAGTCATCCTGCAAAAGAGCATGATTCCAGGAATCTGCATAAGATAGTTCCCCCTTATAAGGAGGGGGATGACATTAACAAGTGGTTTGCTGCACTTGAGAGGGCCTGTGCTGTACAGGATGTCCCTCAAAGGCAGTGAGCTGCTATCCTATGGCTATCATTTAGTGGAAAAGGTAGGGATAGGCTCCTTACTGTAAAAGAGAATGAAGCTAATGATTACAAAGTTCTTAAGAATGCATTCCTGGATGGTTATGGCTTAACCACTGAACAATGCAGGATAAAGTTCAGAGAGACCAAAAAGGAGTCTTCACAAGACTGGGTTGATTTCATTGACCATTCAGTGAAGGACTTGGAGGGGTGGTTACATGGCAGTAAAGTGACTGATTATGACAGCCTGTATAACTTGATCCTGAGAGAGCATATTCTTAATAATTGTGTGTCTGATTTGTTGCACCAGTACCTGGTAGACTCTGATCTGACCTCTCCCCAAGAATTGGGAAAGAAGGCAGACAAATGGGTCAGAACAAGGGTGAACAGAAAAGTTCATACAGGGGGTGACAAAGATGGCAATAAGAAGAAAGATGGTGAAAAATCTCAAGATAAGCATGGGGATAAGGGTACAACCAAAGATCCCACTTCAAATCTTAAACACTCTTCAGAGGGTGGGGATAAAACTAATTCTTCCTCTTCTTCTCAACCTGCACACATTAAAAAGCCTTGGTGCTTTGTGTGTAAAAACAGAGGCCATAGGCCAGGGGATAAGTCCTGTCCAGGTAAACCCCCTGAGCCTACCACCACTAATACATCAAGCTCTAGTGCCCCTAGCAGTAGTGGTACTAGTGGTGGGACTGCTGGCAACAGTCAAGTAAAGGGTGTAGTTGGGTTCACTTATGGGTCCATCATAGAAACTGGGGTAGTCAGTCCCAAGACAGTTTCTGTCACACCTAGTGGCATTGGCCTTGCCACACTGGCTGCTTGTCCCCTTACAATGGATAAGTACAGGCAGACAGTTTCAATAAATGGTGTTGAGGCCTTGGCCTACAGGGACACAGGTGCCAGTATCACTTTGGTGACTGAAAACCTAGTGGCTCCTGAACAACACATCATTGGACAGCAGTATAAAATTATTGATGTCCATAACTCCACTAAGTTTCTTCCCTTAGCTATAATTCAGTTTAGTTGGGGTGGAGTTACTGGCCCTAAGCAGGTGGTGGTATCACCTAGCTTACCTGTAGATTGTCTCTTAGGTAATGACCTAGAGGCCTCAGGTTGGGCTGAGGTAGAGTTTTATGCCCATGCAGCCATGCTGGGCATCCCAGAGGAATTGTTCCCTCTCATTTCTACTGAAATGAAAAAGCAAAGGAGAGAAGGCCTGAAAACTCAGGATCCCTCTCCATCAACAGGTAAAAAGGGTATCACAGTATCCCCTAACCACCCTACCATTCAGGATACCATTCCTGTGGTGGGAGAAACCTCTCCTGGGGTGGCACCTGTTCCAAGGGAATCATCAGCTGGCAAAGCTGTACTCCCTGAGGTAGAAGTACCTCTCTGGGGAAGCGCGTATCGTCAGAGCAACCGGAGGGGCAGGAGCCCAGTGTCCAATTAGAAGGGCAGGAGCCCTTTAAATTTTCCTCGCGCTCCCGCCGTCGCGGGAAACGCGTATCGTCAGAGCAACCGGAGGGGCAGGAGCCCAGTGTCCAATTAGAAGGGCAGGAGCCCTTTAAATTTTCCTCGCGCTCCCGCCGTCGCGGGAAGCGCGTATCGTCAGAGCAACCGGAGGGGCAGGAGCCCAGTGTCCAATTAGAAGGGCAGGAGCCCTTTAAATTTTCCTCGCGCTCCCGCCGTCGCGGGAAGCGCGTATCCTCAGAGCAACCGGAGGGGCAGGAGCCCAGTGTCCAATTAGAAGGGCAGGAGCCCTTTAAATTTTCCTCGCGCTCCCGCCGTCGCGGGAAACGCGTATCGTCAGAGCAACCGGAGGGGCAGGAGCCCAGTGTCCAATTAGAAGGGCAGGAGCCCTTTAAATTTTCCTCGCGCTCCCGCCGTCGCGGGAAGCGCGTATCGTCAGAGCAACCGGAGGGGCAGGAGCCCAGTGTCCAATTAGAAGGGCAGGAGCCCTTTAAATTTTCCTCGCACTCCCGCCGTCGCGGGAAGCGCGTATCGTCAGAGCAACCGGAGGGGCAGGAGCCCAGTGTCCAATTAGAAGGGCAGGATATTGTGCATATGACACTAAGTGGTACTGTAGTAGCTTCACACGTCTCCTAGTTCAGCCTAAGCTGCTCTGCTAAGCTACCATTATCTATCAGCCTAAGCTGCTAGACACCCTATACACTAATAAGGGATAACTGGGCCTGGTGCAAGGTGCAAGTACCCCTTGGTACTCACTACAAGCTAGTCCAGCCTCCTACAGGTGGGCTTCCCAAAGGAAGTAGTATCAGACAGAGGAAGCAATTTCATGTCTGCATACTTAAAGGCCATGTGGAAGGAGTGTGGTGTAACTTACAAGTTCACTACACCCTATCATCCACAAACAAATGGACTGGTGGAGAGATTTAATAAAACTCTCAAAGGCATGATTATGGGTCTCCCTGAAAAACTCCGCAGGAGATGGGATATCCTGTTACCATGCCTCCTTTTTGCCTACAGGGAGGTACCCCAGAAAGGAGTGGTCTTCAGCCCCTTTGAACTTCTTTTTGGACACCCTGTTAGGGGTCCACTCACACTTGTAAAGGAGGGTTGGGAACAACCTTTAAAAGCTCCAAAACAAGATATTGTGGATTATGTACTTGGCCTCAGAGCAAGGATGGCTGAGTATATGAAAAAGGCCAGTAAAAACCTTCAGGCCAGCCAAGAGCTCCAGAAGCAATGGCATGATCAGAAGGCTGTTTTGGTTCAGTACAAACCAGGGCAGAAAGTGTGGGACTTGGAGCCTGTGGCCCCAAGAGCACTCCAAGATAAATGGAGTGGACCCCACACAATTGTTGAAAAGAAGGGTGAAGTCACCTACTTAGTTGACTTAGGCACTGCCAGGAGTCCCCTTAGGGTACTCCATGTCAATCGCCTGAAACCCTACTATGACAGGGCTGATCTCACCCTGCTCATGGCAACTGATGAGGGACAGGAAGAAGACAGTGATCCTCTACCTGATCTCTTCTCTTCCACAGAACAAGATGCTCTTGTGGAAGGTGTAGTTTTGGCTGATTGTCTTACTGCTGAGCAGAAAGACCATTGCATAAACCTCCTAGATCAATTCTCTGAACTCTTCTCTACTGTGCCAGGTACCACTTCTTGGTGTGAGCACACTATAGATACTGGAGACAGTTTACCTGTCAAAAGTAAGATCTATAGGCAGCCTGACCATGTCAGGGACTGCATAAAGCAAGAGGTGCAGAAAATGTTAGAGCTGGGAGTGGTTGAGCACTCTGAAAGTCCATGGGCTTCTCCTGTGGTACTTGTACCAAAACCCCATTCCAAAGATGGAAAGAAGGAAATGCGGTTTTGTGTAGACTATAGAGGTCTCAACCTTGTAACCAAAACTGATGCTCACCCTATACCCAGGGCAGATGAGCTCATAGATACACTGGCATCTGGCAAGTATCTAAGCACTTTTGATTTTGACTGCAGGGTATTGGCAGATCAAATTATCAGAAGATGCTAAACCTAAAACTGCATTTTCAACCATTGGAGGACATTACCAGTTCACAGTAATGCCTTTTGGATTGAAGAATGGACCTGCCACTTTTCAAAGGTTGGTGAACACAGTCCTGCAAGGGCTGGAAGCTTTCAGTGCAGCATATTTGGACGATATAGCTGTCTTTAGCTCCAGCTGGGATGATCACCTTGTCCACCTATGAAAAGTTTTGGAGGCCCTGCAAAAGGCAGGCCTCACTATCAAGGCTTCAAAGTGCCAGATAGGGCAGGGGAAGGTGGTTTATCTGGGACACCTTGTTGGTGGGGAACAGATTGCACCACTACAGGGGAAAATCCAAACTATTATAGATTGGGTTCCCCCTACCACTCAGACTCAGGTGAGAGCCTTCCTAGGCCTCACTGGGTATTACAGGAGGTTCATTAAGAACTATGGCTCCATTGCAGCACCTCTTAATGACCTCACATCCAAGAAAATGCCTAAAAAGGTATTATGGACAGCAAACTGTCAGAAAGCTTTTGAGGAGCTGAAGCAGGCCATGTGCTCTGCACCTGTCCTGAAAAGCCCTTGTTACTCTAAAAAATTCTATGTCCAAACTGATGCATCTGAATTAGGAGTAGGGGCAGTCCTATCACAACTTAATTCTGAGGGCCAGGATCAACCTGTTGCTTTTATTAGTAGGAGGTTGACCCCTAGAGAAAAGCGTTGGTCTGCCATTGAGAGGGAGGCCTTTGCTGTGGTCTGGGCTCTGAAGAAGTTGAGGCCATACCTGTTTGGTACTCACTTCATTGTTCAGACAGACCACAAACCTCTACTTTGGCTAAAACAAATGAAAGGTGAAAATCCTAAATTGTTGAGGTGGTCCATATCCCTACAGGGAATGGACTATACAGTGGAACATAGACCTGGGAGTAGCCACTCCAATGCAGATGGACTCTCCAGATATTTCTACTTAGACAATGAAGACTCATCAGGTCATGGCTAGTCTTATTGTCCTTCGTTTGGGGGGGGGTTGTGTAGGAAAGTACCATCTTGCCTGGCATGTTACCCCCATTTTTCACTGTATATGTGTTGTTTTAGTTGTATGTGTCACTGGGACCCTGTTCACCAGGGCCCCAGTGCTCATAAGTGTGCCTGAATGTGTTACCTGTGTAGTGACTAACTGTCTCACTGAGGCTCTGCTAATCAGAACCTCAGTGGTTATGCTCTCTCATTTCTTTCAAATTGTCACTGACAGGCTAGTGACCAATTTTACCAATTTACATTGGCTTACTGGAACACCCTTATAATTCCCTAGTATATGGTACTGAGGTACCCAGGGTATTGGGGTTCCAGGAGATCCCTATGGGCTGCAGCATTTCTTTTGCCACCCATAGGGAGCTCTGACAAATCTTACACAGGCCTGCCACTGCAGCCTGAGTGAAATAACGTCCACGTTATTTCACAGCCATTTTACACTGCACTTAAGTAACTTATAAGTCACCTATATGTCTAACCTTTACCTAGTAAAGGTTGGGTGCTAAGTTACTTAGTGTGAGGGCACCCTGGCACTAGCCAAGGTGCCCCCACATTGTTCAGGGCCAATTCCCCGGACTTTGTGAGTGCGGGGACACCATTACACGCGTGCACTACATATAGGTCACTACTTTTGTGTAGCTTCACAATGGTAACTCCGAATATGGCCATGTAACATGTCTATGATCATGGAATTGCCCCCTCTATGCCATCCTGGCATAGTTGGCACAATCCCATGATCCCACGGTTCTCTAGCACAGACCCTGGTACTGCCAAACTGCCTTTCCCGGGGTTTCAATGCAGCTGCTGCTGCTGCCAACCCCTCAGACAGGTTTCTGACCTCCTGGGGTCCATCCAGGCCTGGCCCAGGAAGGCAGAACAAAGGTCTTCCTCAGAGAGAGGGTGTTACACCCTCTCCCTTTGGAAAATGGTGTTAGGGCTGGGGAGGAGTAACCTCCCCCAGCCTCTGGAAATGCTTTGATGGGCACAGATGGTGCCCATTTCTGTATAAGCCAGTCTACACCGGTTCAGGGACCCCTCAGCCCTGCTCTGGCGCGAAACTGGACAAAGGAAAGGGGAGTGACCACTCCCCTGACCTGCACCTCCCCTGCGAGGTGCCCAGAGCTCCTCCAGTGTGCTCCAGACCTCTGCCATCTTGGAAACAGAGGTGCCGCTGGCACACTGGACTGCTCTGAGTGGCCAGTGCCAGCAGGTGACGTCAGAGACTCCTTCTGATAGGCTCCTTCAGGTGTTGCTAGCCTATCTTCTCTCCTAAGTAGCCAAACCCTCTTTTCTGGCTATTTAGGGTCTCTGCTTTGGGGATTTCCTTAGATAACGAATGCAAGAGCTCATCCGAGTTCCTCTGCATCTCTCTCCTCACCTTCTGCCAAGGAATCGACTGCTGACCGCGCTGGAAGCCTGCAAAACTGCAACAAAGTAGCAAAGACGACTACTGCAACTCTGTAACGCTGATCCTGCCGCCTTCTCGACTGTTTTCCTGGTGGTGCATGCTGTGGGGGTAGTCTGCCTCCTCTCTGCACTAGAAGTTCCAAAGAAATCTCCAGTGGGTCGACGGAATCGTCCCCCTGCTACCGCAGGCACCAAAGAACTGCATCACCGGTACCCTGGGTCTCCTCTCAGCACGACGAGCGAGGTCCCTTGAATCCAGCAACTCTGTCCAAGTTACTCCCACAGTCCAGTGACTCTTCAGTCCAAGTTTGGTGGAGGTAAGTCCTTGCCTCCCCACGCCAGACTGCATTGCTGGGAACCGCGACTTTTGCAGCTACTCCGGCCTCTGTGCACTTCCGGCGGAAATCCTTTGTGCACAGCCAAGCCTGGGTCCACGACACTCTAACCTGCATTGCACGACCTCCTAAGTTGTCCTCCGTCGGCGTGGGACTCCTTTGTGCAACTTCGGGTGAGCACCGTTTCACTCCTCTTCGTAGTGCCTGTTCCGGCACTTCTGCGGGTGCTGCCTGCTTCTGAGAGGGCTCCTTGTCTTGCTTGACGCCCCCTCTGTCCCCAGACGCAATTGGCGACATCCTGGTCCCTCCTGGGCCACAGCAGCATCCAAAAACCCTAACCGCACGATTTGCAGCTAGCAAGGCTTGTTGGTGGTCTTTCTTCAGGAAAACACTTCTGCACGACTCTCCACTGTGTGGGGGATCCATCCTCCAAAGGGGAAGTCTCTAGCCCTTGTCGTTCCTTCAGAATCCTCAGCTTCTACTGTCCAGTAGCAGCTTCTTTGCACCCACAGCTGGCATTTCCTGGGCATCTGCCCATCTCCGACTTGCTTGTGACTTTTGGACTTGGTCCCCTTGTTCCACAGGTACCCTCGACTGGAAATCCATCGTTGTTGCATTGCTGGTTTGTGTCTTTCCTGCAGAATTCCCCTATCTCGACTTCTGTGTCCTTTGGGGAACTTTAGTGCACTTTGTACTCACTTTTCAGGGTCTTGGGGTGGGCTATTTTTCTAACCCTCACTGTTTTCTTACAGTCCCAGCGACCCTCTACAAGGTCACATAGGTTTGGGGTCCATTCGTGGTTCGCATTCCACTTTTGGAGTATATGGTTTGTGTTGCCCCTATCCCTATGTGTCCCCATTGCATTCTATTGTAACTATACATTGTTTGCACTGTTTTCTAATACTATACTGCATATTTTTTGTATTGTGTATATATATCTTGTGTATATTTGCTATCCTCATACTGAGGGTACTCACTGAGATACTTTTGGCATATTGTCATAAAAATAAAGTACCTTTATTTTTAGTATATCTGTGTATTGTGTTTTCTTATGATATTGTGCATATGACACTAGTGGTACTGTAGGAGCTTCACTCGTCTCCTAGTTCAGCCTAAGCTGCTCTGCTAAGCTACCATTATCTATCAGCCTAAGCTGCTAGACACCCTATACACTAATAAGGGATAACTGGGCCTGGTGCAAGGTGTAAGTACCCCTAGGTACTCACTACAAGCTAGTCCAGCCTCCTACAGATAGCAAATATACACAAGATATATGTACACAATACCAAAATATGCAGTAATAGCAATAGAAAACAGTGCAAACAATGTATAGTCACAATAGGATGCAATGGGGGCACATAGGGATAGGGGCAACACAAATCATATACTTTAGAAGTGGAATGCGAAGCACGAATGGACCCCAAACCTATGTGACCTTGTAGAGGGTCGCTGGGACTGTAAGAAAACAGTGAGGGTTAGAAAAATAGCCCACCCCAAGACCCTGAAAAGTGGGTGCAAAGTGCACCTAAGTTCCCCAAAGAGCACAGAAGTAGTGATAGGGGAATTCTGCAAGGAAGACCAACACCAGCAATGCAACAACAATGGATTTCCTGACGAGGGTACCTGTGGAACAAGGGGACCAAGTCCAAAAGTCACGATCAAGTCGGGAGTGGGCAGATGCCCAGGAAATGCCAGCTGTGGGTGCAAGAAGCTGCCACCGGATGGTAGAAGCTGTGGATTCTGCAAGAACGACAAGGGCTAGAAGCTTCCCCTTTGGAGGATGGATGTCCCACGTCGTGAAGAGTCGTGCAGAGGTGTTTCCGTGCAGAAAGACCGCAAACAAGCCTTGCTAGCTGCAAGGGTCGCGGTTATGGTTTTTGGATGCTGCTGTGGCCCAGGAGGGACCAGGATGTCGCCAATTGCGTGAGGAGACTGAGGGGGCGTCCAGCAAGACAAAGAGCCCACTCAGAAGCAAGCAGCACCCGCAGAAGTGCCGGAACAGGCACTTCGAAGTGAAGTGAACCAGAGCTCACCCGAAGTTGCACAAGAGGGTCCCACAAAGCCGGAGGACAACTCAGGAGGTCGTGCAATGCAGGTTAGAGTGCCGGGGACCCAGGCTTGGCTGTGCACAAAGGAAATCCTGGAAGAGTGCACAGGAGCCGGAGTAGCTGTAAAACACGCGGTTCCCAGCAATGCAGTCCAGAGTGGGGAGGCAAGGACTTACCTCCACCAAACTTGGACTGAAGAGTCACTGGACTGTGGCAGTCACTTGGACAGAGTTGCTGAGTTCAAGGGACCTCGCTCGTTGTGCTGAGAGGAGACCCAGAGGACCGGTGATGCAGTTCTTTGGTGCCTGCGGTTGCAGGGGGAAGATTCCGTCGACCCACGGGAGATTTCTTCAGAGCTTCTAGTGCAGAGAGGAGGCAGACTACCCCCACAGCATGCACCACCAGGAAAACAGTCGAGAAGGCGGCAGGATCAGCGTTACAAGGTCGCAGTAGTCGTCTTTGCTACTTTGTTGCAGTTTTGCAGGCTTCCAGCGCGGTCAGCAGTCGATTCCTTGGCAGAAGGTGAAGAGAGAGATGCAGAGGAACTCTGATGAGCTCTTGCATTCGTTATCTAAGGAATTCCCCAAAGCAGAGACCCTAAATAGCCAGAAAAGGAGGTTTGGCTCCCTAGGAGAGAGGATAGGCTAGCAACACCTGAAGGAGCCTATCAGAAGGAGTCTCTGACGTCACCTGCTGGCACTGGCCACTCAGAGCAGTCCAGTATGCAAGCAGCACCTCTGTTTCCAAGATGGCAGAGGTCTGGAGCACACTGGAGGAGCTCTGGGCACCTCCCAGGGGAGGTGTAGGTCAGGGGAGTGGTCACTCCCCTTTCCTTTGTCCAGTTCCGCGCCAGAGCAGGGCTGAGGGATCCCTGGACCGGTGCAGACTGGCTTATGCAGAGATGGGCACCATCTGTGCCCATCAAAGCATTTCCAGATGCTGGGGGAGGCTACTCCTCCCCAGCCCTGACACCTTTTTCCAAAGGGAGAGGGTGTAACACCCTCTCTCTGAGGAAGTCCTTTGTTCTGCCTTCCTGGGCCAAGCCTGGCTGGACCTCAGGAGGGCAGAAACCTGTCTGAGGGGTTGGCAGCAGCAGCAGCTGCAGTGAAACCCCGGGAAAGGTAGTTTGGCAGTACCCGGGTCTGAGCTAGAGACTCGGGGGATCATGGAATTGTCTCCCCAATGCCAGAATGGCATTGGGGTGACAATTCCATGATCCTAGACATGTTACATGGCCATGTTCGGAGTTACCATTGTGACGCTATATATATGTCGTGACATATGTATAGTGCACGCGTGTAATGGTGTCCCCGCACTCACAAAGTCCGGGGAATTTGCCCTGAACAATATGGGAGCACCTTGGCTAGTGCCAGGGTGCCCACACATTAAGTAACTTAGCACCCAACCTTTACCAGGTAAAGGTTAGACATATAGGTGACTTATAAGTTACTTAAGTGCAGTGGTAAATGGCTGTGAAATAAAATGGACGTTATTTCACTCAGGCTGCACTGGCAGGCCTGTGTAAGAATTGTCAGATCTCCCTATGGGTGGCACAAGAAATGCTGCCGCCCATAGGGATCTCCTGGAACCCCAATACCCTGGTACCTCAGTACCATATACTAGGGAATTATAAGGGTGTTCCAGTATGCCAATGTAAATTTGTGAAATTGGTCACTAGCCTGTTAGTGACAATTTGGAAAGAAATGAGAAAGCATAACCACTGAGGTTCTGGATAGCAGAGCCTCAGTGAGACAGTTAGTCATAACACAGGTCACACATACAGGGCACACTTATGAGCACTGGGGCCCTGGCTGGCAGGGTCCCAGTGACACATACAACTAAAACAACATATATACAGTGAAATATGGGGGTAACATGCCAGGCAAGATGGTACTTTCCTACAGCCATGTTCGGAGTTACCATTGTGACGCTATACATAGGTAGTGACCTATGTATAGTGCACGCGTGTAATGGTGTCCCCGCACTCACAAAGTCCGGGGAATTTGCCCTGAACAATGTGGGGGCACCTTGGCTAGTGCCAGGGTGCCCACACACTAAGTAACTTAGCACCCAACCTTTACCAGGTAAAGGTTAGACATATAGGTGACTTATAAGTTACTTAAGTGCAGTGGTAAATGGTTGTGAAATAACGTGGACGTTATTTCACTCAGGCTGCAGTGGCAGGCCTGTGTAAGAATTGTCAGAGTTCCGTATGAGTGGCAAAAGAAATGCTGCAGCCCATAGGGATCTCCTGGAACCCCAAGACCCTGGGTACCTCAGTACCATATACTAGGGAATTATAAGGGTGTTCCAGTGTGCCAATGTAAATTGGTAAAATTGGTCACTAGCCTGTTAGTGACAATTTGGAAAGAAATGAGAGAGCATAACCACTGAGGTTCTGGATAGCACAGCCTCAGTGAGACAGTTAATCATAACACAGGAAACACATTCAGGCACACTTATGAGCACTGGGGCCCTGGCTGGCAGGGTCCCAGTGACAATACAACTAAAACAACATATATACAGTGAAATATGGGGGTAACATGCCAGGCAAGATGGTACTTTCCTACACAACCCCCCAAACGAAGGACAATAAGACTAGCCATGACCTGATGTGTCTTCATTGTCTAAGTGGAAATATCTGGAGAGTCCATCTGCATTGGAGTGGGTACTCCCAGGTCTATGTTCCACTGTATAGTCCATCCCCTGTAGAGATATGGACCACCTCAACAATTTAGGGTTTTCACCTTTCATTTGTTTTAGTCAAAGTAGAGGTTTGTGGTCTGTCTGGACAATGAAGTGAGTGCCAAACAGGTATGGCCTCAACTTCTTCAGTGCCCAGACCACAGCAAAGGCCTCCATCTCTATGGCAGACCAACGCTTTTCTCTAGGGGTCAACCTCCTGCTGATAAAAGCAACAGGTTGATCCTGGCCCTCAGAATTGAGTTGTGATAAGACTGCCCCTACCCCTAATTCAGATGCATAATTTTGGACAATTAATCTTTTGGAGTAACATGGGCTTTTTAGGACAGGTGCAGAGCACATGGCCTGTTTCAGCTCCTCATAAGCTTTCTGACAGCTAGCTGTCCACAATACCTTTTTAGGCATTTTCTTTGAAGTGAGGTCATTAAGAGGGGCTGCTATGGAGCCATAGTTCTTTATGAACCTCCTGTAATTCCCAGTGAGGCCTAAGAAGGCTCTCACCTGAGTCTGAGTTGTAGGGGGAACCCAATCTATAATAGTTTGGATTTTCCCCTGAAGTGGTGCAATCTGTTCTCCACCTACAAGGTGTCCCAGATAAACCACTTTCCCCTGCCCTATCTGGCACTTTGAAGCCTTGATAGTGAGGCCTGCCTTTTGCAGGGCCTCCAAAACTTTCCATAGGTGGACCAGGTGATCATCCCAGGTGGAGCTAAAGACAGCTATATCATCTAGATATGCTGCACTAAAAGCCTCCAACCCTTGCAGGACTGTATTCACCAACCTCTGAAAAGTGGCAGGTGCATTTTTCAAACCAAAGGGTATTACTGTGAATTGGTAGTGCCCTCCAATAATCGAAAATGCAGTTTTTGCTTTAGCATCCTCTGATAACTTGATCTGCCAATACCCTGCAGTCAAATCAAAGGTGCTTAGATACTTGGCAGATGCCAGTGTATCTATGAGCTCCTCTGCCCTGGTTATAGGGTGAGCATCAGTTTTGGTTACCTGGTTGAGACCTCTGTAGTCTACACAAAACCTCATTTCCTTTTTTCCATCTTTAGAGTGAGGCTTTGGTACAAGTACCACAGGAGAGGCCCATGGACTTTCAGAATATTCAACCACTCCCAGTTCAAGCATTTTCTGAACCTCTTGTTTTATGCAGTCCCTGACATGGTCAGGCTGCCTATAGATCTTACTTTTGACAGGCAAGCTGTCTCCAGTATCTATCGTGTGCTCACACCAAGAAGTGGTGCCTGGCACAGTAGAAAAGAGTTCATAAAACTGACCCAGGAGATTTATGCAGTGGTCTTTCTGCTCAGCAGTAAGACAATCTGCCAAAACCACACCTTCCACTAGAGCATCCTGTTCTGTGGAAGAGAAGAGATCAGGTAGAGGGTCACTCTCTTCTTCCTGTCCTTCATCTGTTGCCATGAGCAGGGTGAGATCAGCCCTGTCATAGTAGGGTTTCAGGCGATTGACATGGAGCACCCTAAGGGGACTCCTGGCAGTGCCCAAGTCAAGCAAGTAGGTGACTTCTCCCTTTTTCTCAACAATAATGTATGGACCACTCCATTTGTCTTGGAGTGCTCTTGGGGCCACAGACTCCAAGACCCACACTTTCTGCCCTGGTTGGTACTGAATCAGAACAGCCTTCTGGTCATGCCATTGCTTTTGGAGCTCTTGGCTGGCCTGAAGGTTTTTACTGGCCTTTTTCATATACTCAGCCATTCTGGATCTTAGGCCAAGTACATAGTCCACTATGTCTTGCTTAGGAGCTTTTAAAGGTTCTTCCCAACCCTCCTTTACAAGTGTTAGAGGACCTCTTACAGGGTGTCCAAATAGGAGTTCAAAGGGGCTGAAGCCCACTCCTTTTGGGGGTACCTCCCTGTAAGCAAAAAGGAGGCAAGGTAACATGACATCTCATCTCCTCCTGAGTTTTTCAGGGAGTCCCATTATCATTCCTTTGAGAGTTTTGTTAAACCTCTCAACCAGTCCATTTGTTTGTGGATAATAGGGTGTGGTGAATTTGTATGTTACACCACATTCCTTCCACATGGCCTTTAAGTATCCAGACATAACGTTGCTACCCCTGTCTGATACCACCTCTTTTGGGAAACCCACCCTGGAAAAGATTCCCAGGAGGGCCTTTGCCACTGCAGGAGCTGTAGTGGTCCTTAGAGGAATTGCTTCAGGATATCTTGTGGCATGGTCCACTACCACCAAGATAAACCTATTGCCTGAAGCAGTAGGAGGGTCAAGGGGGCCAACTATGTCAACCCCTACCCTTTCAAAGGGAACCCAAACCACAGGCAGTGGAATAAGGGGTGCCTTTGGGGTGCCACCTGTTTTGCCACTGGATTGACAGGTGACACAGGACTTATAAAATTTGTTTGTGTCCTCTGACATTCTAGGCCAATGAAACAAGGGAACAAGCCTGTCCCATGTTTTCATTTGTCCCAAATGTCCAGCCAAGGGAATGTCGTGGGCTAGAGTTAGGAGGAACTCTCTGTATTGCAGGGGAATCACCAATCTCCTTTCTGCTCCAGGTTTTGGATCCCTTGCTTCAGTATACAAGAGGTTGTCCTCCCAGTAAACTCTGTGAGAGTCACTGACATCCCCATTTTGCTGTTTGACAGCTTGCTGTCTTAGACCCTCTAGTGTGGGACAGGTCTGCTGTGCCACACTCAGCTCCTCCCTGGCAAGCCCCCCTCCACCCAAAAGCTCAGCAGTGTCTGCTTCCAGCTCCTCTGGTGAAGGTTCTGCACAGGGGGAAATTCTTCTTCCTCAGAAGTTGAATCCACTGTAGAGGTAGGGATTTACCTTTACTAACCCTAGCTTTAGGGAGCACTTGGTCCATTGTTCCAGGATCCAAGTCACCCTGTCCTTTTTGCTTTTTGGCCTGAACCCTTGTCAAAGCAAAAGTATGCCCAGGAATGCCCAGCATTGCTGTATGAGCCTCCAACTCCACTTCTGCCCAAGCTGATGTCTCTAAATCGTTCCCTAGTAGACAGTCTACAGGTAAATCTGAGGCAACCACAACTTTCTTTGGACCAGTAACCCCACCCCCCCCCAGTTGAGATTCACAACAGCCATGGGGTGGCTAAGAGTGTTGTTATGAGCATCAGTCACTTGGTACTGGTGACCAAGTAGGTGTTGTTCAGGGTGTACCAGTTTCTCTATTAACCTGGTTACACTGGCACCTGTGTCCCTGTAGGCCTGAACCTCAACACAATTTATTAGGGGAAGTTGCTTGTACTTATCCATATTAAGGGGACAAGCAACCAAGGTGGCCAAATCAATGGCACCTTCAGAGACTAGCACAGCCTCTGTGGTCTCCCTAACGAGACCAACCCCAACTAAATTACCAAAAGTGAGCCCAGCTACTCCCTTGGATTGGCTATTAGTAGGTTTGCTCTCACCACCACTGCTATTACTAGGGGCACTAAGTGTAGCAGTAGGGGTTGTAGTGGTGGGAGGCTTGGTGCTTTCCTTTGGACAACTGGCATCAGTTGTCCAATGGCCTTTTACTTTACATAAATAGCACCATGGTTTCTTTACTTGATTAGAAGAGGATTTGGACCCACCACCCCCACCAGAGTGTTTTTGTGGGCCTGATGAAGACTCATTTTTAGATTTGTCCCCACCCTTGTCTGAAGACTTACCATCCTTCTTCTTGCCATCCTTGTCACCCCCTGTATGAACTTTTCTGTTCACTCTTGTTCTGACCCATTTGTCTGCCTTCTTTCCCAATTCTTGGGGAGAAGTCAGATCTGAGTCCACTAGATATTGGTGTAACAAATCAGACACACAGTTATTAAGAATATGCTCTCTCAGGATTAAGTCAACAAAGTCTACCCAGTTTTGTGAAGACTCCTTTTTGGTTTCTCTGAACTTGATCCTGTACTGTTCAGTGGTTAAGCCATAACCATCTAGGAGTGCATTCTTTAAAACTGTAAAATTATTGGCATCACTTTCCTTCACAGTAAGGAGCCTATCCCTACCCTTTCCACTGAAAGATAGCCATAGGATAGCAGCCCACTGCCTTTGAGGGACCCCCTGTACAACACAGGCCCTCTCAAGTGCAGCAAACCAATTGTTAATGTCATCCCCCTCCTTGTAAGGGGGAACTATCTTATGCAGATTCCTAGAATCATGCACTTTCACAGGATTACTATCTGTAATTCTGCTGCTGCCACCATGGGGTCCAAACCCCAACCTCTGTCTTTCTTTTTCCAAGTCTAAAGATTCCCTGTCTAGAGCCAGCTGTTGCTTTTTAAGCTTCAGCCTGGACTCTTCCACTCTCAATCTATTGAGCTCCCTTTCTAACACTCTGTCATCATGGTGGGTGGGTTGGGCATGCTTAGACACAGAAGAATGGTGTGAATGAACAGAGGGAGACCTGTCCCTAACAGATGGCACTCTAACAACCTGGCCTAAAGGAATGACATCCCTACTGTGATGAGAGCTCACATTAGTACCAGCCATGCTAGGTGGCCTGCTAAGGGGCAGGTTGGGAAGGTTCTCATCTAAAACTTTTGCTGGGGCTACCTCAGAATCAGAGTGTGAACCATCAGCTAAACTCTCACCTGATGTGCCAGCTAAGGCCTTATCATTTTCTATGAGCATATTAACTAACAATCCTCTAGAGGGATTCTTACGTACCCCTAAACCTCTATCAATGCAGAGACTCCTTACACCTTCCCAGTTAAGGTGGTCATAAGCTGTGCTGGCCAGATCCAGAGTTTGACCTGTACCAGACATGATAGAAAAGAGTTTAAGGGACAGAAAAAGAAAGAAAAAGTTTCAGAACTTTTTAACGAAACAGAAAAAAAAACCTTTTCAACTTTTAAGAAACTTTTTTAAAGTTTAGAGGTACTTTTCAGCACTTAGCAATAGAATAAGAGAAAAAAAGCAAAACTTTTTGGTTAGGTGTACATACACTGAACTTGTTTTGTATATTTTTCTCTTATGAAAAGTACAAAATGACAAAGTGGTAAGTAGTTGCAAGTACTTATCCCACCGCTGCACAACCAATGTAGGAGGCTGGCCTGGTTTGTAGTGAGTACCAAGGGGTACTTACACTCTGCACCAGGTCCATGTATCCCTTATTAGTGTAGAAGAGGTGTCTAGTAGCTTTGGCTGATAGAAAAGGGTAGCTTAGCAGAGCAGCTTAGGCTGAACTAGGAGACATGCAAAGATCCCACTATACCACTGGTGTCATATGCACAATATCATAAGAAAACACAATACACAGATATACTAAAAATAAAGGTACTTTATTTTTATGACAATATGCCAAAAGTATCTCAGTGAGTACCCTCAGTATGAGGATAGCAAATATACACAAGATATATGTACACAATACCAAAAATATGCAGTAATAGCAATAGAAAGCAATGCAAGCAATGTACAGTCACAATAGATTGCAATGACAGCACATAGGTATAGGGGCAACACAAACCATATACTCTAGAAGTGGAATGCGAACCACGAATGGACCCCAAACCTATGTGAGCTTGTAGAGGGTCGCTGGGACTGTAAGAAAACAGTGAGGATTAGAAATATAGCCCACCCCAAGACCCTGAAAAGTAGGTGTAAAGTGCACCTAAGTTCCCCAGAGAGCACAGAAGTTGTGATAGGGGAATTCTGCAAGGAAGACCAACACCAGCAATGCAACAACAATGGATTTCCGGACGAGAGTACCTGTGGAACAAGGGGACCAAGTCCAAGAGTCACACTCAAGTCGGGAGTGGGCAGATGCCCAGGAAATGCCAGCTGAGGTTGCAAAGAAGCTGCCACCGGATGGTAGAAGCTGTGGATTCTGCAAGAACGAAGAGGACTAGGAACTTCCCCTTTGGAGGATGGATGTCCCACATCGTGAAGAAGCTTGCAGAGGTGTTCCCACGCAGAAAAACAGCAAACACGCCTTGCTAGCTGCAAGGGTCGCGGTTAGGGTTTTTGGGTGCTGCTGTGGCCCAGGAGCGACCAGGATGTCGCCAATTGCGTGAGGAGACAGAGGGGGCGCCCAGCAAGACAAGGAGCCCCCACAGAAGCAGGCAGCACCTGCAGAAGTGCCAGAACAGGCACTACGAAGAGGAGTGAACCGGAGCTCACCCGAAGTCACAAAAGAAGATCCCACGACGCCGGAGGACAACTCAGAAGGTTGTGCACTGCAGGTTAGAGTGTCGGGGACCCAGACTTGGCTGTGCACGAAGGAAATCCTGGAAGAGTGCACAGGAGCCGGAGCAGCTGCAAATCACGCGGTACCCAGCAATGCAGTCTAGCGTGGGGAGGCAAGGACTTACCTCCACCAAACCTGGACTGAAGAGTTACTGGATTGTGGGAGTGACTTGGACAGAGTTGCTGAGTTCCAGGGACCACGCTTGTCGTACTGAGAGGGGACCCAGAGGACCAGTGATGCAGTCTTTTGGTGCCTGCGGTTGCAGGGGGAAGATTCCGTCGACCCACAGGAGATTTCTTCAGAGTTCCTAGTGCAGAAAGGAGGCAGGCTACCCCCAGAGCATGCACCACCTGGAAAAAGTCGAGAAAGCCGGCAGGATGAGGCGATACAAGGTTGCTAGTAGTTGTCTTGCTACTTTGTTGCGGTTTTGCAGGCGTCCTGAGCAGTCAGCGGTCGATCCTTTGGTAGAAGGTGAAGAGGGAGATGCAGAGGAACTCTGATGAGCTCTTGCATTCATTATCTGCTGAGATCCCCAAAGCAGAGACCCTAAATAGCGAGAAAAGGAGGTTTGGCTACCTAGGAAGGAGGACTGGCTACCAAGAGAGGTAAGAGCCTATCAGAAGGAGCCTCCGACGTCACCTGCTGGCACTGGCCACTCAGAGCAGTCCAGTGTGCCACAAACACCTCTCTTTCCAAGATGGCAGAGGTCTGGGACACACTGGAGGAGCTCTGGGCACCTCCCCTGGGAGGTGCAGGTCAGGGAAGTGGACACTCCCCTTTCCTTTGTCCAGTTTCGCGCCAGAGCAGGGCTGGGGGATCCCTGAACCGGTGTAGACTGGCTTATGCAGAGATGGGCACCATCTGTGCCCATCAAAGCATTTCCAGAGGCTGGGGGAGGCTACTCCTCCCTAGCCCTCACACTTATTTCCAAAGGGAGAGGGTGTTACACTCTCTCTCTGAGGAAGTCCTTTGTTCTGCCTTCCTGGGCCAGGGCTGCCTTGACCCCAGGAGGGCAGAAACCTGTCTGAGGGGTTGGCAGCAGCAGCAGCTGCAGTGGAGACCCCGGAAAGGCAGTTTGGCAGTACCTGGGTACTATGCTAGAGACTCGGGGGATCATGGAATTGACCCCCCAATGCCAGATTGGCATTGGGGGGACAATTCCATGATCTTAGACATTTTACATGGCCATGTTCGGAGTTACCATTGTGAAGCTGTACATAGGTAGTGACCTATGTACAGTGCACGCGTGTAATGGTGCCCCGCACTCACAAAGTCCGGGGGATTTGCCCTGAACGATGTGGGGGCACCTTGACTAGTGCCAGGGTGTCCCCATACTAAGTAACTTTGCACCCAACCTTCACCAGGGGAAGGTTAGACATATAAGTGACTTATAAGTTACTTAAGTGCAGTGGTAAATGGCTGTGAAATAACGTGGACGTTATTTCACGCAGGCTGCAGTGGCAGGCCTGTGTAAGAATTGTCAGAGCTCTCTATGGGTGGCAAAAGAAATGCTGCAGCCCATAGGGATCTCTTGGAACCCCAATACCCTGGGTACCTCAGTACCATGTACTAGGGAATTATATGGGTGTACCAGTATGCCAATGTGAATTGGTAACTTTAGTCACTAGCCTGTTAGTGACAAATTTGGAAAGCAGAGAGAGCATAACCACTGAGGTTCTGGCTAGCAGAGCCTCAGTGAGACAGTCATCACACAGGGAACATATACAGGGCACATACTTATGAGCAGTGGGGCCAGTGACACATAGACTAAAACAACATATATTCAGTAAAATATGGGGGTAACATGCCAGGCAAGATGATACTGTCCTACAACATGCCAAGGAATAAAGTAGTTTCCTACACAGCCCCCCCTCCCAAACAAGGGACAATAAGGCTAACCTTGCCCAGATGAGTCTTCATTGTCTAAGTGGAAATATCTGGAGAGTCCATCTGCATTGGAGTGGGTACTCCTAAGTGTATGTTCCACTGTATAGTCCATCCCCTGTAGTAAAATGGACCAGCGCAACAATTTAGGGTTTTCACCTTTCATTTTTGTAAGCCATAATAGAGGTTTGTGGTCTGTCTGAAGAATAAAGTGAGTCCCAAACAAGTAGGGTCTCAGCTTTTTCAGTGTCCAGACAACAGCAAAGGCCTCCCTCTCTATGGCAGACCAACGCTTTTCTCTAGGGGTCATCCTCCTGCTAGTAAAAGCAACAAGTTGATCCGGGCCCTCTGAGTTAAGTTGTGATAGTACAGCCTCTCCCCCTAATTCAGAAGCATCTGTATGGACAATTATTTTTTTGGAGTAGTTTGGGCTCTTTAAGACAGGTGCAGAGCACATTGCCTGCTTAAGCTTTTTGACAGCTAGCTGTCCACAATAACTTTTTAGGCTTTTTCTTGCTGGTGAGGTCATTAAGAGGTGCTGCAATGGAGCCATAGTTCTTAATGAACCTCCTGTAATACCCAGTGAGACCTAAGAAGGCTCTGACATGGGTCTGAGTTGTAGGGGGAACCCAGTACACAATGGTCTGAATCTTCCCCTGAAGTGGTGCAATCTGTTCCCCACCTACCAGGTGGCCCAGATAAACCAATTTCCTCTGCCCTATCTGGCACTTTGAAGCCTTGATAGTTAGGCCTGCCTTTTGCAGGGCCTCCAAAACTTTCCAGAGGTGGACCAGGTGATCATCCCAGGTGGAGGAATATCGTCCAAATATGCTGCAATGAAAGCTTCCAAACCTTGGAGGACTGTATTCTCCAGTCTCTGAAAAGTGGCAGGTGCATTTTTAAAACCAAAGGGCAATACTGTGAAGTGATAATGCCCTGCTATGGTAGAAAATGCCATTTTTGCTTTAGCATCTTCTGACATTTTGATCTGCCAATACCCTGCTGTCAAGTCAAAAGTGCTTATATACTTGGCAGATGCCAGTGTATCTATTAGCTCATCTGCCCTTGGTATAGGGGGAGTGTAGGAAGTTGGCTCTGTATGTACTATTTCAAAGTAAGAAATAGCATGCACAGAGTCCAAGGGTTCCCCCAGAGTGCAAACAGGCGTCGGGTTTGCAATGGAGTTCAATGGGAGACGCGGGGTCTCTTCAACAAAGCAGGCAGGCAAGGGGGGGCTCCTCGGGGTAGCCACCACCTGGGCAAGGGAGAGGGCCACCTGGGGGTCACTTCCGCACTGGAGATCGGATCCTTCAGGTCCTGGGGGCTGCGGGTGCAGTGTCTTTACCAGGTGTCGGGTTCTTAGAAGCAGGCAGTCGCGGTCAGGGGGAGCCTCTGGATTCCCTCTGCAGGCGTCACTGGGAGGGTTCAGGGGGGTCAACTCTGGCAACTCACAGGGTCGTAGTCTCCGGGGAGTCCTCCCTGTAGTGTTGTTTCTCCGCAGGTGGAGTCGGGGGCGTCGGGTGCAGAGTGCAAAGTCCTTTTAAAGTTGTTTCTTTGTTGCAAAGTTGTTTCTTCTTTGGAGCAGAGCCGCTGTCCTCGGGAGTTCTTGGTCCTTTTAGATGCAGGGTAGTCCTCTGAGGCTTCAGAGGTCGCTGGACCCTGTGGAACGCGTCGCTGTTGCAGTTTTTCTTGAAGTGGGGAGACAGGCAGGTAGGGCTGGGGCCAAAGCAGTTGGTGTCTCTGTCTCCTCTGCAGGGCTTTCAGGTCAGCAGTCCTTCTTCATCTTCAGGTTGCAGGAATCTATCTTGCTAGGTTCTGGGAGCCCCTAAATACTCACTTTAGGGGTGTGTTTAGGTCTGGGGGGTTAGTAGCCAATGGCTACTAGCCCTGAGGGTGGCTACATCCTCTTTGTGTCTCCTCCCTGAGGGGAGGGGGGCACATCCCTAATCCTATTGGGGGAATCCTCCATCTGCAAGATGGAGGATTTCTAAAAGTCAGAGTCACCTCAGCTCAGGACACCTTAGGGGTTGTCCTGACTGGCCAGTGACACCTCCTTGTTTTTCTCATTATCTTCTCCGGCGTTGCCGCCAAAAGTGGGGCCGTGGCCAGAGGGGGCGGGCATCTCCACTAGCTGGAATGCCCTGGGGCGCTGTTACAAAGGGGGTGAGCCTTTGAGGCTTACCGCCAGGTGTTACAGTTCCTGCAGGGGGAGGTGAGACGCACCGCCACCCAGTACAGGCTTTGTTACTAGCCACAGAGTGACAAAGGCACTCTCCCCATGTGTCCAGCAACATGCCTGGTGTGTGGCAGGCTGGTAAAACTAGTCAGCCCACACTGGAAGTCGGGTATATTTTCAGGGGGCATCTCTAAGATGCCCTCTGGGGTGTATTTCACAATAAAATGTACACTGGCATCAGTGTGCATTTATTGTGCTGAGAAGTTTGATACCAAACTTCCCAGTTTTCAGTGTAGCCATTATGGTGCTGTGGACTTCGTGTATGACAGACTCCCAGACCATATACTCTTATGGCTACCGTGCACTTACAATGTCTAAGGTTTTGCTTAGACACTGTAGGGGCATAGTGCTCATGCACCTATGCCCTCACCTATGGTATAGTGCACCCTGCCTTAGGGCTGTAAGGCCTGCTAGAGGGGTGACTTAGCTATGCCATAGGCAGTGTGAGGTTGGCATGGCACCCTGAGGGGAGTGCCATGCCGACTTAGTCATTTTCTCCCCACCAGCACACACAAGCTGGCAAGCAGTGTGTCTGTGCTGAGTGAGGGGTCCCCAGGGTGGCATAAGACATGCTGCAGCCCTTAGAAACCTTCCCTGGCATCAGGGCCCTTGGTACCAGGGGTACCAGTTACAAGGGACTTACCTAGATGCCAGGGTGTGCCAATTATGGAAACAAAGGTACAGTTTTAGGGAAAGAACACTGGTGCTGGGGCCTGGTTAGCAGGCCTCAGCACACTTTCAAATCATAACTTGGCATCAGCAAAGGCAAAAAGTCAGGGGGTAACCATGTCAAGGAGGCATTTCCTTACACAACCCCTCCCCCCAAACGAAAGAGGATGAGACTAACCTTTCCCAAGAGAGTCTTCATTTTCTAAGTGGAAGAACCTGGAAAGGCCATCTGCATTGGCATGGGCAGTCCCAGGTCTGTGTTCCACTATAAAGTCCATTCCCTGTAGGGAGATGGACCACCTCAACAGTTTTGGATTTTCACCTTTCATTTGCATTAGCCATCTGAGAGGTCTGTGGTCAGTTTGAACTACAAAGTGAGTACCAAAGAGGTATGGTCTCAGCTTCTTCAGGGACCAAACCACAGCAAAGGCCTCCCTCTCAATGGCACTCCAACGCTGCTCCCTGGGGAGTAACCTCCTGCTAATGAAAGCAACAGGCTGGTCAAGGCCATCATCATTTGTTTGGGAAAAAAACGCCCCTATCCCATGTTCAGAGGCATCAGTCTGCACAATGAACTGCTTGGAGAAATCTTGAGCTTTTAGAACTGGTGCTGTGCACATAGCTTGTTTCAGGGTGTCAAAGGCCTGTTGGCATTCTACAGTCCAGTTTACCTTCTTGGGCATTTTCTTGGAGGTAAGTTCTGTGAGGGGTGTCACTATTGATCCATATCCCTTCTCAAACCTCCTGTAGTACCCAGTCAAGCCAAGGAATGCTGTGACTTGAGTCTGGGTTTTTGGAGCTGCCCAGTCCAGAATAGTCTGGATCTTGGGCTGGAGTGGCTGAACTTGGCCTGCCCTATCTGACAGTTGGATGCCTTGATAGAGAGGCCTGCTGCTTGCAGGGCCTTCAAAACCTTCTTCAGGTGGACCAGGTGATCCTGCCAGCTGGAGCTAAAGACAGCAATATCGTCAAGATAAGCTGCACTAAAGGACTCCAAGCCAGCAAGGACTTGATTCACCAACCATTAGAAGGTGGCAGGGGCATTCTTTAAACCAAAGGGCATAACAGTAAACTTATAGTGCCCATCAGGTGTGGAGAATGATGTCTTTTCTTTTTCTCCTGGTGCCATTTTGATTTGCCAGTACCCTACTGTCAAGTCAAAGGTACTTAAGTATCTGGCAGCACCTAGTCTGTCAATCAATTCACCTGCCCTTGGAATGGGATGAGGATCTGTCTTGGTGACAGAATTAAGTCCTCTGTAGTCCACACAAAAACTCATCTCTCTCTTTCCATCTTTGGTGTGAGGTGTGGGGACTAAGACCACTGGGCTAGCCCAGGGGCTGTCAAAGTGCTCAATGACTCCTAATTCCAGCATCTTGTGGACTTCCACTTTAATGCTTTCCTTAACTTGGTCAGACTGTCGGAAAATTTTGTTTTTGACAGGCATGCTGTCTCCTGTGTCCACGTCATGGGTACACAGGTGTGTCTGACCAGGGGTTAGGGAAAGGAGCTCAGCAAACTGTTGTAAGACCTTCCTACAGTCAGATTGCTGTTGGCCAGAGAGGGTGTCTGAATAGACCACTCCATCAACTGAGCCATCTTTAGGGTCTGTGGAGAGGAGATCAGGGAGAGGTTCACTCTCAGCTTCCTGGTCCTCATCTGTTACCATCAACAGATTCACATCTGCCCTGTCATGAAAGAGTTTGAGGCGGTTCACATGGATCAGCCTTTTGGGGGTCCTGCTAGTGCCTAGGTCTACCAGGTAGGAAACCTGAATCTTTCTCTCTAGCACTGGGTAAGGGCCACACCATCTGTCCTGAAGTGCCCTGGGAGCCACAGGCTCCAGAACCCAGACTTTCTGCCCTGGGTGAAACTCAACCATAGCAGCCTTTTGGTCATGCCACATCTTCTGGAGTTGTTGGCTGGCCTCCATGTTTTTGCTTGCCTTTTCCATGTACTCTGCCATCCTGGAACATAGGCCTAGTACATAGTGCACTACATCTTGTTTAGGCTCATGAAGAGGTCTCACCCAGCCTTCTTTTACAAGAGCTAGTGGTACCCTGACAGGATGGCCAAACAGAAGTTCAAAGGGGGAAAACCCTACTCCCTTCTGAGGCACCTCTCTGTAGGCTAAAAGCAGACATGGCAAGAGGACATCCCATCTCCTTTTGAGCTTTTCAGGGAGCCCCATGATCATGCCTTTCAATGTCTTATTAAACCTTTCTACAACACCATTTGTTTGTGGATGGTATGGTGTGGTGAATTTGTAAGTCACCCCACACTCATTCCACATATGCTTCAGGTATGCTGACATGAAGTTGGTACCCCTGGCAGACACCACCTCCTTAGGAAATCCCACTCTGGTAAAGATACCAATGAGTGCTTTAGCTACTGCCTGCAGGGGCAGTAGTGGACCTAAGGGGTATTGTTTCAGGGTACCTAGTGGCATGATCCACTACCACTAGGATATACTGGTTCCCTGAGGCTGTGGGAGGTTCAAGTGGACCCACTATGTCCACACCCACTCTTTCAAAGGGGACCCCCACCACTGGAAGTGGAATGAGGGGGGCCTTTCGGTGTCCACCTGTCTTACCACTGGCTTGACAGGTGGCACACGAGACACAAAACTCCTTTACTTTCTAGGACATGTTGGGCCAATAGAAATGGTTAACTAACCTTTCCCAAGTCTTGGTTTGTCCCAAATTCCCAACAAGTGGAATATCATGAGCTAAGGTTAGAATGAACTCCCTGAACTCCAGAGGCACTACCACTCTCCTAGTGGCACCAGGTATGGGATCTCTTGCCTCATTGTAGAGGAGTCCATATTCCCAATAGACTCTGGGGGTCATTCTGACTCCCGCCGGGCGCGGTCACCGCGCGCCCGGCGGGAGCCGCCAAAATACCGTACCGCGGTCGGAAGACCGCGGTGGGTATTTTGAGGTTTCCCCTGGGCTGGCGGGCGGCCTCCAAAAGGCCGCCCGCCAGCCCAGGGGAAACCGTCCTTCCCACGATGAAGCCGGCTCGTAATCGAGCCGGCGGAGTAGGAAGGTGCGACGGGTGCTACTGCACCCGTCGCATATTTCACTGTCTGCTAAGCAGACAGTGAAATACAAGCGGGGCCCTCTTACAGGGGCCCCTGCAGTGCCCATGCCATTGGCATGGGCACTGCAGGGGCCCCCAGGGGCCCTGCGACACCCCCTACCGCCATCCTGTTCCTGGCGGCCGAACCGCCAGGAACAGGATGGCGGTAGGGGGTGTCAGAATCCCCTCGGCGGCGCAGCAAGCTGCGCCGCCTTGGAGGATTCCAACGGGCAGTGGTAAACCGACGGGAGACCGCCGGTTTACCCTTTCTGACCGCGGCTGAACCGCCGCGGTCAGAATGCCCTCGGGAGCACCGCCAGCCTGTTGGCGGTGCTCCCGTGGTCGGTGGCCCTGGCGGCCACCGGCCGCCAGGGTCAGAATGACCCCCTCTATGTGTTCCAATGATCTTTCCTTTGGACTCTTCAGCAGCTTGCTGCCTAAGGCCTTCAAGAGAGAGACATGTGTCTTGCCCCTTACACAACTGTTCCCTTGTGGGTCCCCCTGGGCCTAAGAGTTCAACCTGATAAGGTTCCAACTCCATGGGCTCAGTTCCCTCAGAGGGCAGAACTTCTTCCTGGGAAGAGAGGTTCTCTTTCTCTTGTTGTGTGGAAGCTGGTTCCCCAGTCTTCTTTCCTTTTCTGTTGGAGGGTTGGGCCTTTTTTCCAGGCTCCAGCACCACTTTTTCACCCTGAGCCTTGCACTGTGCCCTTGTCTTGACACACACCAGTTCAGGGATACCCAGCATGGCTGCATGGCTTTTGAGTTCTACCTCAGCCCATGCTGAGGACTCCAGGTCATTTCCAAGCAAACAGTCTACATGGATATTTGAGGAGACCACCACCTGTTTCAGGCCATTGACCCCTCCCCACTCTAAAGGTACCATAGCCATGGGATGTACTTTAGTCTGATTGTCAGCGTTGGTGACTGGATAAGTTTGTCCAGCCAGGTATTGTCACCTACTGCGCTGGACTTCTCACCTCTGGATTTCGGATTGGCGAATACACCAAGTCTTCTACAGGTCCTGGATCCTCCCAGATAAGGACGACCTCTTCTAGTAGCCACGGTGCCGCTCTACAGGCTACGCCAAAGCAGACCGTACCCTCCAGAAGGAGTCCCAGAGGGAAAAAAACCCAACACTGGGGAAAAAACCTCTAACAGGAACTCCTGAAGGAAAACAAAAAAAACAGGACTTGACAACAGGAAACAAAAATAGGCAATATCCAGGGTAAAAGGCAGGAAAAAAGGAACAGGCAAAAATATCCCAAGGCAAAAGCAGGAACAAAGAACAGGCAAAAATCTCCCAAGGCAAAAGCAGGAACAAAGAACAGGCAAAAATCTCCCAAGGCAAAAAGCAGGAACAAAGAACAGGAGCGAACAGCACAACCAGAAGGAAGTGTTTGCAACGCAAGGAGGAACAAGACTGACTGACTTATATGCTGAGAAAAGGGAAGTGACATCACAGGAAATGGAAGTAACACCATCTTGGATTGGGAAAAGCCCATAGACCAGTATAGGAAAAAGGAAGTAGTATAAAAGAAAAACAGAGCATGCTGGGACAAAAACATGATGAAGAGAAGATGGTCACAACATGGACAGAGACAGGCAAAAGGACCAACAAAAAACCCACCACCAACAGCAAAAGAAGAAAAAAGGCTACAAGTAAGTGTAGCGCGACCGGGAGCGAAATATATGCTTCCCAGAAAGCATAGTCAAAAAACACTGGGAACGGCGCTCCGAATATCGGTAGCGCGTTCCACCCGCGAGGACAGAAAGAGACGCCGCGTCAGAGCGCGGCCTTACAGGTATTGACCAGGGGAAACCAGTTTCTCTGTCACCATGGTGACACTGGCACCTGTATCCCTCAGGCCTTCTACAATTGTCCCATTAATTAAGAGTGGCTGCCTGTATTTTTGCATATTAGGGGGCCAGGCAGCCAGTGTGGCTAAGTCCACCCCACCCTCAGATACTAATGTAGCTTCAGTGTGAACCCTGATTTGCTCTGGGCACACTGTTGATCCCACCTGGAGACTGGTTATACCAGTGTTAGCTGGAGTAGAGTTTGAAGTGGAACCTTTCTTGGGACAGGCCTTGTCTCCAGTTTGGTGTCCCTGCTGATTACAGCTACAACACCAGGCCTTTTTGGAATCAAAGTTTTTACCCTTGTACCCAAAATTGGATTGTGAAGAGGCTTTGGACCCTCCCTCCTGAGCAGGTTTTTGGGGCCCTGTAGAAGACTCTTTACTTTTTCCCTTGGATGTCTCAACACTCTTCCCCTTGGGAGTCTTTGTGACCCCTTTCTCTTGGTCACCCCCTGTGGAAGTCTTTGTCACCCTAGTCTTGACCCAATGGTCCGCCTTCTTTCCCAATTCTTGGGGAGAAATTGGTCCTAGGTCTACCAGATGCTGATGCAGTTTATCATTGAAACAATTACTTAACAGGTGTTCTTTCACAAATAAATTGTACAGCCCATCATAATCATTTACACCACTGCCATGAATCCAATCATCCAGTGTTTTGACTGAGAAGTCAACAAAATCAACCCAGGTCTGGCTCGAGGATTTTTGATCCCCCCTGAACCTAATCCTGTACTCCTCAGTTGAGAATCCAAAGCCCTCAATCAGGGTAGCCTTCATGAGGTCATAGGATTCTGCATCTTTTCCAGAGAGTGTGAGGAGTCTATCCCTACACTTTCCAGTGAACATTTCTCAAAGGAGAGCACCCCAGTGAGATTTGTTTACTTTTCTGGTTGCACAAGCCCTCTCAAAAGCTGTGAACCATTTGGTGATGTCATCACCATCTTCATATTTAGTTACAATCCCTTTAGGGATTTTCAACATGTCAGGAGAATCTCTGGCCCTATTTATGTTGCTGCCACCATTGATGGGACCTAAGCCATTCTCTTGTCTTTCCCTTTCTATGGCTAGGATCTGTCTTTCCAAAGCCAATTGTTTGGCCAACCTGGCTAGCAGGAGGTCATCTTCATTGAGGCTTTCCTCAATGCTTCGAGAGTTGCTGGACTCTCCTGTGAGAGAAGCAGCATCTCTGACTATCACATTTGGAGTCAGGGTTGGAGGAACCCTGGTCTCCCTATCTAGGGTTGGAGGTGGGTGTTCCTCCAACTCACTAGTGTCCCCCTCTGTGAGGCCATCATCAGAGGGGTTGTTTTTAGCAAACTCTGCCAAAAGCTCTTAAAGCTGTACTTTGGTAGGGGTTCAACCAGTTTTTATCTTTTTGATTTTACAGAGAGACCTTAACTCTGACATCCTAAGATGCAGGTAAGGGGTGAGGTTGAGTTCCATCACTAGCTCTTCTGTAGTAGACATTATGGGGGTCATTCTGACCTCGGCGGTAAAAGGCGCTTACCGCCGGTCAGAAGACCGCCATTACACCGCCGCGGTAAACCGCCACAGTCATTCTGACCCGCAACTGGCAAACCGCCAAAAACCTGACATCAACAAAAGTCCTCCACACCAAAGGTCAGCGGGAAACTGGCGATGACCAAACCTCCACCGTCACGCCAACAGAAATACGCCCATACCATTCCGACCCACAAATCCCGCAGCGGTCTTTCAACCGCGGTATTCCATTGGCGGTACACACCGCCGCGCTCAAAATACACACACCTTTACAAAACACATCCACATTGGATAATTCAAAATACACACACCTGAGACCCATACACACACCACTCCCACACACCCAATTAAATATAAAACACACACCCACATCACCCACAAACCCCTACGACCACAATTGCGACTGAAGGACAGAGAGAGACAGCACAGAATAGAGTACACCATCACACAGAGGCAAATCACAACATCACCTACACAATATCCACGCACAAAACACCACACACCACCACACTCACCACACTCTACAACACATACACCACCCCTCACCTCATCCACACCACCCCATGGCACCCCAAAGACACCCCAGGTTCACTGACGCAGAACTCAGGGTCATGGTGGAGGAAATAGTTCGGGTAGAGCCCCAGCTCTTCGGGACACAGGTGCAGCACACCACCATTGCCAGGAAGATGGAGCTATGGCAAAGAATAGTGGACAGGGTCAACGCTGTGGGACAGCATCCACGAAATCGGGCCGACATCAGGAAGCGGTGGAAAGACCTACGGGGGAAGGTGCGTTCCATGGTATCAAGGCACAACATTGCGGTGCAGAAGACTGGCGGCGGACCCCCACCTACTCCCCCAGAATTCACAGCATGGGAGGAGGAAGTCTTGCACATCCTGCATCCTGAGGGCCTCGCAGGAGTAGGCGGAGGAATGGACTCTGGTAAGTCAAATCTTCACTACTTCATTCCCCCCACCCCACCTGCATGCCAAATCATACCCCCACCCTCACCCCCACCCCCATCACACCAACTCCTTGCTAATGGCTCACCATCACAACCCACCCATCCCAAAACCTAGCCCTGCATGCGTCCCCAAAGCATGGACACCCATCATCAAAGCATGCCCACTGCACACACCCATCACCCCCACAAGCCACCGTCACAAAAGCCCCCACAAGGGAATGCCAGCACTGGGGGACACGGCCACCCACCCATTACACGAAATGGCACACACAGAAGCAATAACCATACTCTTATACCCCTGCCGGACCCGAACGCCACCACACCACCATGGAGGGTCCAGAGATGTCCATCCCACCCCCAGAAGAGGCCCCCAGTGATGACAGCAGCTCTGTCTCCCTGGACCCAGATGACCAGCCCGGCCCATCGGGGACCTCGGGACAGTCGGTTCCCCACAGACAGCCACAGGCTACAGCAGACCTAACCCCCTCTGGGAACACCAGCACAGCTCCCACCCAGCGGGCCCATGCCTCTGTCTCCAGGACACATCAGTCAGCGGTGTGTCCACCACTACAGGGCACCCAGGTTGACCCACCACCCCAACAACAACAGGGACCTGGGGGCAGTTGTAGTGGGCACACGGTCCAGGGGACAGAGGCCCAGGGAAACAGGGGAACTGGGAGGGCTGCTGTGCGACGGGGGGGACAGGCCCAGGGAACCGACTCTCCAAGAGGCCCTCTCCTCCATCATGGGAGCATACCACCGCTCCCAGGAGACGATGGCTACGGTACTGGCCAGGTTCCAGGAGATCCAGGTACTGCAGGAGGAACAGTACATGGGGTTCAGAGAGGAACTGCAAAACATTAGTTCCGCAATGGGGACCATCGTCGTGGCCCTTAACCAGATAGTCACCACATTGCGGGACCATGTGGCACCACAAAGGGCCCCTGTCACTAGAATGGACCAGGAACAGCCTACCACCTCTGCCGGCGCTAGTGGACAGGAGGCCCCCACACAACGACAGGCCACCAGAACCCCACCTCCTGCAGAAGAAGAACCACCCCGCAAGCGGTCCCTGAGATCTCACAAGAAGACAGAGTAGGATGCCAAGACCCCCGCCAGCAAAGGATACCCCCTGATGTCATCCCACTATCCCACATTGTCACCCTGTCCAAACTTAAACTGCCCCTGCTCCATCCTTCCACAGGCATATGGACAATGCACCTGTGAGACTGAAAACTGGACTCTGCCATGGACATTACTCCACCATCACCCATCACCGTTTTACAATCATGTTCCTAAATTTAGCACTTTAATAAAATCACTTATTGCACTTAAAAAATCTGGAGTCTGCTTGTATTTTAAACAAATGTATTAGACATAACGGTGCCAAAATGTTCAGTTACATTGCGATGACAACATACCACTGTCACACAGCTGTAGTCCATGGGCAAACAAAGCAGAGGTCACGCAGTGGGGCCCACAGCTCTGAAAACGGAAGGGAAAGTCACAACTCAGTGAACAGGAACTGGGGGGAAACACAGACAGTAGAGAGGCAGGAGAGTTTAAGTAAATGTAAAATGGCGTGGTTGATTCGTACCTGGGTGCTACTGAAAATACTGTTGTATTACTGTGTCCCTGTTGTCTGTGTCGTCCCCGTCGTCTTCCTTCTCTTCACTCTCCACAGGCTCCACAGCTGCTACAACACCACCATCTGGACCATCCTCCTGCAGGAAAGGCACCTGGCGTCGCAAAGCCAGGTTGTGAAGCATACAGCAGGCCACGATGATATGGCACACCTTCTTTGTTGAGTACATTAGGGATTCACCTGTCATATGCAGGCACCTAAACCTGGCCTTCAGGAGGCCGAAGGTTCTTTCTATAATCCTCCTAGTTCGCCCATGGGCCTCATTGTAGCGTTCCTCTGCCCTTGTCCTGGGATTCCTCACTGGGGTAAGTAGCCACGACAGGTTGGGGTAACCAGAGTCACCTATTAGCCACACACGGTGTCTCTGTAGCTGTTCCATCACATAAGGGATGCTGCTATTTCGCATGATGTACGCGTCATGCACTGACCCAGGGAACTTGGCATTTACATGGGAGATGTACTGGTCAGCCAAACAGACCACCTGGACATTCATCGAATGATAACTTTTTCTGTTCCTGTACACCTGCTCACTTTCACTGGGGGGAACCAAAGCCACATGAGTCCCATCAATGGCACCAATGATGTTGGGGATATGGCCAAGGGCATAGAAATCACCCTTCACTGCAGCCAAATCGCCCACCTCAGGGAAAACAATGTAGCTCCGCATGTATTTCATCAGGGCAGACAACACTCTGGACAAAACCTTAGAAAACATAGGCTGAGACATCCCTGATGATATGGCCACTGTTGTTTGGAATGATCCACTTGCCAAAAAATGGAGTACTGACAGAACCTGCACCAGAGGGGGAATCCCTGTGGGTTGGCGAATGGGGGACATCAGGTCTGGCTCCAGCTGGGCACACAGTTCCTGTATAGTGGCTCGGTCAAGTCTGTATGTCAGTATGACATGTCTTTCTTCCATTGTCGACAGGTCCACCAGCGGTCTGTACACGGGAGGATTCCTCCATCTCCTCGCAAGTCCCAGCGGACGGTGCCTAGGAAGGACAACATGGAGCACAGAGTCAAGCAACCCACAGGTACGTAACCACAGCTTGCACAGTACACGGTTTGCTATGCATTGAATGGCTTGTATGATTGGCAATGCAAGGCCTAGGCCTGTGTGACGCAGTAGAAATTAAGCCATGTGAGCCCTTGAAATGGCGGCTGCCTGACCTGTGAAGTGTGACAATGGGATGTGAGGTCAATGCGCTGGCGTGGCACACCGTGGCAGTAGGCGTTCGAAGACCGCGGCGCAAAGTAGCATTGGTTAACATTGAACCCTATGGGTCTCATGAGCCAATGACGATGTGCGCCGGCGGTCGCGGTACGCACCGCCGCGGTACGCACCGCTGCGGGCGTGACCGCCATTTTCTATCTGCTTAATCACTCGAGACCTGATCATCCACAGGAGAGGACCTATACTGCAAATGCTGCTGTGACCTCGGTCTGGAAGAGACAATGGCTGCTGCGACTGGGGAAAGGGCCCCTGCCTTCACATCTGAGGAATTGGAGAAACTTGTTGATGGGGTCCTCCCCCAGTATGCGCTACTCTACGGTCCTCCAGACCAACAGGTAAGTACACAGGGAGCACGTTGTATGGTCTATGCCTGTGTTGAGTGGGGTGGATGTAAGATGGTGGGGAGGGGAGCGAATGAGGAATGCAACGCACGACAGATGAGAGCATGTGCCACATGGCAAGGTTGGGGAGGGGGGGCCACTCATATCGACCATGCAGAAAAGTGATGATATTTCTTTTCCCACCCTGTACATGTCACACAGGTCAGCGCCCATCAGAAGATCGACATTTGGCGTGCCATCGCCAAGGACATCCGGGCCCTGGGGGTCCACAACAGACGGGGCACCCACTGCCGCAAGAGGTGGGAGGACATCCGCCGCGGGAGCAGAAAGACCGCCGAGGCTCTGCTGGGGATGGCCTCTCAACCTAGGAGGGGTGCCACACGGCAATTGACCCCCCTGATGTCCCGGATCCTGCCGGTGCCCTACCCCAATTTGGATGGGCGCGTGAGGACATCACAGCAGACACAAGAGGGTGAGTATAAGCACATTCTGCTATATTAGCGCACAGTGGAGGTGTCTGGGTGGGGGAGGAGGGCTGTGGCTATCTCTAGGCCAGGGCGGTTTCTGTAGGCTAGGCCCCTCCGTAAGGCATGGCCCTGTGCCCCCGCCCCCCACCTCTGTAGGGTGCTAAGTACAGGTATCCATGGCCCGGGCTCACCTATGTGTGCATTTGTCGTCCATAGACTTGTAGGCCAAGTCACAATAATTGAGTAGTGTACCCCGAGTGCGCGGCGTAGTGCAGGGGGCTTCTGTGTCTGTCCTCTCCGCCAACGGTGTCGCCAATGCATGCACTCAACATGTCTTTCTTTCTTCTCCCCCCCCCTTTTTTTTGGTTTTCCTGTTCATGTGTGCATTAGCATCATCAGGCGGAGGAGAAGTGGCATTGGCGCACGAGGGAGCTGCATCTCACTTGGCCCCGGAGGGCCATGCAACTGACTCCGAGTACACCAGTGAGACGGAGGGCGAGGGGAGCTCCACAACGGGGACCCGTGGAGACGTCAGCGACACCGACACGTCCTCGGAAGGGAACTCCCTTGTGGTGGCGACAACATCCGTGTCCACCGCAACAACAGGTACAGCCGCCACCCAGCGCACCAGCTCCGCCCTCCCAGCAGCCCCTCAGCGTTCGCCCCGTGCCCGCTCAGCCAGGAAGCCGGGCATCTCCTTTGCCCCAGGCACCTCAGGCCCTGCCCCAGTTACCCCTGCTGCCCTCAGTGCGGAGATCATTGACCTCCTCCAGACGCTCATTGTTGGGCAGTCTACCCTTTTGAATGCCATCCAGGGGGTAGAAAGGGAGGTGCATCGGAGCAATGCATACCTGGAGGGCATTCATTCGGGTCAGGCTGCCCATCAGCGATCGTTCAACGCTCTGGCCTCAGCACTGACGGCAGCCATTGTCCCTGTCTCCAGCCTCCCTCCTCCAACTCCCTCCACCCAGTCCCACTCCCCTGTTCCTCTGCCTATCCCAGACACACCTACAGACCAGCCTGCACACACATCAACACCCAAGGGCAGCTCATCCAGACATAAGCACCACAGATCACACATGCATTCACCCAAGCAACATCCACATGCAGACATGCCAACAGCCACTGCCTCCTCTGTGTCCCCCTCCTCCTCGTCTCCCTCCTCCCTCCCTGTGACGTCTCCACTCACACCTGCATGCACACCACCATCAGCCAGTACGTCCATCACCAGCACACCCACCAGAACACTCCGCACACGTGCAGTCACCAACCCCACTGCCATTTACACGTCCCCTGTGTCCTCTCCCAATGTGTCTGTCACCCCCTCTTCCAAACCACACAAACGTAGGCAGCCACCCACCAAACAGCCATCCACCTCACGACAGCCTCCAGCACAAGCACCTGCACCCAAAGACAGCACACTTGACTCTCCTACAACCACATCCTCTTCCTCCACTCCCATACCCACTGCACCTACCCTTCCCATTGCTCCTAAAATGTTTTTCCTCTCCAAAATTAACCTCTTTGCATCACCTGACCCACCCCTCCATCTCGTAAGAGTCCAAACAGCACCTCAGCCACCACAAGCCCTGCACCTACTAGGACCATAGTTCAGGGCTATTGGAGTCCACCAGCTCCTAGGGCAGGAACATCGGCCAGCAGCAAGGGGACAGCCAGCCCACCCCCTGGGAAAAGAACTAAAAAAGGGAAGGGCCGGCGCGAGAGGCCAGAGACGGCAGCCCCCAAGGACACTACCCTTGCACCGTCACCTGGCACATCCACAAAGGGAGGCAAGGACCCCAGAGATTCGGCGAAGGAGGGCAAGGGCAGCAGGGCGGACAAGTCCGGCAGCAGGCGAGCTGCCCAGGAGGGCCCCACCAGCCCCATTTCGGGTGTGACCGAGGACACCCACGGGCCCAGGACTCCAGCACAGGAGGGCCCCGCAAGCGAAAGGTCGGATGGCGACTGAGCGGGAATTATTGGCCAGATCTGGTTTCCTAGGAACACAAGACAAGCACCGCTGAACAGGGCCCCGCCGTGAGAAGCACCGCTGAACAGGGCCCCGCCGTGAGAAGCACCGCTTAACAGGGCCCCGCCGTGAGACGCACCGCTGAACAGGGCCCCGCCAAGACAAGCACCGCTGAACAGGGCCCCTCCGTGAGAAGCACCGCTGAACAGGGCCCCGCCGTGAGAAGCACCGCTGAACAGGGCCCCGCCGTGAGAAGCACCGCTGAACAGGGCCCCGCCGTGACAAGCACCGCTGAACAGGGCCCTTCTTGTCAAGCACCGCTGAACAGGGCCCTTCCTGTCAAGCACCGCTCTGCTGGGCTCCCGCCGTGAGAAGCACCGCTGAACAGGGCCCCGCCGTGACAAGCACCGCTGAACAGGGCCCTTCCTGTCAAGCACCGCTGAACAGGGCCCTTCCTGTCAAGCACTGCTCCGCTGGGCCCTTCATCTCAAGCACCGCTCCGCTGGGCCCTTCATCTCAAGCACCGCTCCGCTGGGCCCTTCATCTCAAGCACCGCTCCGCTGGGCACCGCCGTCTCTGAACTGCTCCGCTGGGCCCTTCCTGTCAAGCACCGCTCCGCTGGGCACCGCCGTCTCTGAACTGCTCCGCTGGGCCCTTCCTGTCAAGCACCGCTCCGCTGGGCCCTTCATCTCAAGCACCGCTCCGCTGGGCCCTTCATCTCAAGCACCGCTCCGCTGGGCCCTTCATCTCAAGCACCGCTCCGCTGGGCCCTTCATCTCAAGCACCGCTCCGCTGGGCCCTTCATCTCAAGCACCGCTCTGCTGGGCCCTTCATCTCAAGAACCGCTCCGCTGGGCACCGCCGTCTCTGAACTGCTCCGCTGGGCCCTTCCTGTCAAGCACCGCTCCGCTGGGCACCGCCGTCTCTGAACTGCTCCGCTGGGCCCTTCCTGTCAAGCACCGCTCCGCTGGGCCCTTCATCTCAAGCACCGTTCCGCTGGGCCCTTCATCTCAAGCACCGCTGGCCCATTGGCAGGGCCGGATCTGTGACGGGCAGGGCTTCACGAAGCACTCTGGCCAACATGCCCCCTCCATAACCAGTGGAGTCTGTAATCCACCTGATGGACTATGGCTTTGCACTCCCCAGGATGGTACAGTGGGCAATCCACCCACTGTAGAGACTTGAGAGACTGTGGCTTTGCACTCCCCAGGATGGTACAGTGGGCATGGAGGCCCCTCGTGGATCTGGCGTCGTGGACTCATGTGGCTGAGGTGCCCCCCCTTCCCTTCCCCCTGAGGTGCCTGTGGTTTTATTATCTGATGCCCCAGCAGTGTTCTCTCCAATGGAATCGGGTCTCGTGTGTGGGCTTTGCCCATGTGTTTATGCACATTGGCCCACGAACAATGGAAGGTAGCCAATATGTGCCGGACTTTTGGGCTATGTATATATTGTTCATGTTGTAATATATTTTATTTATATATTTCATATTTCACTTAACTTCAAATATGCTATAATATACTTCAATTTTAATGATCATTTTATTTTGTCTTTGCATTATTCCAGGGGGGTTTGGGGGGTGTCACTCTGACTTGTTGCTCTGCATTGGTGTGTAGGGATTTTGGGGGGGGGGTGTTGCGTATGTGTGTGCCCGTAACCTTTTCTCCTCCCCCCTCCCCTGTGTCGTAGGTGCAGTACTCACCGTTGTCGTCTGCGCCGGCGTTCGTGCTCCTGGTAGAGGAGCAGGTAGACAATAGCTGGTAGGATGTTTAATTCGGGTTCCATGCTGTCCAGATTCCTCGTGGAGTGTATAGAGGTGAGCGTTTTCCCGTTCGTAGTCTGTTTCCGCAGTGTTTTTATCGGCGGGGCTCCCGCCCCGGAAAAGGTGGCGGATTGGTGGGTCGTGATAGTGTGGGCGGTACATTGTCTGCCGCCTGTCTGTTGGCGGTGACCGCCGCGCTGTTTGTTTGTCCCGCCGTGGCGGTCGGAGTGTTAAAGTGGCGGGTTGTGTTGGCGGTTCCCGCCAGGGTCAGAATTCCATTTTTTTTACCGCCTGCCTGTTGGCGGGTTGGCCGCCGCTTTAACACCGACCGCCAAGGTTGGAATGACCCCCTATGTTTCTAAACTTTGGAATACTTTTTAAAAATCTAAAACTATCTCTAGAACTTAATTCAAACTTTTACAAAACTTTTAAACTCTAAAAGAAATGCTAACAGGGACTAACACAAGGCCCTAGCAAGACTTTAAAAAATTTAGAAAAATAGCTCAGATTTCAAAAATCAGTTTCTAATGACAATTTTGGGAATTTAGTCGTGTGATCAGGTATTGGCTGAGTAGTCCAGCAAATGCAAAGTCTTGTACCCCACCGCTGATCCACCAATGTAGGAAGTTGGCTCTGTATGTACTATTTCAAAGTAAGAAATAGCATGCACAGAGTCCAAGGGTTCCCCTTACAGGTAGGATAGTGGCAAAAAGAGATAATTCTAATGCTCTATTTTGTGGTAGTGTGGTCGAGCAGTAGGCTTATCAGAGGGTAGTGTTAAGCATTTGTTGTACACACACAGGCAATAAATGAGGAGCACACACTCAAAGATAATTCCAGGCCAATAGGTTTTTGTATAGAAAAATATATTTTCTTAGTTTATTTTAAGGACCACAGGTTCAAGATTTACAAATAATACTTCAAATGAAAGGTATTTCACTTAGGTAACTTAGGAACTTTGAATCAACAAAATAGCATGTACAGTTTTCACAAAAATGGCAATAAGCTATTTTAAAACTAGACAGTGCAAATTTCAACAGTTCCTGGGGGAGGTAAGTGTTTGTTAGTTTTCCAGGTAAGTAAACCACCTACAGGGTTCAAAGTTGGGTCCACGGTAGCCCACCGTTGGGGGTTCAGGGCAACCCCAAAGTTACCACACCAGCAGCTCAGGGCCGGTCAGGTGCAGAGGTCAAAGTGGTGCCCAAAACACATAGGCTTCAATGGAGAAGGGGGTGCCCTGGTTCCAGTCTGCCAGCAGGTAGGTACCCGCGACTTCGGAGGGCAGACCAGGGGGGTTTTGTAGGGCACTGGGGGGGACACAAGTCAGCACAAAAAGTACACCTTCAGCGGCAAGGGGGCGGCCGGGTGCAGAGTGCAAACAGGCGTCGGGTTTGCAATGGAGTTCAATGGGAGACCCGGGGGTCTCTTCAACGAAGCAGGCAGGCAAGGGGGGGGCTCCTCGGGGTAGCCACCACCTGGGCAAGGGAGAGGGCCACCTGGGGGTCGCTTCTGCACTGGAGGTCGGATCCTTCAGGTCCTGGGGGCTGCGGGTGCAGTGTCTTTACCAAGCATCGGGTTCTTAGATGCAGGCAGTCGCGGTCAGGGGGAGCCTCGGGATTCCCTCTGCAGGCGTCGCTGGGGGGACTCAGGGGGTCAACTCTGGCCACTCACAGGGTTGTAGTCACGGGGGAGTCCTCCCTGTAGTGTTGTTTCTCCGCAGGTCAAGCTGGGGGCGTCAGGTGCAGAGTGCAAAGTCTCACGCTTCCGGCGGGAAACGTGGAGTCCTTTTAAAGTTGTTTCTTTGTTGCAAAGTTGTTTCTTCTTTGGAGCAGAGCCGCTGTCCTCAGGAGTTCTTGGTCCTTTTAGATGCACGGTATTCCTCTGAGGCTCCAGAGGTCACTGGACCCTGTGGAACGCGTCGCTGTTGCAGTTTTTTCTGATGTGGGGAGACAGGCCGGTAGGGCTGGGGCCAAAGCAGTTGGTGTCTCCGTCTTCTCTGCAGGGCTTTCAGGTCAGCAGTCCTTCTTCGTCTTCAGGTTGCGGGAATTTATCTTGCTAGGTTCTGGGAGCCCCTAAATACTCACTTTAGGGGGGTGTTTAGGTCTGGGAAGTTAGTAGCCAATGGCTACTAGCCCTGAGGGTGGCTACACCCTCTTTGTGCATCCTCCCTGAGGGGAGGGGGGCACATCCCTAATCCTATTGAGGGAATCCTCCATCTGCATGATGAGGATTTCTAAAAGTCTGAGTCACCTCAGCTCAGGACACCTTAGGGTTTGTCCTGACTGGCCAGTGATTCCTCCTTGTTTTTCTCATTATCTCCTTGGCCTTGCTGCCAAAAGTGGGGCCGTGGCCGGAGGGGACGGGCATCTCCACTAGCTGGAATGCCCTGGGACGCTGTAACAAAGGGGGTGAGCCTTTGAGGCTCACCGCCAGGTGTTACAGTTCCTGCAGGGGGAGGTGAGAAGCACCTCCACCCAGTACAGGCTTTGTTACTAGCCACAGAGTGACAAAGGCACTCTCCCCATGTGGCCAGCAACATGTCTGGTGTGTGGCAGGCTGGTAAAACTAGTCAGCCCACACTGGAAGTCGGGTATGTTTTCAGGGGGCATCTCTAAGATGCCCTCTGGGGTGTATTTCACAATAAAATGTACACTGGCATCAGTGTGCATTTATTGTGCTGAGAAGTTTGATACCAAACTTCCCAGTTTTCAGTGTAGGCATTATGGTGCTGTGGAGTTCGTGTATGACAGACTCCCAGACCATATACTCTTATGGCTACCCTGCACTTACAATGTCTAAGGTTTTGCTTAGACACTGTAGGGGCATAGTGCTCATGCACCTATGCCCTCACCTATGGTATAGTGCACCCTGCCTTAGGGCTGTACGGCCTGCTAGAGGGGTGACTTAGCTATGCCATAGGCAGTGTGAGGTTGGCATGGCACCCTGAGGGGAGTGCCATGTTGACTTAGTCATTTTCTCCCCACCAGCACACACAAGCTGGCAAGCAGTGTGTCTGTGCTGAGTGAGGGGTCCCCAGGGTGGCATAAGACATGCTGCAGCCCTTAGAGACCTTCCCTGGCATCAGGGCCCTTGGTACCAGGGGTACCAGTTACAACGGACTTACCTGGATGCCAGGGTGTGCCAATTGTGGAAACAAAGGTACACTTTTAGGGAAAGAACACTGGTTCTGGGGCCTGGTTAACAGGCCTCAGTACACTTTCAAATCATAACTTGGCATCAGCAAAGGCAAAAAGTCAGGGGGTAACCATGCCAAGGAGGCATTTCCTTACAGTGAGCATCTGTTTTGGTTACTGTATTGAGACCCCTATTGTTGGGTTATACTGTGTGTAGAATGTTAGCGATGTATTGATTGCTTAGCAACATGTGGAATGTGGTGGGAGGAAAAGATCTGGCAAGGCAGTTGCCCATCTGGTACTGCCAGGGTTGGTAGCATCCTGCTTAATGGAATAAAGCGTTGGAAAGAAAATACTTGGAACCGTGTCTTTTTCAGTGGCGACGAGGGTAGGATTGCGATATTATCAGTGAGCCAACCCTGGCATAGGAGGAGAAGCCTTGAGATGCCTTCTGGACTTTGTGGGCAGTGACTGGACGTTATTTTAAACGTTGGTGGAAATCTTCTACTGCATTTTATATGATTTATTGGAGTGCAGTGTCATTGACGTACCCGCGGCAGACCTAGGCCCTCATTCTAACCCTGGCGGTGTAACACCACCAGGGCAGAGGGCAGAGGAAGCACCGCCAACAGGCTGGCGGTGCTTCCAGGGCCATTCCGCTGCGGTCAGAAAAGGGGAACCGGCGGTTTCCCGCCGGTTTTCCCCTGGCCCAGGGAATCCCCATGGCGGCGCTGCAAGCAGCGCCGCCATGGGGATTCCGACCCCCTTACCGCCAGCCTGTTCCTGGCGGTTTTCACTGCCAGGAATAGGCTGGCGGTAAGGGGTGTCGTGGGGCCCCTGGGGGCCCCTGCACTGCCCATGCCACAGGCATGGGCAGTGCAGGGGCCCCCTAACAGGGCCCCACCATAATTTTCACTGTCTGCTGAGCAGACAGTGAAAATCGCGACGGGTGCCACTGCACCCGTCGCACCCCTGCAACTCCGCCGGCTCCATTCGGAGCCGGCATCCTCGTTGCAGGGGCATTTCCGCTGGGCCGGCTGGCGCTCTTTTGGAGAGCGCCCGCCGGCCCAGCGGAAATGTAAGAATGGCCGCCGCGGTCTTTTGACCGCGGTGCGGTCATTTGTCGGCGGGACTTTGGCCAAAGTCTGAATCAGGCCCCTAGTGTTTTAAAAGGATTCATGTTAACCGATGACAACGCCGCCTGCGCTGTGAAAAGCGTGTAACGACTTCGTGCCGCTGCGAGTGCGGGTGAATTAAGCTTGCTCTGGTCGTATGTTAAACTAAGCCCCGGTGCTAACGAGGATCTGATCTCAAGGTATTTCGGCAACGAGGACCTAAAGCGTAACTTCACATGTGTGCCGCGTGGTAACTGCTTGTTACCTTTCAAGTTTGCCACGAGAAGCGTCGTTGGCTGTCCGCGTGCAGAGACCGGTTGTCAGAGGCTGAACTGGAACAGCCCCGTCTCCAGGACGATGGAGAAGACACGAGACGGAGAAGACGCGAGAGAGCGCGTCACTATTGTGTGTGCGGCAAGGGCAACCAACTGTAGAAAGAAGGCCGACGGGTGCAAAACAACGTGGATGTCGTAAATAAATGTGAGGAAGCGCGTCAGATCTGCGTGGTGTGAGCAACCAACTGGAAAGTGAAGCGGTGCTTGCTGAGAGTGGAGGACGCCCTGAACAATGAAAAATCTGGAAAGTGGGCATATCGTCATACTTCAACGTGATTGGTGACTGTGGGTCAGTGCCACTGTGTTGGTGCTGGACAATATTCTTTCCATTCAATGTAGAATGTGGATTTTGACTTAAATTGGGCAGAGCGAGTTACAGATTAAGTAATATAATACAGTGTATTTAGTCTGTGGTAACAAAGTCATTGGACACTTGTACAGTGAAATCTCAGTGTAAACCATGCAAGCTATAGCGCCTCCACCTACGTTTTTACCTCTTCCTGGGGAGCCTGTTATGCCATGGGAAGATTGGCAAGAGGCTTTTGAAACATATTTAGAAGCCTTGGGTGGAGCTATTTTTACAGCAAAAAGGAAATTAGCTTTGTTAAAACATAATTTGGGCGTGGAAGGGAGGAAAGTGTTGAAAACCCTACCGTGTGGTGAAATTCTTGAAAATGGGGAGGGGTCTGACGAAGAGGTTGATGGTGAGGATGTGTATGTAAGGGCCATGGGGGCATTAGAAAGTCATTTTAGCAAAAAAGTGAGTATAGTGGTGGAACGCCACAAATTCTTTTCGAGAGCGCAATGTGAGTCTGTGGATCAGTTTGTAAGTGCGTTGAGAACATTAGCAAATACATGCAAGTTTAAGGACCTACATGAAGAAATAATTAGAGACCAATTGATAAATCGTACTAGAAATATAAAAATTCAGGAAAAACTCTTGAGTTTAAAAGATCCTTCCTTGGATGAGGCTATTGTTGTTGCGAGACGTATTGAAGATACATCACGTTATATTAAGGAATTGGGAAAACACGATGTCGATAATGTGACCCCTCAGGAAGTGGACAAGATCAAGAGTACTAAGAATGAAAGCATATTTGAAGGGAAAAAAAAATGCTATAGATGTGGTAGCATGAAACATTTGGCATTTTCTGGAAGTTGTCCAGCGTCGAATGCTAAGTGTTTCAATTGTAATAGAATGGGTAATTTTTCCAAAGTTTGTAACCAAAAGAAAAATGTAATCAAGAAGAAAAGTGTGAATTGTGTGCAGACTGACGGTAAAAAATTAGAAAAGACGTATTCTGATGAAGAAGGTGATGGTGTGCAAGTATTGATGCTAAATGCTGTTACTGAAGAGGTCTCAGTTGAGAACAACGTGATGTTACTAGAGAATGAGTGTTACAGACCACCGAAGTGTAGTGTAAATCTGAATGGAGTAGCAATTGGCATGTGGGCGGATTCATGTTCTCCATATACGCTGATTAATAGAGATACTTGGCTTAGGTTAGGAAAGCTGGAATTATCTGAACCCAAAGTTGGATTGGTAGGTTATGGAGGTACCAAGATATCGGTTGTAGGGTATTTTCAAGGGAGTCTAGTTTTTAAACAGAGGGAAATAACATGTTGTGTGTATGTTGTGGAAAGAGGCAGATGTTTGTTAGGGTGGAATGAACAAAGAGCATTAAACATTCTATTGAACCCGAACACCGAGGAACAAGTTCTGACCGTGTTACAAGAAAATCCTAATGCAGAAAAGTGGAAGGCGAAATTTCCTTTGTTATTTGGAGACAAGCTGGGTTGTCTGAAAAAATTTCAGCACAAGATTGTTTTAAGAAAAGGTGCGATACCAAAGGTGCATAAAGTGAGAGGATTACCATTGATGCTTAGGGATGCATTGAAAACTGAATTGGCGAGATTATTACAATTGGGGGTGATAGAAACGGTGGAGTCTTCGGAATGGTTGAGTCCAGTGGTACTGGCTCGGAAACCTAATGGCAAGATTAGGATGTGTGTTGACCTGAGAGATTTAAATGATAACATATGGATAGACAGACACCCTATACCTAATATAAATGAGTTGTTGGCCAGCATTCAAGGTGGAAAGGTGTTTTCTACACTGGATCTGTCTAATGCGTATCATCAGATTTTATTACACCCAGATTCGAAGCATCTCACTTCATTTATCACACCCGAGGGAGCATTTAGATTTGTACGAATGCCATTTGGCCTGGCATCTGCCTCAGCGGTTTTTCAAAGGATAATGCAAAACTTGTTGGGCGAGGTTGAGAATGTAAGATTCTTTCAGGACGATGTGCTGGTATAGGCGGAAAGTGGAACGGAACATGATAAAGTGTTAGGGAAGGTGTGTTCAATTTTGGAAAGGGCAGGTTTGAGTGTTGAAATGAAGAAATGCAAGTTTGAGCGACAAAGTGTGGAGTATCTGGGCCACACAGTTTCTGGGGATGGAATTAAACCAAGGGTAGGTCTGATGGAGGCGATAGAAAAAGCTCTGAGTCCGAAGGATAAAGATCAGTTGAGGTCATTCTTAGGTCTAGCTGAGTACTATGCTAAATTTGTAAAAAACGAAGAAGAGAGGTGTAAGAGTTGTGAAGAGGCCGGAGTATTTGAAAGATTATATAAGTTAAAATATACCAACATTGTTATGTATGGCAATATGTTTTAATGGTTAATGATTAGTGGATTTCAACATATTAGGTACCTTTGTGTATTGTAATTTTTTTTAGTATTTATTGTGTTTTTTGTGCTTATCATCATTATAGCTTTAATGTATTTTGTTAATTTTTAGGAAGGGAGATATGTTGGGTTATACTGTGTGTGGAATGTTAGCGATGTATTGATTGCTTAGCAACATGTGGAATGTGGTGGGAGGAAAAGATCTGGCAAGGCAGTTGCCCATCTGGTACTGCCAGGGTTGGTAGCATCCTGCTTAATGGAATAAAGCGCTGGAAAGAAAATACTTGGAACCGTGTCTTTTTCACCTATAGTCCACACAAAACCACATTTCTCTCTTTCCTTCTTTGTTATAAGGTTTGGGGACAAGCACCATTGGGCTAGCCCAGGGCCTATCAGAAGGCTCTATAACTCCAAGATCTAACATTTTTTGAACTTCAGCTTTTATGCAATCTCTGACATGGTCAGGTTGCCTGTAAATTTTACTTTTGACTGGTAAACTGTCTCCAGTTTCAATTGTATGTTCACACTGAAATAAAAGACTCAACTGGCCAAGGTTAGCCTTATTGTCCTTCGTTTGGGGGTGGGGTTGTGTGAGAAAGTAGCCTCTTTCTAGCCTTGTTACCCCCACTTTTGGCCTGTTTGTGAGTATATGTCAGGGTGTTTTTACTGTCTCACTGGGAACCTGCTAGCCAGGGCCCAGTGCTCATAGTGGAAACCCTATGTTGTCAGTGTGTTTGATATGTGTCACTGGGATCCTGCTAGCCAGGATCCCAGTGCTCATAGGTTTGTAGCCTATATGTGTTCCCTGTGTGGTGCCTAACTGTATCACTGAGGCTCTGCTAACCAGAACCTCAATGTTTATGCTCTCTCTGGCAAAGCAGCTTAGGCTGAACAAGGAGACATGTAAAGCTCCTACTATACCACTTATATCATGTGCACAATATCATAAGAAAACACAATACACAGATATACTAAAAATAAAGGTACTTTATTTTTATGACAATATGCCAAAAGTATCTCAGTGAGTACCCTCAGTAAGGAGGTAAGTACTATACACAAGTTATATGTACACAAACCAAAGTTAGGTAAGTAATAGCAAGAAAAGTAATGCAAACAGTGTAGAATTACAATAGATTGCAATAGGAGCACATAGGTATAGTGGCAACACAAACCATATACTCCAAAAGTAGAATGCGAACCACGAATGGACCCCAGACCTATGTGAGCTTGAAGAGGGTCGCTGGGACTGTAAGAAAACAGTAAGGGTTAGAAAAATACTCCACCCCAAGACCCTGAAAAATAGGAGTAAAGTGCACCTACTACCCCAAGAGAGCACAGAAGTCGTGATAGGGGGATTCTGCAGGAAGAACAAACACCAGCAGTGCACTGACAACGGATTTCCGGACCTGAGTACCTGTAAGACAAGGGGACCAAGTCCAATAGTCGCGTCAGTGTCCAGGGGGGGCAGGAGCCCAGGAAACCCCAGCTGAAGGTGCAAGGAAGCTGCCACCGGTTAGAAGCTTGGAGTTCTGCAAGAAAGAAGAGGACTAGGGACTTCTCCTTTGGAAGACGGATGTCCCACGTCGCGATGAAGCTTGCAGAGGTATTTCCATGCAGAAAGACCACAAACAAGCCTTGCTAGCTGCAAGTGTCGCAGTAGAGGTTTTTGGGTGCTGCTGAGGACCAGGAAGGACCAGGATGTGGCCTTTTGGAGAAGGAGACAGAGAGGGCGCTCAGCAACCCAGAGAGCTCTCACAGAAGCAGGCAGCACCCGCAGAAGTACCCCACCAGGCACCTAGAAGAAAAGTGAACCGGAGTCCATGCGAAGTCACAAAAGGGAGTCCCACGATGCCAGAGGACAACTCAGAAGGTTGTGCACTGCAGGACAGAGTGCTGGGGACCCAGGCTTGGCTGTGCACAAAGGAAATCCTGGAAGAGTGCACAGGAACCAGAGCAGCTCTAAATCGCGTTGTACACAGCTTTGCTGTCTAGCGTGGGGAGGCAAGGACTTACCTCCACCAAACTTGGACTGAAGAGTCACTGGACTGTGGGAGTCACTTGGACAGAGTTGCTGTGTTCCAGGGACCACGCTCGTCAGGATGAAAGGGGACCCAGAGGACCAGTGTTGCAGTCTTTTGGTGCCTGCGTTAGCAGGGGGAAGATTCCGTCGACCCACGGGAGATTTCTTCTGAGCTTCTGCTGCAGGTTGAAGGCAGGCTACCCCCAGAGCATGCACCCCACCTGGAAATAGTCGAGAAAGCCGGCATGATTAGGCGCTACAATGTTGCTAGTAGTCGTATTGCTACTTTGTTGCAGTTTTGCAGGCATCCTGAAGCAGTCATCGGTCGATCCTTTGGTACAAGGTGAAGAGGGAGATGCAGAGGAACTCTGGTGAGCTCTTGCATTCGTTATCTAAAGAATTCCCCAAAGCAGAGACCCTAAATAGCCAGAAAAGGATTTTGGGCTACCAAGTTAGGATGATTGGCTACCAAGAGAGGTAAGAGCCTATCAGAAGGAGCCTCTGACGTCACCTGCTGGCACTGGCCACTCAGAGCAGTCCAGTGTGCCCCCCACACCACTGTTTCCAAGATGGCAGAGGTCTGGGACACACTGGAGGAGCTCTGGGCACCTCCCCTGGGAGGTACTGGTCAGGGGAGTGGTCACTCCCCTTTCCTTCGTCCAGTTTCGCGCCAGAGCAGGGCTGGGGGATCCCTGAACCAGTGTAGACAGGCTTATGCAGAGATGGGCACCATCTGTGCCCATCAAAGCATTTTCAGAGGCTGGGGGAGGCTACTCCTCCCCAGCCCTTCACACCTATTTCCAAAGAGAGAGGGTGTTACACCCTCTCTCAGAGGAAATCCTTTGTTCTGCCTTCCTGGGCCAGGGCTGCCTGGACCCCAGGAGGGCAGTAACCTGTCTTAGGGGTTGGCAGCAGCAGCAGCTGCAGTGCAGACCCCGGAAAGGCAGTTTGGCAGTACCCGGGGGATCATGGAATTGTCCCCCCAATACCAGAATGGTATTGGGGTGACAATTCCATGATCTTAGACATGTTACATGGCCATGTTCGGAGTTACCATTGTGACGCTATACATAGGTAGTGACCTATGTATAGTGCAAACATGTAATGGTGTCCCCGCACTCACAAAGTCCGGGGAATTCGCCCTGAACGATGTGGGGGCACCTTGACTAGTGCCAGGGTGCCCACACACTAAGTAACTTTGCACCAAACCTTCACCAGGTGAAGGTTAGACATATAGGTGACTTTTAAGTTACTTATGTGCAGTGGTAAATGGCTGTGAAATAACATGGACGTTATTTCACGCAGGCTGCAATGGCAGGCCTGTGTAAGGATTGTCAGAGCTCCCTATGGGTGGCAAAAGAAATGCTGCAGCCCATAGGGATCTCCTGGAACCCCAATACCCTGGGTACCTCAGTACCCTATACAAGGGAATTATATGGGTGTACCAGTATGCCAATGTGAATTGGTCAATTTAGTCACTAGCCTGTTAGTGACAAATTTGGAAAGCAGAGAGAGCATAACCACTGAGGTTCTGGTTAGCAGAGCCTCAGTGAGACAGTTAGGCATCACACAGGGAACACATACAGGGCACATACTTATGAGCACTGGGGCCCTGCCTGGCAGGTCCCAGTGACACATAGACTAAAACAACATATATATATATATATATATATATACAGTGAAATATGGGGGTAACATGCCAGGCAAGATGGTACTTTCCTACACCTCACCTTTCTTTTTTACAATTAGTTGGGGTCCACTCCATTTTTCCTGGAGTGCTCTTGGGGCCACAGGCTCCAATACCCACACCTTCTGTCCTGGGTGGTACTCTGTCAGGACAGCCTTCTGGTCAAACCATTGCTTTTGGAGCTCTTGGCTGGCCTGAAGGATTTTGCTGGCCTTTTTCATGTACTGAGCCATTTTGCTTCTCAGGCCATATACATAGTCCACTATGTCCTGTTTTGGAGCTTTTAAAGGTTGTTCCCAACCCTCCTTAACAAGAGCAAGGTGACCAAAGAGGAGTTCAAAGGGGCTATAGCCCACTCCTTTTGGGGGTACCTCCCTGTAGGTGAAAAGGAGGCATGGTAATAGGAAATCCCATCTCCTTCTGAGTTTTTCAGGGGGTCCCATAATCATACCTTTGAGAGTTTTATTAAACCTCTCAACTAGTCCATTAGTTTGTGGATGATAAGGGGTGGTGAACTTGTAGGTAACACCACACTCCTTCCACATTGCTTTTAGGTATGCAGACATGAAGTTATTACCTCTGTCTGACACCACTTCCTTAGGGAAGCCTACCCTGGAAAAGATTCCCAGGAGGGCCTTTGCCACTGCAGGAGCTGTAGTGGTCCTTAAGGGGATAGCTTCTGGGTACCTTGTGGCATGGTCCACCACCACAAGGATGAACCTATTGCCAGAAGCTGTTGGAGGGTCAAGGGGGGGGGATATCAACTCCTACCCTCTCAAAGGGCACCCCAACCACTGGTAGTGGCATTAAGGGGGCCTTTGGGGTGCCACCAGTCTTGCCACTTGCTTGGCAGGTGACACAGGAACGACAAAACTCCTATGTGTCTTCTAACATATGGGGCCAGTGAAAATGTGAAACAAGCCTGTCCCATGTTTTACTCTGGCCTAAATGCCCAGCTAATGGGATGTCATGAGCCAGAGTTAGGAGGAATTCCCTGTACTGAAGGGGGGTGACCACTCTCCTGGTGGCACCAGGTTTAGGGTTCCTTGCTTCAGTATAAATGAGATTATTCTCCCAGTCAACTCTGTGTGTGTCAGTGACATCACCATTTTGGTGCTTGACAGTCTGATGCCCTCCAATGTGGGAGAGGTCTGCTGTGCCACACTCATCTCTTCCCTGGCAGGCCCCCCTGCACCCAAACGCTCAGCTGTATCAGGTTCCAGCTCCTCTGGTGTAGGTTCTGCACAGGGAGAGAATTTCTCTTCCTCAAAAGGGGAATCATCTGTGGAGGGAGGGATAGTGGACAAGGGTTTGCCCTTCCTGCCCCTAGTTTTTGGGAGCACTTGGTCCATTGTTCCAGGATCCAAGTTTCCGTGTCCTCTTTGCTTCTTGGCCTGAGCCCTGGTAAGAGCAAAGATGTGCCCTGGAATGCCCAGCGTTGCTGCATGGGCCTCCCGCTCCACTTCAGCCCAAGCTGAAGTCGCTAAATCATTGTCTAGCAGACATTCTACAGGTAAATCAGTGGCTACCACAACTTTCTTTGGACCAGTAAACCCCCCTCACCCCTCGTGGGGATTCATAACAGCCATGGGGTGGCTTACAGTGTTGCTATGGGAATCTGTCACATGGTACTGGTGACAAAGTAGGTGTTGCTCAGGGGCAACCAGTTTGTCCATCACCATAGTGACACTGGCACCTGTGTCCCTTTAGGCCTCAACCTGAACACCATTAATCAGGTGTAGCTGCTTGTACTTATCCATATTAAGGGGACAAGCAACTAAAGTGGCTAGGCCAGTGCCACCATCAGAGACTAAAACAGCATCAGTGATCTCCCTAACAAGACCAACCCCAACTACATTACCAGTGGTGAGCCCAGCCACACCCTTTGACTGGCTATTAGTAGTGTTTTTCCCACCACCACTGCTATTACTAGAGGCACTAGTGGTTGCAGTTGGGTTGTGGTGGTGGGAGTTTTGGTGTTTTTCTTTGGACAATGAGGATCAGTTGCCCAATGGCCTTTGGATTTTCACATATAACACCAAGGTTTCTTACCTTTGTGAGAAGAGGATTTGGATCCACCACCCCCAGAGGATTTTTGTAGGCCTAATGAAGACTCTGATGATTTTTTACCTTTGTCCCCACCCTGGTCATGTGACTTACCATCCTTCTTCTTGTCATCCTTGTCACCCCCTGTATGAACTTTTCTGCTCACCATTGTTCTGACCCTTTTGTCTGCCTTCTTTGCCAATTCTTGGGGAGATGTCAGGTCTGAGTTCACAGGATATTGATGCAACAAGTCAGCCACACAATTATTCAAGATATGCTCTCACAGAATAAAGTTATATAGGTTTTTATAATCAGTCACCTTACTGCCATGTAACCAACCTTCTAGGCCTTTCACAGAGCAGTCTACAAAGTCTGTCCAGTCCTGTGATGACTCCTTTCTGGTCTCTCTGAACTTAAGTCTGTACTGTTCAGTGGTTAAGCCCAGACCATCTAAGAGTGCATTTTTAAGAACCTGGTAATTATCTGCATCATCCTCTCTGAAAATCAGAAGTCTGTCTCTGCCTTTGCCAGAGAAGGATAACCAAAGAATAGCAGCCCACTGTACATGAGGGACCCTCTGTACTTTACAGGCCCTCTCAAGTGCAGCAAACCACTTGTTGATGTCATCACCATCCTTGTAAGGAGGGACAACTTTGTGCAGATTCCTAGAATCAAATGAAGGTTCCTTAACATTTGTATTTCTAAAACTGCTGCTGCCACCATGGGAAACTAACCCCAAACCCTGCCTTTCTTTCGCCACAGCCAGGAATTCCCTGTCTAAGGCCAACTGCTGCTGCATTAGCTTCACTCTGGCCTTCTCTAACCTCAGCTTTCTGAGTTCCCTATCTAAGGACTGGTCCTCAGGGTTAGAATTATGTAAAGCCTCTGAAACAGAGGTAACATGAGAGTGTGCAGAGGCAGACCTATCTCTAACAGGGGCCACTCTAGTGACCTGGCAGCTAGGGGTGAACCCTTCCCACTACAAGTTATATTAGGGGGCTTGTTGACAGAGAGGTCTGTGTAGGAAAGTACCAGCTTGCCTGGCATGTTACCCACATTTTTGCTTGTGTGTCAGTTTGTTTTTGCCTGCGTCACTGGGATCCTGATAGCCAGGACCCCAGTGCTCATAGTTTGTGACCTATATGTGTTCCCTGTGTGGTGCCTAACTGTATCACTGAGGCTATGCTAGCCAGAACCTCAGTGTTTATGTTCTCTCTGCTTTTAAAATTGTCACTGCAGGCTAATGACTATTTTCACCAATTCTGATTGGCACACTGGAACACCCTTATAATCCCCTATTCTCTCGTAGGGGATTTCCATGTATAGTCATAAGCGTAGAATAATTCCCCGCCCGCCTGCGGGGACCCCGGAGCACTTTTTCCAATATCACTTCTTAAGTGTCCCTGTTTGCCTCCCTTCAGGAAGGCCTGCCAAGACACTTAAGAATGTTCCCATGCAGCCTATAGGAAGAGCTACAGTGTTCAAGCTCCTGCATTCAGATTAACCTGGAAGCAAAAATATTAAATGTTTGCCAAATAAAAGTCATCTCCCAAACCAGCTACTTCCAAAACCTTCTTTTATTTCACAAAACCCCTAAAAAGGAGTGCAGAACAGTGTAGTCCATAGGCTGCCATTAGAATTGAAGAAAAGGGATACTGTGCCTTTAAGAACAGCCAGTCCTCCAGTATCCCATCATGCCTAGAGAGAGGCTGTTACCTCAGTTCTTTTTTCCGGCACCTGCTGACAGGACCCTGGAGCATTGAACTCGACCTTTTTAAGTTTTTTCCTTCAAAATTTCAGAGAAAAGTTCTGAAAAAAGGCTCCATTCGACGTCTTTTGTCTTTCTCTACTACATTTTGAAGTTTTCTGACAGAACTTTAAGACTTTTTTCAGCAAAATGCCTTCCTTGTTTGATAAGTGTCCTAAATGTGGCAGAAAAAAGGCTAAAACAGACCCTCATGAGCTCTGTATTATTTGTCTACCCTCATCTCACATTCCTGCCTCCTGCAGCCTCTGCAAGACGTTCTCCAGGCGCACTTTGCATGACAGAGAGAAAATTTGCCTTCAAGGGAGAGCAGAGAGAAGAAGACAAGGAATCAGGGGGACCTCTGAGCGAGGGGAAGGTCAGTCTTCCACCAGGGCTCATACCTCAGCCTCCAGTGGTAATGGGAGGTCTGAGAGGCGCTCGTCAGGGCGAAGACAACACCGGTCCCGGTCGACTTCGAGAAGGTCGACGTCGAGAGGAGGTACGGCGCTGACATGTTCGCCGTCGAAGTCCGGTTCGACGTCGTTCAGAAGCCACCATTCGGCGTTGAGGCATAGTACGACGTCGAGGACCCCGAGATGCACGACGTCGAGGAGCAGATCGACGTCGTCGGGGTCGACGTAGACATTGCTCGTCGCCACTGTCGAGATGGAGAGGGAGATCGACGTCAAGGACTCTGTCGAGGAGGCCGTCGACGTCGAGGCGTCACAAGAGGCGGAGAATTTATTCCTCATCGGATCGCTCTTCCTCGGTAGTGCTGCTGCCATCCCCTCCTTCTTCTCATTCGTCTCCTCCTCGGTCCCCTCCTCCAGAGCTTCCAGCAACGCCGCCTCAGCCAACTGGCCAGGAGGCGCCACAACCAACGCCACTCCCGTCACCTCAAGATCCGGTTAATGTACCGGCTAGACCTCGCTCTGCATCGCGCCATCGTTCACGCCGTGAACGGGACTACTCCAGATGAAGATCGCACCGCCGATCGAAGCGTAGATCAAGTTCAAGGGAGCTCGAAAGAGACTCTTGGTCCTCCACCAGAGACTATTCACCTACATTGTCCTCCTCCTCGGTCCTCTCCGGTGGATGATATTAATACCTTTCATGAGGTTCTAGTCTGTGGGGCTCCTACGCCATCTACATTTTGAAGTTTTCTGACAGAACTTTAAGACTTTTTTCAGCAAAATGCCTTCCTTGTTTGATAAGTGTCCTAAATGTGGCAGAAAAAAGGCTAAAACAGACCCTCATGAGCTCTGTATTATTTGTCTACCCTCATCTCACATTCCTGCCTACTGCAGCCTCTGCAAGACGTTCTCCAGGCGCACTTTGCATGACAGAGAGAAAATTTGCCTTCAAGGGAGAGCAGAGAGAAGAAGACAAGGAATCAGGGGGACCTCTGAGCGAGGGGAAGGTCAGTCTTCCACCAGGGCTCATACCTCAGCCTCCAGTGGTAGTGGGAGGTCTGAGAGGCGCTCGTCAGGGCGAAGACAACACCGGTCCCGGTCGACGTCGAGAAGGTTGACGTCGAGAGGAGGTACGGCGCTGACATGTTCGCCGTCGAAGTCCGGTTCTACGTCGTTCAGAAGCCACCATTCGGCGTTGAGGCATAGTACGACGTCGAGGACCCCGAGATGCACGACGTCGAGGAGCAGATCGACGTCGTCGACGTAGACATTGCTCGTCGCCACTGTCGAGATGGAGAGGGAGATCGACGTCAAGGACTCTGTCGAGGAGGCCGTCGACGTCGAGGCATCACAAGAGGCGGAGAATGTATTCCTCATCGGATCGCTCTTCCTCTGTAGTGCTGCTGCCATCCCCTCCTTCTTCTCATTCGTCTCCTCCTCGGTCCCCTCCTCCAGAGCTTCCAGCAACGCCGCCTCAGCCAACTGGCCAGGAGGCGCCACAACCAACGCCACTCCCGTCACCTCAAGATCCGGTTAATGTACCGGCTAGACCTCGCTCTGCATCGCGCCATCGTTCACGCCGTGAACGGGACTACTCCAGATGAAGATCGCACCGCCGATCAAAGCGTAGATCAAGTTCAAGGGAGCTCGAAAGAGACTCTTGGTCCTCCACCAGAGACTATTCACCTACATTGTCCTCCTCCTCGGTCCTCTCCGGTGGATGATATTAATACCTTTCATGAGGTTCTAGTCTGTGGGGCTCCTACGCCATCTACATCGGTCATTTTTGGGACGCTTTGACAGCGGTCAGCGGCCAGGCCATTGCTCCCTCTAGTACCGGGCCTCCTGGAGCCCGCTATGGAGGTCTTCCTCACGCTGGCAGTGACAAGGCCTGCACCGTCCAGGCTGCAAAAGAAGTACCGCCCTCCGGAGCAAGATACTCTCTTCTTGCGTTCTGATCCGCCACCGGACTCAGTCGTTATTTTGGCGGCACGCAAGGCCCACACAACTGTAGGCAACTGGACTCGACAGGTCGTAAGGTCTGTGGCTCGGCAGCGTCCATGATGAAAACAGCGAGCACCAAAGCCCTTTTGGGCCGGTACGATCGCTCCCTGTGGGACTCCATCTTGCAGTTTGCAGATCATCTCCCAATATACCACAGAGAGGACATTTTAGAAGTTGCCAAGGAAGGCGCTATGGTCTCCGACCAAATAATAAGCGCAGCAGCGGATGCTTCGCCGCTTTCAGCACATGCGTACTGCCATGGGGTAACGCTCAGGAGGCACTCATGGCTGCGACTCACCTCGTTAAAACCGGATGCGCAGCAAAGACTTTCAAATCTGCCCTTTTCAGGATCCATGTTATTTGGATCGCACGCAGATGACGAAATGGCACGAATGAAAGCGGAGGTGGACACTTTAAAGGCGGTAGGACTGGACAAGCCTAAGGAACAAGGCAGGTCCTTCTGTCCTTTTCATCGCCGCTACGTCATGCAGAGGGTTCAAGTCCCTCAATGGGCCTCTACGAGGCCTCACCAGCAGTACCAGCAGCCCTACCAGCAACAGCGTAAGGCACAGAGGGGACGATCAACCCATCAGTCCACTCAGAGCGCCCGACAGCCCACCACCTCAAAGTCCTGAGGATTTCCTCCCCCCAACTTAGTTAACCACTCCGGTGGGGGGAAGCGTCACCAATTGCCTGTTAGAGTGGCAAAAGATCACAACAGACGCTTGGGTCTTAAACGTTGTACAGAATGGATATTGTCTCAGGTTTTCTTCACCACCTCCGGCCATCCCGCCAAAGCTGACGACTGGAAACCTCGATCTCCTAAAGGCGGAAGTTTCCATCCTCCTCGAAAAGAGAGCAGTGGAGTCAGTTCCCCACAACCAACAAGGGAAAGGTATCTACTCAAAATACTTTCTCATCCCAAAAAAGGACAAAAACAAAGTCAGACCCATTTTAGACCTCAAGACGGCCAACAAATGGATCCGAAAAGAGAAGTTTAGGATGCTATCCTTACATCAGATATACCCTCAGATTCGGCAAGGAGATTGGCTTTGCTCAGTGGATCTACACGATGTGTATTTCCACATCCCCATTGCAAAGAAGCATCGGAAGTTCCTGAGGTTTTTGGTAGGTCAGGATCACTTCCAGTACACAGTCCTGTCATTCGGTCTTAAGTCTGCGCCCAGGACCTTTTCCAAGTGCATGGCGGTGGTGGCAGCTCACCGCCGGAGGAAACGGATCTTCATCTACCCGTATCTCGACGACTGGTTGATCAAAGCATTCACGTATGCAGAAGCAAAACAGCATTTCCAACTGACCTGCGACCTTCTGTACCGGTTAGGTCTTCATATCAACTTTCAGAAGTCAATGGTAGTACCAGTCCAGAGGCTACATTACTTAGGAGCTACCATAGACGCACTGCAGGCAAAAGTGTGTCCTTCGGAGGAACAACGCTTATCCATTCTCCGGAAGTGTCGGAATCTCCAGACAACGAATCTCCCAACAGTGTGGACAGTCTCCTCACTCCTCGGATCCATGGTATCCTGCATTTACCTGACACCCAATGCTCGCCTCCACATGCGTCCGCTTCAGGAATGCCTGGAGGACCAGTGGGATCAGTGCTCGGGGAGCTGGGAGGATCGCATTCACCTCTCCACTCATGCACTCAGGTCTCTGACTTGGTGGTGCTGCCCATCCAACATCCTAAATGGGATGCCATTCCAGGCGCAGCCTCCAATGCAGACTATTGTGACAGATGCCTCTCTCCTCGGATGGGGAGCTCATATGGATCACCTACAAATTCAAGGACGATGGTCGCAGAAGGAATCGTTATACCACATCAATCTCCTAGAGCTACGAGCGGTACACCTAGCTCTCAAGGGGTTCCTACCCTCAAACACGACAGACAGCCTGCTGGTGCAGATGGACAATACCACCACTATGTTCTACCTGAACAAACAAGGGGTCACCAGATCCAGAATCCTGTCTCAGGAGTCCCAGACAATTTGGCACTGGATCCTGGCCAGAAAATTGAACATAGTGGCTACCCATCTGCCAGGCGTTCAGAACAGTCAAGCGGATGCCCTCAGCAGAGTTCTGGAAGAGAACTACGAGTGGGTGCTCAACGAAGACATCACTCGAGACATTTTCCGTTTGTGGGGCACACCTTCTATCGATCTATTCGCCACAGAAGAAAACAGCAAATGCTGCGACTTCGCCGCCAGATTTTACCACCCACAGTCGCAGGGCAATGCTCTGTGGATAGACTGGTCCAGCAGATTTCTGTACGCCTTTATACTGATTCCCCTGATCCCAGCAGTCCTCCTCAAACTGTCGATGACATCAGCCACAATGATCCTCATTGCACCAGAGTGGCCGAGACAGTGGTGGTTCCCGGATCTTCTTCAGAGATCACTCCAGCCACATCTCAGACTACCCTGCAGGCCGGACCTCCTGACGAAGTTCGGAGGACAAAGGAGGCATCTCAATCTCTCACCTTTGAATTTGGCGGCATGGCTCCTGAGCTAGTCCAGTATGGTAATCTCAACCTACCACAGAATTGTATGGACATTTTAAAGGAAGCGAAGAGGCCATCTACGCGGTCAACGTATTCCTTTAAGTAGAAACGATTCTGCATTTGGTGTTCCTCTAAAGGGATAAATCCTACATCTTGCAAAGAAGATGTTATTCTGCCTTACTTGTTGTATCTAGCACGATCGGGCCTCCAGCTTTCCTCCATTAAAGTGCATTTAGCAGCATTAACTGCTTATAGAAAGACTCCTTCACAGTTCTCTTTCTTCACAATCCCAGTGATCAAAGATTTCCTAGAAGGGTTAAAGAAGGTCTTTCCCCCAATTAGACGCCCCTCACCACCATGGGAACTTAATGTGGTCCTTTCACGTTTAATGCAGGCCCTATTTGAACCAATACACAAGGCATCCCTCCAACACCTCACTTGGAAGACAGCCTTTCTAGTAGCAATCACTTCAGCACGAAGGGTCAGCGAAATCCAGGCCCTTTGTGCTCATGAACCTTACACAGTATTTCATTCTTCCAAAGTAGTCTTGCGGACACATCCGAAATGTCTACCTAAGGTCAGATCTGACTTCCACATTAACCAGTCGATTGCCTTGCCCACGTTCTTCCAAACCCTTCCACTCCAGCTGAGAGAGCTCTCCATTCCCTAGATGTTAAGAGAGTATTGAAGTTTTATCTGGATAAGACCACTCCTGTTCGGAGAACTACACAACTGTTTGTTAATTACGGACCTGTTCGAACTGGCTTAGCCACCTCCAAGCAATCAATAGCGAGATGGATAGTCTCTTGTATTTTATTGTGTTATCAACTAGCTAAGAAAACCTAACAGGGTAGGCCTAGAGCCCATTCCACCAGAGGAAAAGCGGCTACCACTGCTCTATTGCGCAATGTTCCTTTAGCAGAAATTTGTAAGGCTGTGACGTGAAAATCGGTTCACACATTTACTAAACATTATTGTATGGATTCGGACGCTAGAGCCGATGCTCGTGTAGGCCAGGCTTCGCTGAGAAACCTGTTTGCTTGAGTACATATGTATGGTTTACTCTAACTGCTCCTCCGCTGGCGTGGGGTATGGGTTTGGTATTCTATTCTACGCTTATGACTATACATGGAAATCCCCTACGAGAGAAGGTATAGTTTCTTACCTGTAATTCCAGTTCTCTCGTAGGGGTATTTACATGATAGTCCCTGATAGCAAGCCTCTCTCCTCCCCAGGGGATCAGTTAGAGGTCTTGATACGTTTATTCTGATTGTCAGCCAGTAACTGCCTGCAAAAAGAACTGAGGTTTCTGATGGATACAACTACCTGTGGATTCCTCACTCATTGAATTTTCCCTCTGCGCCAGCTTCCGTCGGAAATTTTCTTCCTAGCTTCTGCACGTCGACGAGGACATCACAATTGCCCACGCGGCACCGTCTGACATCATACAGGCAATAAGAGGTCCTCGCCAACGTGCCAACGTCAGTTCCCTTTTTTCCGTGCCTTCAAACGACGGTTATTCTTCGAGGGAGCTACTGTTTCTACTCTGCGTAGTTACAGTTACAGTTTCTTTCTTCGAGATGTCTCAGCGAAAGTCTGGATTTAAGCCCTGCGGGGAGTGCAGAGGCAAGATGTCGGTGACAGACCCACATGTAGACTGTTTGTGGTGTCTCAGCTCTGACCACGACTTGGAGAAATGTGACTTCTGTCAACGTATGAACCCAAAGGCGCTGAAGGAGCGCGAGACGAAACTCTTTTTGGCGAAATCCCAAAAGAAGGAGAAGCGGCATCGGTGCAAATCATCATCACCTAAGTCCCACCGGCGTCACTGTGACTCCCGGCGCTGTCGTGAATCTCGGTGCCGGTCGAGTAGGGAGCGGTCACGCTCGAGGTCGCCTTCGGTTCGGCGCCGAAAGACATGGGAGGTTAGTCCCACCATCACTCCTCAGCCACAGACGCCTCCTGCATCACCGACTTCACCGGCTTCGCAGACTTCGCCTATGACTCCACCATCTGTTTTTGAGGTTCCTCAATGTCAGGAGTTCTCACCGGCTTCTCAGACGCCGGGGCCGGCGCCGTTGTCACCTCGAGCTCAGGCTCCGCAGTATCCGGCTTTCCCGGCTCCAGGTGCTGACAGTTCTGCATTTTTAAATGCGATGTTTGCCATTTTCCAACAAATGGCTCCAGGTGGTGGACCGGCTGGTCCTTTGGGGCCATTGGCCTTTAATATGGGTGCTCCGGCTCCTTTACGTCCGGCACCTTTCATGCCCTTCCTTCCTTTGGCAGGTGCTGGTTCGGTGCCGGTACCTTTGGCGTCGACTTCACAGCCTGCGACGCCGAGTAGATCTGCTGTTCCGGCGCTGGAGAGTTCTTCTCCTGTTCATCCTTTGCCTCGGTCGGTGCCGAAGAAGTCCACGGCGCCGATAGATCCGGCGTCAGATGGATCGGAGGATCGGCGTCAGGCATCGACGTCGGCTGACACCCTGTCGACACCGAGGATTGAAGCCAGACTTCATTCAAGGAGGCTTGCTCTTAGCCTCCTTGAGGAGCAGTAGTATCGGAAGCAGGCCCTGGAGGAAGGGGAGATTGAAGAACCTCTGGGAAATCTCCAGGGTTTGGATACGGCAAGTGGTTTAGACACCTCTCCAGAGTGGGACTTAACATCTCCTGGAGAATATACAGAGGAGACTGCTTCTTTCCACTCTGTAATAAGAAAAGCAGCTGACTTTTTGGACCTTCCCTTGCCGGTGTGTGAATCTAAACCCAATATATTGACGGAGGTGTTACATCCTGCTTCGACAGTTGCAGAGCCACTTTTGCCATTTAATGAGGCTGTGTTGGACCCAATTTTAGAGATCTGGAAAAAGCCGGTGTCATCTTCGGCCGTTAATAGAACAGTGGCACGCAGATATCGTGTGGCTCCTGCGGATCCAGGCTTTTTGTCTAGGCACCCGACTCCAGAGAGCCTGGTTGTACAGGCTTCATGTTCATCTCGCACTGCCCCAGGCTCTTTTCCGGGGGTGCCTTCTGACAGGGACTCAAAAAAGATGGACCAGTCTTCCAAGAAAGCGTTTTCATCTTGCAGTATGGCTCTCAAGTCTACTAATGCCACATGCATTTTGGGCAGGTACATCTACGCCCTTATGGAAGAGATAAAGTCGTCCTATTCGGAGGTGTCTCAGGAGGTGTTGAGCCTGGTTTCGGATGCTCAGGCTGCAGCAACCCAAGTAATCCAGTCGGGGCTGGACACGACTGATTCTGAGGCCAGAGCTATGGGCACTGCTGTTGCTACAAGGAGACAGGCCTGGCTTCGTTCTTCTGGATTTTCATCTGATGTCCAGTCAGCCCTGCTGGATCTTCCCTTTGATGGGGATAAACTTTTTGGATCCATGGCGGACTCAGCTCTTGAAAGATTTAAGGAGAGTAGGGCCACAGCGAAATCGTTAGGCTTGCAAGCCTCCTCTTCTGCTTCTTCTAGACTGTTCAGAAGATTTAGGGGGTGTGGTCGTGGCTCATCCTCCTCCTTTCGGGGCAGATTTCAGCAGCAGGCCACCACTGCCCTGCCCTATAGGTCATACAGGGGTAGGGGTAGGGTCAGAACCAGAGGAGCCGCCCAGCAGCACTCTGCCTCTTCCTCTTCCTCTGGAGGGGTGCAGCATGGGAAGCAGCCTTAGTCATCCACTAATTCCTTTACGTACCACTCCTGTAGGGGGGAGGTTAATGAACTTTCTCCACATGTGGGAGGCAATAACATCGGACTCCTGGGTCACCAGTATTGTGGGGAAGGCTATGCCCTTCCCTTTCGGGAGTTTCCACCCCCCATCCTGCCCCGCCCATCCTACTGTTCAGAAGAGCACCTCCTGTTACTAGAACAGGAGGTTCTAGTCCTCCTTTCAAAGGGTGCAGTGGAGTTGGTTCCAGAGCAGGAGAGGGGTCAGGGTTGTTACTCAAGATACTTCCTGATCCCCAAGAAGGATAGTCGGTTGAGACCAATCCTGGACCTGAGGATTTTGAATTGGTACCTCAAACCGGAAAAGTTCAAGATGCTGACCCTAGCTCAGGTGCTTTTGGCGTTGAACGAAGGAGATTGGATGGTGTCTGTCGACTTGCAGGATGCTTACTTTCATATCCCGATACTCAAGTCGCACAGGAAGTATCTCCGGTTTGTGGTGGGATCGCAGCACTATCAGTTTGTGGTCCTTCTGTTTGGTTTTACTTCAGCACCTCGAGTCTTCACCAAGGTGATGGCGGTGGTTGCAGTAGAGCTCAGAAGGAAGGGGATAGCGGTATTTCCTTACCTAGACGATTGGTTGATCAAAGCCAAGTCTCCGGAGCTTGTGCTGCGTCACCTGCAGTCGACAACCCAGTTGTTGTTCGATCTGGGTTTTTTGGTGAACGTGCCCAAATCTCACCTGGAACCCTCTCAGCGCCTCCTGTTCATAGGGGCAGTACTGGGCACAACATTGAATCGTGCCTTTCCTCCGCCTCAGCGGATTCAGGACATTCAGGCGTTGGTTCCAATGTTTCAAAGTGGAGCGGTCATTCCAGTCCTCAAGGTCCTTCGTCTGCTCGGTCTGTTTGCTTCTTGCATTCTGTTGATCACGCATGCTCGCTGGCACATGAGGGCTCTTCAGTGGTGCCTCCGAAAGCAGTGGTCTCAGCACAAAGGAGATCTCGAGGGATCGGTAAAGATCTCCAGAGACGCTGCAGTGGATCTAAGATGGTGGGTTGCGGACGGCAATCTTTCCCAAGGAAGGCCGTTCTCGCTGCCTCCCCCAGTGACCACAGTGATAACGGATGCTTCCACTCTAGGGTGGGGAGCTCATCTGGGGGAACTGGAGGTCAAAGGTCATTGGTCTCCAGTAGAACAGATGTTTCACATAAATCTGTTGGAATTGCGGGCAATACGTCTGGCTCTCAAGGCCTTCCTCCCTTCCCTTCGCAGTCAGTCGGTTCAGGTCCTGACGGACAACACTACCGCGATGTGGTATATAAACAAGCAGGGAGGAGTAGGGTCATACCTTCTCTGCAGAGAAGCTCTGCAGCTATGGTCCTGGGCAAGGGACCATCGGATTTGCTTGGTAGCGAACCATCTGGCCGGAGTCTTGAACGTGCGTGCGGACGGTCTCAGTCGGCACTTCTCGACCGATCACAAGTGGCGTCTTCATCCAGATCTAGTACGGCAAATCTTCCAGATGTGGGGAATCCCGCGGGTAGATCTTTTTGCCACTCGGGAGAATACGCACTGCCCGTTGTTCTGCAGCCTCCAGTATCCGGTGCAAGGAGCGTTGGGGGACGCGTATCAGATATCCTGGTGCGACCAGTTGCTTTACGCGTTTCTCCCATACCTTTGATTCCTCGGGTTCTGAGGAAAATTCGCCAAGACCGGGCTCAAGTCATCTTAATAGCTCCGGATTGGCCAAGGAGGGTATGGTATTCGGATCTTCTCCAGCTCTCTATGTGCCCCCCGCTCCGTCTCCCTCACAGGGCGGACCTCCTCTTGCAGTCGCAGGGGCAGGTTTTACACCCCCACCTCCAGAGCGTGCACCTTCATGCCTGGAGATTGAACGGGGCAACCTGAGTTCCTTTTCTCTCCCACCCGAGGTAGTGGATTTTATCGGCCAGGCGACACTCCACTAAATCTATCTACGCTAGCAGGTGGGCTAAATTTGTGAATTGGTGTGGAGAGAAGCAAATTGATCCCTTACGTGCCCACTCATCGGATATCTTGTCTTTTGCGTTGTCCCTGGCACAGAGGGGCTGTGCAGTTGCTACAGTTACGGGCTATTTGTCGGCTCTGTCAGCCTTTCTGTGTCTTCCAGACCAGCCTTCTTTATTTAAATCTCCTTTAGTATTGAGGTTTTTAAAAGGCCTCATTAATAAATTTCCCCCACTCCTTTCATTATGCCTCAGTTGGATTTGAACCTAGTCTTAACGTTTCTTATGGGCTCACCGTTTGAGCCGATGCATTCTTGCCCCATAAGGTTATTGGTGTTAAAGACTGTTTTCCTTGTTGCGATTACTTCTGCTAGAAGAGTGAGTGAGCTGCAGGCTCTTTCTGTTAAGCCCCTGTATACATCCTTCTATGTGGATAAGGTGGTGTTGAGGACCAAGGCTGCTTTCTTGCCGAAGGTTGTTTCACCCTTCCATATGGGTCAGACTATTACTCTCTACTCTTTTTATCCTCATCCTTCGAAAGAGGAAGAAAGGCTACATCGTTTGGACCTGAGAAGAGCGCTGAGCTTCTTCGTAGACAGAACAAAGGAGTTTAGATTGGAGGATCAACTCTTCATCGGGTACGTGGGAAAGAGGAGAGGAAGGGCAGTCCACAAGAGAACACTCTCCAGGTGGGTCATTCTTTGCATTAAGCTGTGTTATTCTCTGGCAAAGAAAGAACCCCCTGATGGAATAAGAGCTCATTCCACCAGAGCTAAGTCGGCCTCTTCGGCTTTGGCTAGGGGAGTTCCTGTGGTTGACATCTGCAAGGCCGCAACTTGGTCATCCCTCCACACTTTTGCAAAACATTATTGCTTAGATTCGGAAGTTAGGAGGGATGGCCATTTTGCACAGTCAGTTCTGCAGGATTTCTTGGTTTGACCATTCAGGCACCCTCCACCGAGAGCGGTATTGATTTGGGACTCTATTCAATGAGTGAGGAATCCACAGGTAATTGTATCCATCAGAAGAACGAGTTACGTACCGTCGGTAGCGCCTTTTCTGGTGGATACACTAGCTACCTGTGGATTCCTCACGGTCCCACCCGCCTCCCCGTTGCTTGTCTGGTCTTACCAAGTTATCCTTGGGTGAGCTCCTGTTGGTATTTTATTATTTTCATATGTATTAACAAAAAAACAAAACAAAAAAAAAGAATTTGTGAAGATGCTATACATAGTCCATATGTATATATATTTTTGCGTATTTCCATATTTGAGCTGATGTTTTATCTATTTGATTTAATTAATTAAATATTGTTGTATAAGTATTTGTTTCAATTGTATATATATATTTCGCTGGTATTTGCCTGCTCGTCTCAGAGGCACGTAAAAAATGTTGGTACTGACGTCGGCACGTCGGCGAGGACCTCTTATTGCCTGTATGGCAATAGTCGGGTTGGTATTCAGGGGGCACCTCTAAGGTGCCCTCTGGGTGTATGTTACAATAAATTGCACACTGGCATCAGTGTGCATTTATTGTGCTGAGAAGTTTGATACCAAACTTCCCAGTTTTCAGTGTAGCCAATATGGAACTGTGGAGTTTGTGTATGACAAACTCCCAGACCATATACTCTTATGGCTACCCTGCACTTACAATGTCTAAGGTTTTGCTTAGGCACTGTAGGGGCATAGTGCTCATATGCCCTCACCTGTGGTATAGTGCACCCTGCCTTAGGACTGTAAGGCCTGCCAGAGGGGTGACTTACCTATTCCACAGGCAGTGTGAGGTTGGCATGGCACTCTGAGGGGAGTGTCTTGTCGACTTAGTCATTTTTTCCCCACCAGCACACACAAGCTGTGAGGCAGTGTGTATGGGCTGAGTGAGGGGCCCCAGGGTGACATAAGACCTGCTACAGCCCTTAGAGACCTTCCCTGGCATCAGGGCTCTTAGTACCAGATGTACTAGTTACAAGGGACTTACCTGAGTGCCAGGGTTGTGCCAATTGTGGAGACAAAAGTACAGTTTAGGGAAAGAACACTAGTGCTGGGGCCTGGTTAGCATGGTCCCAGCACACTTTCAAATAATAACTTAGCATCAGCAAAGGCAAAAAGTCAGGGGGTAACCATGCCAAGGAGGCATTTCCTTACAGGGTCCCTGAACCGATGTAGACTGGTTTATGTAAGGAGGGCACCATCTGTGCCCTTCAAAGCATTTCCAGAGGCTGGGAGAGGCTACTCCTCCCCAGCCTGTAACACCTGTTTCCAAAGGGAGAGGGTATAACACCCTGCTTTCAGAGGAAATGCTTTGTTCTGCTTTCCTGGGACACGGCTGACCAGACCCCAGGTGGGCAGAACCCTGTCTGTGAGGTGGCAGCAGCTGTATCTGCAGTGCAAGCCTCAGAGACCTGCTTTGGCATTACTGGGGGTCCATGGTGGCGCCCCCAGGATGCATGGAATTGGCTCCCCAATACCATATTTGGAATGGGGGGACAATTTCATGATCTTAGACATGTTACATGGCCATATTTGGAGTTATCATTGTGAAGCTACATATAGGTATCGACCTATATGTAGTGCACGCGTGTAATGGCGTCCCCGCACTCACCAAGTCCAGGGAAATGGCCCTGAACTATGTGGGGGCACCTTTGCTAGTGCTAGTAACTTTGCGCCTAACCTTCAGCAAGTGAAGGTTAGACATATAAGTGACTTATAAGTTACTTAAGTGCAGTGTAAAATGGCTGTGAAATAACAGTGATACAGTTAGGCACCACACAGGGAACACATATAGGCCACAAACCCATGAGCACTGGGGTCCTGGCTAGCAGGACCCCAGTGACACATATCAAACACACTGACAACATAGGATTTCCACTATGAGCACTGGGACCCTGGCTAGCAGGATCCCAGTGAGACAGTAAAAACACCCTGACATATACTCACAAACAGGCCAAAAGTGGGGGTAACAAGGCTAGAAAGAGGCTACCTTCCTACACTTGGGGCCTATGGTGGTGCCCCCCAGTTTGCAGGGAATTGATCCCCCCACCCCAATACCAGATTTGGATTGGGGGTTCAATTTTACAATCTTAAACACCTCACATGGCCATATTTGGAGTTACCATTGTGAAGCTACATATATGTATTGATATATATGTAGTGCACGCTTATAATGGTGTCCCCTCACTCACGAAGTCCGGGAAATTGGTCCTGGACAACGTGGTGGCACCTTTGCTAGTGCAAGAGTGGCCTCAGACACAGTAACTTTGCACCTAGCCTTCAGTAATTGAAGGTTAGACGTATAGGTGACTTATAAGCTACATGGTGCACTGAAAATGGCTGTGAAATAGTGTGTGCACTACTTCACTCAGGCTGCAGTCGCTGAATGAGTGTTTGTATGAGTTCCTTATTGGTGGCAAAAGAAATGCTGCAGCCCTTAAGGATCTCCTGGAACCCCAATGCCCTGGGTACCTAGGTACCATATACTAGGTGTAGGAGGCTGGACTGGCTTGTAGTGAGTACCAAGGGGTACTTGCACCTTGCACCAGGCCCAGTTATCCCTTATTAGTGTATAGGGTGTCTAGCAGCTTAGGCTGATAGATAATGGTAGCTTAGCAGAGCAGCTTAGGCTGAACTAGGAGACGTGTGAAGCTACTACAGTACCACTTAGTGTCATATGCACAATATCATAAGAAAACACAATACACATTTATACTAAAAATAAAGGTACTTTATTTTTATGACAATATGCCAAAGTATCTTAGAGTGTACCCTCAGTGAGAGGATAGGAAATATACACAAGATATATATACACAATAGCAAAAATATGCAGTATAGTCTTAGAAAACAGTGCAAACAATGTATAGTTACAATAGGATGCAATGGGGAAACATAGGGATAGGGTCAACACAAACCATATACTCCAAAAGTGGAATGCGAACCACGAATGGACCCCAAACCTATGTGACCTTGTAGAGGGTCGCTGGGACTATTAGAAAATAGTGAGAGTTAGAAAAATAACCCTCCCCAAGACCCTGAAATGTGAGTGCAAAGTGCACTAAAGTTCCCCTAAGGACAAAGAAGTCGTGTTAGAGGAATAATGCAGGAAAGACACAAACCAACAATGCAACAACTGTGGATTTCCAATCTAGGGTACCTGTGGAACAAGGGGATCAAGTCCAAAAGTCACAAGCAAGTCGGAGATGGGCAGATGCCCAGGAAATGCCAGCTGTGGGTGCAAAGAAGCTTCTACTGGACAGAAGAAGCTGCGGTTTCTGCAGGAACAAAAAGGGCTAGAGACTTCCCCTTTGGTGGACGGATCCCTCTTGCCGTGGAGAGTCGTGCAGAAGTGTTTTCCCGCCAAAAGAATGCCAACAAGCCTTGCTAGCTGCAAATCGTGCAGTTAGCGTTTTTGGACGCTGCTGTGGCCCTGGAGGGACCAGGAGGTCGCAAATTGGACCAGGAGAGAGAGGGGACGTCGAGCAAGACAAGGAGCCCTCTTAGCAGCAGGTAGCACCCGGAGAAGTGCCAGAAACAGGCACTACAAGGATGCGTGAAACAGTGCTCACCCGAAGTCGCACAAAGGAGTCCCACGTCGCCGGAGACCAACTTAGAAAGTCGTGCAATGCAGGTTAGAGTGCCGTGGACCCAGGCTTGGCTGTGCACAAAGGATTTCCGCCGGAAGTGCACAGGGGCTGGAGTAGCTGCAAAAGTCACGGTTCCCAGCAATGCAGCCCAGCGAGGTGAGGCAAGGACTTACCTCCACCAAACTCGGACTGAAGAGTCACTGGACTGTGGGGGTCACTTGGACAGAGTCGCTGGATTCGAGGGACCTCGCTCGTCGTGCTGAGAGGAGACCCAAGGGACCGGTAATGCAGCTTTTTGGTGCCTGCGGTTGCAGGGGGAAGATTCCGTCGACCCACGGGAGATTTCTTCGGAGCTTCTGGTGCAGAGAGGAGGCAGACTACCCCCACAGCGTGCACAAGCAGGAAAAAAGTCGAGAAGGCGGCAGGATCACCGTTACAGAGTTGCAGTAGTCGTCTTTGCTACTATGTTGCAGGTTTGCAGGCTTCCAGCGCGGTCAGCAGTCGATTCCTTGGCAGAAGGTGAAGAGAGAGATGCAGAGGAACTCGGATGAGCTCTTGCATTCGTTATCTAAAGTTTCCCCAGAGACAGAGACCCTAAATAGCCAGAAAAGAGGGTTTGGCTACCTAGGAGAGAGGATAGGCTAGCAACACCTGAAGGAGCCTATCACAAGGAGTCTCTGACTCCTCTGGAGGAAGGGGAGATTGAAGAACCTCTGGGAAATCTCCAGGGTTTGGATACAGCAAGTGGTTTAGACACCTCTCCAGAGTGGGACTTAACATCTCCTGGAGAATATACAGAGGAGACTGCTTCTTTCCACTCTGTAATAAGAAAAGCAGCTGACTTTTTGGACCTTCCCTTGCCGGTGTGTGAATCTAAACCCAATATATTGACAGAGGTGTTACATCCTGCTTCGACAGTTGCAGAGCCACTTTTGCCATTTAATGAGGCTGTGTTGGACCCAATTTTAGAGATCTGGAAAAAGCCGGTGTCATCTTCGGCCGTTAATAGAACAGTGGCACGCAGATATCGTGTGGCTCCTGCGGATCCAGGCTTTTTGTCTAGGCACCCGACTCCAGAGAGCCTGGTTGTACAGGCTTCATGTTCATCTCGCACTGCCCCAGGCTCTTTTCCGGGGGTGCCTTCTGACAGGGACTCAAAAAAGATGGACCAGTCTTCCAAGAAAGCGTTTTCATCTTGCAGTATGGCTCTCAAGTCTACTAATGCCACATGCATTTTGGGCAGGTACATCTACGCCCTTATGGAAGAGATAAAGTCGTCCTATTCGGAGGTGTCTCAGGAGGTGTTGAGCCTGGTTTCGGATGCTCAGGCTGCAGCAACCCAAGTAATCCAGTCGGGGCTGGACACGACTGATTCTGTGGCCAGAGCTATGGGCACTGCTGTTGCTACAAGGAGACAGGCCTGGCTTCGTTCTTCTGGATTTTCATCTGATGTCCAGTCAGCCCTGCTGGATCTTCCCTTTGATGGGGATAAACTTTTTGGATCCATGGCGGACTCAGCTCTTGAAAGATTTAAGGAGAGTAGGGCCACAGCGAAATCGTTAGGCTTGCAAGCCTCCTCTTCTGCTTCTTCTAGACTGTTCAGAAGATTTAGGGGGTTTGGTCGTGGCTCATCCTCCTCCTTTCGGGGCAGATTTCAGCAGCAGGCCGCCACTGCCCTGCCCTATAGGTCATACAGGGGGAGGGGTAGGGTCCGAACCAGAGGAGCCGCCCAGCAGCACTCTGCCTCTTCCTCTTCCTCTGGAGGGGTGCAGCATGGGAAGCAGCCTTAGTCATCCACTAATTCCTTTACGTACCACTCCTGTAGGGGGGAGGTTAATGAACTTTCTCCACATGTGGGAGGCAATAACATCGGACTCCTGGGTCACCAGTATTGTGAGGAAAGGCTATGCCCTTCCCTTTCGGGAGTTTCCACCCCCCATCCTGCCCCGCCCATCCTACTGTTCAGAAGAGCACCTCCTGTTACTAGAACAGGAGGTTCTAGTCCTCCTTTCAAAGGGTGCAGTGGAGTTGGTTCCAGAGCAGGAGAGGGGTCAGGGTTGTTACTCAAGATACTTCCTGATCCCCAAGAAGGATAGTCGGTTGAGACCAATCCTGGACCTGAGGATTTTGAATTGGTACCTCAAACCGGAAAAGTTCAAGATGCTGACCCTAGCTCAGGTGCTTTTGGCGTTGAACGAAGGAGATTGGATGGTGTCTGTCGACTTGCAGGATGCTTACTTTCATATCCCGATACTCAAGTCGCACAGGAAGTATCTCCGGTTTGTGGTGGGATCGCAGCACTATCAGTTTGTGGTCCTTCTGTTTGGTTTTACTTCAGCACCTCGAGTCTTTACCAAGGTGATGGCGGTGGTTGCAGTAGAGCTCAGAAGGAAGGGGATAGCGGTATTTCCTTACCTAGACGATTGGTTGATCAAAGCCAAGTCTCCGGAGCTTGTGCTGCGTCACCTGCAGTCGACAACCCAGTTGTTGTTCGATCTGGGTTTTTTGGTGAACGTGCCCAAATCTCACCTGGAACCCTCTCAGCGCCTCCTGTTCATAGGGCCAGTACTGGGCACAACATTGAATCGTGCCTTTCCTCCGCCTCAGCGGATTCAGGACATTCAGGCGTTGGTTCCAATGTTTCAAAGTGGAGCGGTCATTCCAGTCCTCAAGGTCCTTCGTCTGCTCGGTCTGTTCGCTTCTTGCATTCTGTTGATCACGCATGCTCGCTGGCACATGAGGGCTCTTCAGTGGTGCCTCCGAAAGCAGTGGTCTCAGCACAAAGGAGATCTCAAGGGATCGGTAAAGATCTCCAGAGACGCTGCAGTGGATCTAAGATGGTGGGTTGCGGATGGCAATCTTTCCCAAGGAAGGCCGTTCTCGCTGCCTCCCCCAGTGACCACAGTGATAACGGATGCTTCCACTCTAGGGTGGGGAGCTCATCTGGGGGAACTGGAGGTCAAAGGTCATTGGTCTCCAGTAGAACAGATGTTTCACATAAATCTGTTGGAATTGCGGGCAATACGTCTGGCTCTCAAGGCCTTCCTCCCTTCCCTTCGCGGTCAGTCGGTTCAGGTCCTGACGGACAACACTACCGCGATGTGGTATATAAACAAGCAGGGAGGAGTAGGGTCATAACTTCTCTGCAGAGAAGCTCTGCAGCTATGGTCCTGGGCAAGGGACCATCGGATTTGCTTGGTAGCGAACCATCTGGCCGGAGTCTTGAACGTGCGTGCGGACGGTCTCAGTCGGCACTTCTCGACCGATCACGAGTGGCGTCTTCATCCAGATCTAGTACGGCAAATCTTCCAGATGTGGGGAATCCCGCGGGTAGATCTTTTTGCCACTCGGGAGAATACGCACTGCCCGTTGTTCTGCAGCCTCCAGTATCCGGCGCAAGGAGCGTTGGGGGACGCGTATCAGATATCCTGGTGCGACCAGTTGCTTTACGCGTTTCCCCCATACCTTTGATTCCTCGGGTTCTGAGGAAAATTCGCCAAGACCGGGCTCAAGTCATCTTAATAGCTCCGGATTGGCCAAGGAGGGTATGGTATTCGGATCTTCTCCAGCTCTCTATGTGCCCCCCGCTCCGTCTCCCTCACAGGGCGGACCTCCTCTTGCAGTCGCAGGGGCAGGTTTTACACCCCCACCTCCAGAGCGTGCACCTTCATGCCTGGAGATTGAACGGGGCAACCTGAGTTCCTTTTCTCTCCCACCCAAGGTAGTGGATTTTATCGGCCAGGCGACACTCCACTAAATCTATCTACGCTAGCAGGTGGGCTAAATTTGTGAATTGGTGTGGAGAGAAGCAAATTGATCCCTTACGTGCCCACTCATCAGATATCTTGTCTTTTGCGTTGTCCCTGGCACAGAGGGGCTGTGCAGTTGCTACAGTTACGGGCTATTTGTCGGCTCTGTCAGCCTTTCTGTGTCTTCCAGACCAGCCTTCTTTATTTAAATCTCCTTTAGTATTGAGGTTTTTAAAAGGCCTCATTAATAAATTTCCTCCCACTCCTTTCATTATGCCTCAGTTGGATTTGAACCTAGTCTTAACGTTTCTTATGGGCTCACCGTTTGAGCCGATGCATTCTTGCCCCATAAGGTTATTGGTGTTAAAGACTGTTTTCCTTGTTGCGATTACTTCTGCTAGAAGAGTGAGTGAGCTGCAGGCTCTTTCTGTTAAGCCCCTGTATACATCCTTCTATGTGGATAAGGTGGTGTTGAGGACCAAGGCTGCTTTCTTGCCGAAGGTTGTTTCACCCTTCCATATGGGTCAGACTATTACTCTCTACTCTTTTTATCCTCATCCTTCGAAAGAGGAAGAAAGGCTACATCGTTTGGACCTGAGAAGAGTGCTGAGCTTCTTCGTAGACAGAACAAAGGAGTTTAGATTGGAGGATCAACTCTTCATCGGGTACGTGGGAAAGAGGAGAGGAAGGGCAGTCCACAAGAGAACACTCTCCAGGTGGGTCATTCTTTGCATTAAGCTGTGTTATTCTCTGGCAAAGAAAGAACCCCCTGATGGAATAAGAGCTCATTCCACCAGAGCTAAGTCGGCCTCTTCGGCTTTGGCTAGGGGAGTTCCTGTGGTTGACATCTGCAAGGCCGCAACTTGGTCATCCCTCCACACTTTTGCAAAACATTATTGCTTAGATTCGGAAGTTAGGAGGGATGGCCATTTTGCACAGTCGGTTCTGCAGGATTTCTTGGTTTGACCATTCAGGCACCCTCCACCGAGAGCGGTATTGATTTGGGACTCTATTCAATGAGTGAGGAATCCACAGGTAATTGTATCCATCAAAAGAACGAGTTATGTACCGTCGGGCGCGACTTTTCTGGTGGATACACTAGCTACCTGTGGATTCCTCACGGTCCCACCCGCCTCCCCGTTGCTTGTCTGGTCTTACCAAGTTATCCTTGGGTGAGCTCCTGTTGGTATTTTATTATTTTCATATGTATTAACAAAAAAACAAAACAAAAAAAAAAGAATTTGTGAAGATGCTATACATAGTCCATATGTATATATATTTTTGCGTATTTCCATATTTGAGCTGATGTTTTATCTATTTGATTTAATTAATTAAATATTGTTGTATAAGTATTTGTTTCAATTGTATATATATATTTCGCTGGTATTTGCCTGCTCGTCTCAGAGGCACGTAAAAAATGTTGGTACTGACGTCGGCACGTCGGCGAGGACCTCTTATTGCCTGTATGACGTCAGACGGCGTCGCGTGGGCAATTGTGACGTCCTCGTCGACGTGCAGAAGCTAGGAAGAAAATTTCCGTCGGAAACTGGCGCAGGGGGAAAATTCAGTGAGTGAGGAATCCACAGGTAGCTAGTGTATCCACCAGAAAAGGCGCTACCGAAGGTAAGTAACTCGTTCAACAGCCTCTCTCTAGGCATGATGGGATACTGGAGGACTGGCTGTTCTTAAAGGCACAGTATCCCTTTTCTTCAATTCTAATGGCAGCCTATGGACTACACTGTTCTGCACTCCTTTTTAGGGGTTTTGTGAAATAAAATAAGGTTTTGGAAGTAGCTGGTTTGGGAGATGACTTTTATTTGGCAAACATTTAATATTTTTGCTTCCAGGTTAATCTGAGTGCAGGAGCTTGAACACTGTAGCCCTTCCTATAGGCTGCATGGGAACATTCTTAAGTGTCTTGACAGGCCTTCCTGAAGGGAGGAAAACATATTGGAAAAAGTGCTCCGGGGTCCCCGCAGGCGGGCGGGGAATTATTCTACGCTAATGACTATCATGGAAATTCCCCTACGAGAGAACTAGAGTTACAGGTAAGAAACTATACCGTATATGGTACCTAGGTACCCAGGGTATTTGGGTTCCAGGAAATCCCTATGGGCTGCAGCATTTCTTTTGTCACCCATAGGGAGCTCAGACAATTCTTACACAGGACTGCCACTGCAGCCTGAGTGAAATAACGTCCACGTTATTTCACAGCCATTTTACACTGCACTTAAGTAACTTATAAGTCACCTATATGTCTAACCCTCACCTGGTGAAGGTTAGGTGCAAAGTTACTAAGTATGAGGGCACCCTGGCACTAGCCAAGGTGCCCCCACATTGTTCAGGGCAATTTTCCCAGACTTTGTGAGTGCGGGGACACCATTACACGCCTGAACTACATATAGGTCAATACCTATATGTAGCTTCACAATGGTAACTCCGAACATGGCCGTGTAACATGTCTAAGATCATGGAATTTCCCCCCCAAGCCAAATCTGGTATTGGGGTGCCAATCCCATGCATCCCCGGGGCTCCAGCATGGACCCCGGGTACTGCCGAACTAGCTCTCTGGGGTTTTCTCTGCAGCTACCGCTGCTGCCAACCCTCAGACAGGTTTCTCCCCTCCTGGGGTCTGGGCAGACCAGTCCCAGGAAGGCAGAACAAAGGATTTCCTCAGAGAGAGGGTGTTACACCCTCTCCCTTTGGAAATAGGTGTTAAGGGCTGGGGAAGAGTAGCTTTGAAGGGCACAGATGGTGCCTTCCTTGCATAAGCCAGTCTACACCGGGTCAGGGATCCCACAGCCCCTGGTCTGGTGTGAAACTGGACAAAGGAAAGGGGAGTGACCACTCCCCTGTCCATCACCACCCCAGGGGTGGTGCCTGGAGCTCCTCCAGTGTGTCCCAGACCTCTGCCATCTTGAATACAGAGGTGTGAGGGCACAATGGAGATCTCTGAGTGGCCAGTGCCAGCAGGTGACGTCAGAGACTCCTCCTGATAGGCTCTTACATGGTTAGGTAGCCTTCCTCCTCTGAGGGCTATTTAAGGTCTCCCCTGTGGGTTTCTAGTCAGATAACGAATGCAAGAATTCACCAGAGTTCCTATGCAGCTCCCTCTTTGACTTCTGCCAAGGATCGACCGTTGACTGCTCCAGGACGCCTGCAAGACTGCAACAAAGTAGCAAGACGACTACCAGCAACATTGTAGCGCCTAATCCTAACGGCTTTCTCGACTGTTTCCTGGTCGTGCATGCTCTGAGGGCTGTCTGCCTTCACCCTGCACTGGAAGCCAAGAAGAAATCTCCCTTGGGTCGATGGAATCTTCCCCCTGCTAACGCAGGCACCAAACTTCTGCATCACCGGTCCTCTGGGCCTCTTGGCTACGGCAAAAGTGCTTTTTTCATCAGAATGGTGCTGGATGGACCTGGGAGGGACCTGGGGGCCTCACCTCTGTGTGAGGAGGAAGAGAGGGCTCTCAGCACTTTAGAGAGCCCTCAGTATGGCGGCCGGCACCCCCAGAAGCATCAGGATCCGGGTTCAAAGGAGGTGCAAAACACGGTTGATGCAGCACAACAAAAGTAGGTCCCACGCTGCCAGAGAACAACTCAGCAAGTTGAGTGTCACAGGGTGGAGTGCTGGGGACCTGGGCCAGGCTGTGCACGAAGGAACTTTGCAAAAGGAGCCTGATTGGAGCAGGGGAGTGATTCCGTCACTCCACAGGAGATTTGTTCGGTTCTTCTGGTGCAGGTGAAGACAGTGAGTCCCCAGAGCGTGCACACGTGGAAACTGTTGCAGTTGATGACTTGAGCTGAGGTTGCTGAAGAAAAGTGTCTCTTGTAGACACTTTGTTGGAGTTACAGCGTTTCTTGGAGCATGCTGCAGTTGATCCGAGGTCAGAAGAGTCTGAAGTTGTTGCAGAGGATTCCTGAAGGAAACTTGCAAGCAGAATCTGAAAAGAAACCAACGGGAGAGACCCTAAATAGCCCTGAGAGGGGGATTGGCTACCTTATCAGGTATGGACCTATCAGGAGGGGTCTCTGATGTCACCTGCTGTCACTGGCCACTCAGAGCCCTCCAGAGTGCCCCCACACCTTGCAAAGCAAGATGGCTGAAGTCTGGGACACACTGGAGGAGCTCTGGGCACCACCCATGGGGTGGTGATGGACAGGGGAGTGGTCACTCCCCTTTCCTATGCCCAGTTTCCCACCAGAGCAGGGGAGAAGGGATCTGTAGGAAGTTGGCTCTGCATATACTATTTAAAAGTAAGAAATAGTGTGCACAAAGTCCAAGGGTTCCCCTTAGAGGCAAGATACTGGCAAAAAGAGATAATTCTAATGCTCTATTTTGTGGTAGTGTGATCGAGCAGTAGGCTTATCAGAGGGTAGTGTTAAGCATTTGTTGTACACACACAGGCAATAAATGAGGAACACACACTCAAAGACTTACTCCAAGCCAATAGGTTTTTATATTGAAAAATATATTTTCTTAGTTTATTTTAAGAACCATAGGTTCAAGATTTACATCAAACACTTTAAATGTAAGGTACTTCACTTAGATACTTTAGGAACTTTGAATGAACACAATATCATGTACAGTCTTTGTAAAAATGACAATAAGCTATTTCAAAAGTGGACAGTGCAAAAATCAACAGTTCCTGGGGGAGGCAAGTAAAGGTTAGTTTTGAAGGTAAGTAAAACACTTACAAGTCTCAAAGTGGGGGCATAGGCCACCCACCGTTGGGGGTTCAGGGCAATCCCAAAGTTACCACACCAGCAGCTCAGGACCGGTGAGGTGCAGAGGTCAAAGAGGTGCCCAAAACACATAGGCTTCTATGGAGAACAGGGGTGCCCCGGTTCCAGTCTGCCAACAGGTAAGTACCCGCGTCCTCGGGGGCAGACCAGGGGGGTTTTGTAGGGCACCGGGGGGGACACAAGAAGGCACAGAAAGTACACCCTCAGTGGCATGGGGGCAGCTGGGTGCAATGTGCAAACAGGTATCGGGTTTTAGATTGAAAACAATGGAGGGACCCGGGGGTCACTTTAACAATGCAGGCAGGCACGGGGGCTCCTCGGGGTAGCCACCACCTGGGCTAGGCAGAGGGTCGCCTGAGGGTCGCTCCTGCACTGGAGTTCGATTCCTTCAGGTCCTCGGGGCTGCGGGTGCAGTGTTGGTTCCAGGCATCGGGTCGCTTGTTACAGGCAGTCGCGGTCAGGGGGATCCTCTGGATTCTCTCTGCAGGTGTGAATGTGGGGGCTAAGGGGGGGTCGTCTCTGGTTACTCACGGGCTCGCAGTCACCGGGGAGACCTCCCTGAGGTGTTTGTTTTCTGCAGGTCGAGCCGGGGGCGTCGGGTGCAGAGTGGGAAGTCTCACGCTTCCGGCAGGAAACGTGAAGTCTTCAAAGTTGCTTCTTTGTTGCAAAGAAGTTGCAGGTTTTTGAACAGGGCCGCTTTCCACTGGAGTTTCTTGGTCCTTGGCTGCAGTGCAGTCCTCTGAGGCTTCAGAGGTCGCTGGTCCCTGTTGGATGCGTTGCTGTTGCAGTTTTCTTCGAAGTTGGGAGACAGGCCGGTAGGACTGGGGCCAAACCAGTTGTTGTCTCCGTCTTCTCTGCAGGGCTTCAGGTCAGCAGCCCTTCTTCTTGTTAAGGTTGCAGGAATCTAGTTTCCTAGGTTCTGGGGAGCCCCTAAATACTGAATTTAGGGGTGTGTTTAGGTCTTGGAGGGCAGTAGCCAATGGCTACTGTCCTGGAGGGTGGCTACACCCTCTTTGTGCCTCCTCCTGGTGGGGAGGGGGGCACATCCCTAATCCTATTGGGGGAATCCTCCACTCTCAAGATGGAGGATTTCTAAAAGCAGGAGTCACCTCAGCTCAGGACACCTTAGGGGCTCTCCTGACTGCTGGGTGGCTCCTCCTTGTTTTTCTAATTATCTCCTCCAGCCTTGTCGCCAAAAGTGGGGACAGTGGCCGGAGGGGAGGGCATCTCCACTAGCTGGGATGCCCTGTGGTTCTGTAACAAAAGGGGTGAGCCTTTGAGGCTCACCGCCAGGTGTTAAAGTTCCTGCAGGGGTAGGTGAGAAGCACCTCCACCCAGTACAGGCTTTGTTCCTGGCCACAGAGTGACAAAGGCACTCTCTCCATGTGGACAGCAACATGTCTGGTGTGTGGCAGGCTGGCAAAACTAGTCAGCCTACACTGGAAGTCGGGTTGGTATTCAGGGGGCACCTCTAAGGTGCCCTCTGGGTGTATGTTACAATAAATTGCACACTGGCATCAGTGTGCATTTATTGTGCTGAGAAGTTTGATACCAAACTTCCCAGTTTTCAGTGTAGCCAATATGGAACTGTGGAGTTTGTGTATGACAAACTCCCAGACCATATACTCTTATGGCTACCCTGCACTTACAATGTCTAAGGTTTTGCTTAGGCACTGTAGGGGCATAGTGCTCATATGCCCTCACCTGTGGTATAGTGCACCCTGCCTTAGGGCTGTAAGGCCTGCCAGAGGGGTGACATACCTATTCCACAGGCAGTGTGAGGTTGGCATGGCACTCTGAGGGGAGTGTCATGTCGACTTAGTCATTTTTTCCCCACCAGCACACACAAGCTGTGAGGCAGTGTGTATGGGCTGAGTGAGGGGCCCCAGGGTGACATAAGACCTGCTACAGCCCTTAGAGACCTTCCCTGGCATCAGGGCTCTTGGTACCAGATGTACTAGTTACAAGGGACTTACCTGAGTGCCAGGGTTGTGCCAATTGTGGAGACAAAAGTACAGTTTAGGGAAAGAACACTAGTGCTGGGGCCTGGTTAGCAGGGTCCCAGCACACTTTCAAATCATAACTTAGCATCAGCAATGGCAAAAAGTGAGGGGGTAACCATGCCAAGGAGGCATTTCCTTACAGGGTCCCTGAACCGATGTAGACTGGTTTATGTAAGGAGGGCACCATCTGTGCCCTTCAAAGCATTTCCAGAGGCTGGGAGAGGCTACTCCTCCCCAGCCTGTAACACCTGTTTCCAAAGGGAGAGGGTATAACACCCTGCTTTCAGAGGAAATGCTTTGTTCTGCTTTCCTGGGACACAGCTGACCAGACCCCAGGTGGGCAGAACCCTGTCTGTGAGGTGGCAGCAGCTGTATCTGCAGTGCAAGCCTCAGAGACCTGCTTTGGCATTACTGGGGGTCCATGGTGGCGCCCCCAGGAGGCATGGAATTGGCTCCCCAATACCATATTTGGAATGGGGGGACAATTTCATGATCTTAGACATGTTACATGGCCATATTTGGAGTTATCATTGTGAAGCTACATATAGGTATCGACCTATATGTAGTGCACGCGTGTAATGGCGTCCCCGCACTCACCAAGTCCAGGGAAATGGCCCTGAACTATGTGGGGGCACCTTTGCTAGTGCTAGTAACTTTGCGCCTAACCTTCAGCAAGTGAAGGTTAGACATATAAGTGACTTATAAGTTACTTAAGTGCAGTGTAAAATGGCTGTGAAATAACAGTGATACAGTTAGGCACCACACAGGGAACACATATAGGCCACAAACCCATGAGCACTGGGGTCCTGGCTAGCAGGACCCCAGTGACACATATCAAACACACTGACAACATAGGATTTCCACTATGAGCACTGGGACCCTGGCTAGCAGGATCCCAGTGAGACAGTAAAAACACCCTGACATATACTCACAAACAGGCCAAAAGTGGGGGTAACAAGGCTAGAAAGAGGCTACCTTCCTACACTTGGGGCCTATGGTGGTGCCCCCCAGTTTGCAGGGAATTGATCCCCCCACCCCAATACCAGATTTGGATTGGGGGTTCAATTTTACAATCTTAAACACCTCACATGGCCATATTTGGAGTTACCATTGTGAAGCTACATATATGTATTGATATATATGTAGTGCACGCTTATAATGGTGTCCCCTCACTCACGAAGTCCGGGAAATTGGTCCTGGACAACGTGGTGGCACCTTTGCTAGTGCAAGAGTGGCCTCAGGCACAGTAACTTTGCACCTAGCCTTCAGTAATTGAAGGTTAGACGTATAGGTGACTTATAAGCTACATGGTGCACTGAAAATGGCTGTGAAATAGTGTGTGCACTACTTCACTCAGGCTGCAGTCGCTGAATGAGTGTTTGTATGAGTTCCTTATTGGTGGCAAAAGAAATGCTGCAGCCCTTAAGGATCTCCTGGAACCCCAATGCCCTGGGTACCTAGGTACCATATACTAGGTGTAGGAGGCTGGACTGGCTTGTAGTGAGTACCAAGGGGTACTTGCACCTTGCACCAGGCCCAGTTATCCCTTATTAGTGTATAGGGTGTCTAGCAGCTTAGGCTGATAGATAATGGTAGCTTAGCAGAGCAGCTTAGGCTGAACTAGGAGACGTGTGAAGCTACTACAGTACCACTTAGTGTCATATGCACAATAGCATAAGAAAACACAATACACAGTTATACTAAAAATAAAGGTACTTTATTTTTATGACAATATGCCAAAGTATCTTAGAGTGTACCCTCAGTGAGAGGATAGGAAATATACACAAGATATATATACACAATAGCAAAAATATGCAGTATAGTCTTAGAAAACAGTGCAAACAATGTATAGTTACAATAGGATGCAATGGGGAAACATAGGGATAGGGGCAACACAAACCATATACTCCAAAAGTGGAATGCGAACCACGAATGGACCCCAAACCTATGTGACCTTGTAGAGGGTCGCTGGGACTATTAGAAAATAGTGAGAGTTAGAAAAATAACCCTCCCCAAGACCCTGAAAAGTGAGTGCAAAGTGCACTAAAGTTCCCCTAAGGACAAAGAAGTCGTGTTAGAGGAATAATGCAGGAAAGACACAAACCAACAATGCAACAACTGTGGATTTCCAATCTAGGGTACCTGTGGAACAAGGGGACCAAGTCCAAAAGTCACAAGCAAGTTGGAGATGGGCAGATGCCCAGGAAATGCCAGCTGTGGGTGCAAAGAAGCTTCTACTGGACAGAAGAAGCTGCGGTTTCTGCAGGAACGAAAAGGGCTAGAGACTTCCCCTTTGGTGGACGGATCCCTCTCGCCGTGGAGAGTCGTGCAGAAGTGTTTTTCCGCCGAAAGAACGCCAACAAGCCTTGCTAGCTGCAAATCGTGCGGTTAGCGTTTTTGGACGCTGCTGTGGCCCTGGAGGGACCAGGAGGTCGCAAATTGGACCAGGAGAGAGAGGGGACGTCGAGCAAGACAAGGAGCCCTCTCAGCAGCAGGTAGCACCCGGAGAAGTGCCAGAAACAGGCACTACGAGGATGCGTGAAACGGTGCTCACCCGAAGTCGCACAAAGGAGTCCCACGTCGCCGGAGACCAACTTAGAAAGTCGTGCAATGCAGGTTAGAGTGCCGTGGACCCAGGCTTGGCTGTGCACAAAGGATTTCCGCCGGAAGTGCACAGGGGCCGGAGTAGCTGCAAAAGTCTTGGTTCCCAGCAATGCAGCCCAGCGAGGTGAGGCAAGGACTTACCTCCACCAAACTTGGACTGAAGAGTCACTGGACTGTGGGGGTCACTTGGACAGAGTCGCTGGATTCGAGGGACCTCGCTCGTCGTGCTGAGAGGAGACCGAATGCACCGGTAATGCAGCTTTTTGGTGCCTGCGGTTGCAGGGGGAAGATTCCGTCGACCCACGGGAGATTTCTTCGGAGCTTCTGGTGCAGAGAGGAGGCAGACTACCCCCACAGCGTGCACAAGCAGGAAAACAGTCGAGAAGGCGGCAGGATCAGCGTTACAGAGTTGCAGTAGTCGTCTTTGCTACTATGTTGCAGGTTTGCAGGCTTCCAGCGCGGTCAGCAGTCGATTCCTTGGCAGAAGGTGAAGAGAGAGATGCAGAGGAACTCGGATGACCTCTTGCATTCGTTATCTAAAGTTTCCCCAGAGACAGAGACCCTAAATAGCCAGAAAAGAGGGGTTGGCTACCTAGGAGAGAGGATAGGCTAGCAACACCTGAAGGAGCCTATCACAAGGAGTCTCTGACGTCACCTGGTGGCACTGGCCATTTAGAGCAGTCCAGTGTGCCAGCAGCACCTCTGTTTCCAAGATGGCAGAGGTCTGGAGCACACTGGAGGAGCTCTGGACACCTCCCAGGGGAGGTGCAGGTCAGGGGAGTGGTCACTCCCCTTTCCTTTGTCCAGTTTCGCGCCAGAGCAGGGCTAAGGGGTCCCCTGAACCGGTGTAGACTGGCTTATGCAGAATTGAACACCTCTGAGCACCAACAAAGCATTTCCAGAGGCTGGGGGAGGCTACTCCTCCCCTGCCTTCACACCATTTTCCAAAGGGAGAGGGTGTCACACCCTCTCTCAGAGGAAGTTCTTTGTTCTGCCATCCTGGGCCAGGCCTGGCTGGACCCCAGGAGGGCAGATGCCTGTCTGAGGGGTTGGCAGCAGCAGCAGCTGCAGTGAAACCCCAGGAAGGGCAGTTTGGCAGTACCAGGGTCTGTGCTACAGACCACTGGGATCATGGGATTGTGCCAACTATGCCAGGATGGCATAGAGGGGGCAATTCCATGATCATAGACATGTTACATGGCCATATTCGGAGTTACCATTGTGAAGCTACATATAGGTAGTGACCTATATGTAGTGCACGCGTGTAATGGTGTCCCCGCACTCACAAAGTTCAGGGAATTGGCTCTGAACAATGTGGGGGCACCTTGGCTAGTGCCAGGGTGCCCTCACACTAAGTAATTTTGCACCTAACCTTTACCAGGTAAAGGTTAGACATATAGGTGACTTATAAGTTACTTAAGTGCAGTGTAAAATGGCTGTGAAATAACGTGGACGTTATTTCACTTAGGCTGCAGTGGCAGGCCTGTGTAAGAATTGTCAGAGCTCCCTATGGGTGGCAAAAGAATTGCTGCAGCCCATAGGGATCTCCTGGAACCCCAATACCCTGGGTACCTCAGTACCATATACTAGGGAATTATAAGGGTGTTCCAGTAAGCCAATGTAAATTGGTAAAAATGGTCACTAGCCTGTTAGTGACAATTTGGAAAGAAATGAGAGAGCATAACCACTGAGGTTCTGATTAGCAGAGCCTCAGTGAGACAGTTAGTCACTACACAGGTAACACATTCAGGCACACTTATGAGCACTGGGGCCCTGGGTTACCAGGGTCCCAGTGACACATACAACTAAAACAACATATATACAGTGAAAAATGGGGGTAACATACAAGGCAAGATGGTACTTTCCTACACTAGGGACTTATAAGGGGATTCCAGTATGCCAATCAGAATTGGAATGTGGAGTCACTAAGCTATAGTAAGGAATTTGGTAAACAGAGAGATCATAAGCACTGGAGTTCTGGTTAGCAGAATTCCAGTGACACAATCAAGCATACGGACAACACATATAGGCCACAAACTATGAGCACTGGGGTCCTGACAAGCAGGATCCCAGTGAGACAGTAAAAACACACTGACAAACAGGTCGAAAATGTGGGTAACCATGCTAGAGGAAAGCCACCTTCCTATACTGGGGCACTGTAACACCAGGCTTGAGCCTTTGAGGCACACCGCCAGGTGTTACAGTTCCTTCAGGAGGAGGTGTGAAGCACCTCCACCCAGGACAGGCTTTGTTTCTAACTACAGAGTGCACAAAGGCACTTACCCCATGTGGTCAGAAAGTCATCTGGAAGTGGCAGGCTGGCACAGACCGGTCAATCCTTCACTACCAGGCAGGCTGACATACAGGGGTCATCTCTAAGATGCCTTCTGTGTGCAATTTTCAATAAATCCCACACTGGCATCAGTGTGGTTTTATTGTGCTGAGAAATTTGATACCAAACTTCTCAGTGTTCAGTGTAGCCATTATGGTGCTGTGGAGTTCGTAATGACAGACTCCCAGACCATATACTCAATAGGGCTACCTTGCACCTACAATATCTAAGAATTGACTTAGGCACTGTAGGGGCATAGTGCTCATGCAGCTATGCCCTCACCTGTGGTATAGTGCACCCTGCCTTAGGGCTGTAAGGCCTGGTAGAGGGGTGACTTACCGATGCCACAGACAGTGGTTTGTGGGCATGGCACCCTTAGGGGAGTGCCATGTCAACTTTGTCTTTTCTCCCCACCAGCACACACAAGCTGCAAAGCAGTGTGCATGTACTGAGTGAGGGGTCCCCATGGTGGCATAATACATGCTGCAGCCCTTTAGGGACCTTCCCTGGTCACAGGGCCCTTAGTACCAGGGGTACCTTTTACAAAGGTGTGAGAAAGTAGCCTCTTTCTAGCCATGTTACCCCCACTTTGGGCCTGTTTGTGAGTGTATGTCAGGGTGTTTTCACTGTCTCACTGGTATCCTGCTTGCCAGGGCCCAGTGCTCATAGTGAAAGCCCTATGTTTTCAGTATGTTTGTTATGTGTCACTGGGACCCTGCTAGTCAGGACCCCAGTGCTCATAAGTTTGTGACCTATAGGTATGTGTTCCCTGTGTGATGCCTAACTGTCTCACTGAGGCTCTGCTAACCTGAACCTCAGTGGTTATGCTCTCTCTTTACAAATTGTCACTAACAGGCTAGTGACCAAGTTTACCAATTTACATTGGCTTACTGGAACACCCTTATAATTCCCTAGTGTATGGTACTGAGGTACCCAGGGTATTGGGGATCGAAGAGATCCCCATGGGCTGCAGCATTTCTTTTGCCACCCATAGGGAGCTCTGACAATTCTTACACAGGCCTGCCACTGCAGCCTGAGTGAAATAACGTCCACGTTATTTCACAGCCATTTTACACTGCACTTAAGTAACTTATAAGTCACCTATATGTCTAACCTTTACCTGGTAAAGGTTGGGTGCTAAGTTACTTAGTGTGAGGGCACCCTGGCACTAGCCAAGGTGCCCCCACATTGTTCAGGGCCAATTCCCCGGACTTTGTGAGTGCGGGGACACCATTACACGCGTGCACTACATATAGGTCACTACCTATATGTAGCTTCACAATGGTAACTCCGAATATGGCCATGTAATATGTCTATGATCATAGAATTGCCCCCTCTATATCATCCTGGCATAGTTGGCACAATCCCATGATCCCAGTGGTCTGTAGCACAGACCCTGGTACTGCCAAACTGCCTTTCCCGGGGTTTCACTGCAGCTGCTGCTGCTGCCAACCCCTCAGACAGGCATCTGCCCTCCTGGGGTCCAGCCAGGCCTGGCCCAGGATGGCAGAACAAAGGACTTCCTCTGAGAGAGGGTGTTACACCCTCTCCCTTTGGAAAATGGTGTGAAGGCAGGGGAGGAGTAGCCTCCCCCAGCCTCTGGAAATGCTTTCATGGGCACATTTGGTGCCCATTTCTGCATAAGCCAGTCTACACCGGTTCAGGGACCCCTTAGCCCTGCTCTGGCACGAAACTGGACAAAGGAAAGGGGAGTGACCACTCCCCTGACCTGTACCTCCCCTGGGAGGTGCCCAGAGCTCCTCCAGTGTGCTCCAGACCTCTGCCATCTTGGAAACAGAGGTGCTGCTGGCACACTGGACTGCTCTGAGTGGCCAGTTCCATCAGGTGACGTCAGAGACTCCTCCTGATAGGCTCCTTCAGGTGTTGCTAGCCTATCCTCTCTCCTAGGTAGCCATACCCTCTTTTCTGGCTATTTAGGGTCTCTGTCGCTTGGGATTCCTTAGATAACGAATGCAAGAGCTGTAGGAAAGTACCATCTTGCCTGGCATGTTACCCCCATTTTTCACTGTATATGTGTTGTTTTAGTTGTATGTGTCACTGGGACCCTGGTAACCCAGGGCCCCAGTGCTCATAAGTGTGCCTGTATGTGTTACCTGTGTAGTGACTAACTGTCTCACTGAGGCTCTGCTGATCAGAACCTCAGTGGTTATGCTCTCTCATTTCTTTCCAAATTGTCACTGACAGGCTAGTGACCATTTTTACCAATTTACATTGGCTTACTGGAACACCCTTATAATCCCCTAGTATATGGTACTGAGGTACCCAGGGTATTGGGGTTCCAGGAGATCCCTATGGGCTGCAGCATTTCTTTTGCCACCCATAGGGAGCTCTGACAATTCTTACACAGGCCTGCCACTGCAGCCTGAGTGAAATAACGTCCACGTTATTTCACAGCCATTTTACACTGCACTTAAGTAACTTATAAGTCACCTATATGTCTAACCTTTACCTGGTAAAGGTTAGGTGCAAAGTTACTTAGTGTGAGGGCACCCTGGCACTAGCCAAGGTGCCCCCACATTGTTCAGAGCCAATTCACTGAACTTTGTGAGTGCGGGGACACCATTACACGCGTGCACTACATATAGGTCACTACCTATATGTAGCTTCACCATGGTAACTCCGAATATGGCCATGTAACATGTCTATGATCATGGAATTGCCCCCTCTATGCCATCCTGGCATTATTGGTACAATTCCATGATCCCAGTGGTCTGTAGCACAGACCCTGGTACTGCCAGACTGCCCTTCCTGGGGTTTCTCTGCAGCTGCTGCTGCTGCCAACCCCTCAGACAGGCATCTGCCCTCCTGGGGTCCAGCCAGGCCTGGCCCAGGATGGCAGAACAAAGAACTTCCTCTGAGAGAGGGTGTAACACCCTCTCCCTTTGGAAAATGGTGTGAAGGCAGGGGAGGAGTAGCCTCCCCCAGCCTCTGGAAATGCTTTGTTGGGCACAGAGGTGCCCAATTCTGCATAAGCCAGTCTACACCGGTTCAGGGACCCCTTAGCCCCTGCTCTGGCGCGAAACTGGACAAAGGAAAGGGGAGTGACCACTCCCCTGACCTGCACCTCCCCTGGGAGGTGTCCAGAGCTCCTCCAGTGTGCTCCAGACCTCTGCCATCTTGGAAACAGAGGTGCTGCTGGCACACTGGACTGCTCTGAGTGGCCAGTGCCACCAGGTGACGTCAGAGACTCCTTGTGATAGGCTCCTTCAGGTGTTAGTAGCCTTTCCTCTCTCCTAGGTAGCCAAACCCTCTTTTCTGGCTATTTAGGGTCTCTGTCTCTGGGGAAACTTTAGATAACGAATGCATGAGCTCAGCCGAGTTCCTCTGCATCTCCCTCTTCACCTTCTGATAAGGAATCGACCGCTGACCGCGCTGGAAGCCTGCAAACCTGCAACATAGTAGCAAAGACGACTACTGCAACTCTGTAACGCTGATCCTGCCGCCTTCTCGACTGTTTTCCTGCTTGTGCATGCTGTGGGGGTAGTCTGCCTCCTCTCTGCACCAGAAGCTCCGAAGAAATCTCCCGTGGGTCGACGGAATCTTCCCCCTGCAACCGCAGGCACCAAAAAGCTGCATCTCCGGTCCCTTGGGTCTCCTCTCAGCACGACGAGCGAGGTCCCTCGAACCCAGCGACACCGTCCAAGTGACCCCCACAGTCCAGTGACTCTTCAGCCCAAGTTTGGTGGAGGTAAGTCCTTGCCTCACCTCGCTGGGCTGCATTGCTGGGAACCGCGACTTTGCAAGTTTCTCCGGCCCCTGTGCACTTCCGGCGGAAATCCTTTGTGCACAGCCAAGCCTGGGTCCACGGCACTCTAACCTGCATTGCACGACTTTCTAAGTTGGTCTCCGGCGACGTGGGACCCCTTTGTGCAACTTCGGCGAGCACCGTTTCACGCATCCTCGTTGTGCCTGTTTCTGGCACTTCTCCGGGTGCTACCTGCTTCAGTGAGGGCTCTTTGTCTTGCTCGACGTCCCCTCTCTCTGCAGGTCCAATTTGCGACCTCCTGGTCCCTCCTGGGCCCCAGCAGCGTCCAAAAACGCCAAACGCACGATTTGCGTGTAGCAAGGCTTGTTGGCGTCCATCCGGCGGGAAAACACTTCTGCACGACTCTCCAAGGCGTGGGGGATCCATCCTCCAAAGGGGAAGTCTCTAGCCCTTGTCGTTCCTGCAGTATTCACAGTTCTTCAGCCTAGTAAGAGCTTCTTTGCACCAACCGCTGGCATTTCTTGGGCATCTGCCCATCTCCGAGCTGCTTGTGACTTTTGGACTTGGTCCCCTTGTTCCACAGGTACCTTCAGACAGGAATCCATCGTGGTTGCATTGCTGATTTGTGTTTTCCTTGCATTCTCCCTCTAACACGACTATTTTGTCCTTAGGGGAACTTTGGTGCACTTCGCACTCACTTTTCAGGGTCTTGGGGAGGGTTATTTTTCTAACTCTCACTATTTTCTAATAGTCCCAGCGACCCTCTACAAGGTCACATAGGTTTGGGGTCCATTCGTGGTTCACATTCCACTTTTGGAGTATATGGTTTGTGTTGCCCCTATCCCTATGTTTCTCCATTGCATCCTATTGTAACTATACATTGTTTGCACTGTTTTCTAAGACTATACTGCATATTTTTGCTATTGTGTATATATATCTTGTGTATATTTCCTATCCTCTTACTGAGGGTACACTCTAAGATACTTTGGCATATTGTCATAAAAATAAAGTACCTTTATTTTTAGTATAACTGTGTATTGTGTTTTCTTATGATATTGTGCATATGACACTAGGTGGTACTGTAGTAGCTTCACACGTCTCCTAGTTCAGCCTAAGCTGCTCTGCTAAGCTACCATTATCTATCAGCCTAAGCTGCTAGACACCCTATACACTAATAAGGGATAACTGGGCCTGGTGCAAGGTGCAAGTACCCCTTGGTACTCACTACAAGCCAGTCCAGCCTCCTACATTGGTTGTGCAGCGGTGGGATAAGTGCTTGAGACTACTTACCACTCTTGTCATTGTACTTTTCATAAGAGAAAAATATACAAAACAAGGTCAGTGTATATACACATAGCCAAAAAGTTTTGCATTTCCTCTTTTCACTCTTTTCTAAGTGCTGAAAAGTACTTCTAAACTTTCAAAAAGTTCTTAAAAGTTTAAAAAGTTTTTTCTGTCTTTCCAAAAAGTTCTGAAAACTTTTTTTTTTCTTTTTCTTTCACTTTAACTCTCTCTAAAAAATGTCTGGCACAGGAAAAAATGTTGAACTGTCCAAACTTGCATATGATCACCTTAGCTGGAAAGGAGCAAGGAGTCTCTGCATAGAGAGAGGTTTGAGTGTAGGGAAGAATCCTTCCTTAGAACTGTTAATTAATATGCTTAGAGTACAGGATAAGGCCATAAGTGCCCAATCTGTAGAAAAAGTAGCTAATGGTTCTCAATCTGATCCAGGGACTCCCCCAGGAAAAGGTTCTGGAAAGAAAATTCTCAGCCTGCCCATTACTAGACAGTCTAGCATAGTTGGTACAGAGGTTGAATCACATCATACTGATGATGTGCTCTCACATTATACTGGTAGCCAAGCTGTTAGGGTGCCCTCTGTAAGGGACAGGTCTCCTTCTGTTCATTCCCATCATACCTCTGTATCTAGAAATGTCCCTCCCACCCACCCTGATGACAGATTGTTGGAAAGGGAGCTCAATAGATTGAGAGTGGAGCAAACCAGACTGAAGCTCAAGAAGCAACAGCTGGATTTGGATAGACAGTCTTTAGAAATAGAGAGGGAAAGACAGAAAATGGGTTTAGATACCCATGGTGGCAGCAGCAGTATTCCCCATAGTCATCCTGCAAAAGAGCATGATTCCAGGAATCTGCATAAGATAGTTCCCCCTTACAAGGAGGGGGATGACATTAACAAGTGGTTTGCTGCACTTGAGAGGGCCTGTGCTGTACAGGATGTCCCTCAAAGGCAGTGGGCTGCTATCCTATGGCTATCATTTACTGGAAAAGGTAGGGATAGGCTCCTTACTGTAAAAGAAAATGATGCTAACAATTTCCAAGTTCTTAAGAATGCACTCCTGGATGGTTATGGCTTAACCACTGAACAGTACAGGATCAAGTTCAGAGATACCAAAAAGGAGTCTTCACAAGACTGGGTTGATTTCATTGACCAGGCAGTGAAGGCCTTGGAGGGGTGGTTACATGGCAGTAAAGTTACTGATTATGACAGCCTGTATAACTTAATCCTGAGAGAGCATATTCTTAATAATTGTGTGTCTGATTTGTTGCACCAGTACTTGGTGGACTCTGATCTGACCTCTCCCCAAGAATTGGGAAAGAAGGCAGACAAATGGGTCAGAACAAGAGTGAACAGAAAAGTTCATACAGGGGGTGACAAAGATGGCAACAAAAAGAAGGATGGTAAGTCTTCTGACAAGGGTGGGGACAAATCTAAAAATGAGTCTTCATCAGGCCCACAAAAACACTCTGGTGGGGGTGGTGGGCCCAAACCCTCCTCTAATCAGAACAAGGAAAAGAAACCATGGTGCTATTTATGTAAGATAAAAGGCCATTGGACAACAGATCCCAGTTGTCCAAAGAAAGGCACCACAGCTCCTACCACTACAACCCCTACTGCTACACCTAGTGTCCCTACTAATAGCAGTGGTGGTGGGAGCAAACCTACTAATAGCCAATCCAAGGGAGTAGCTGGGCTCACTTTTGGTAATTTAGTTGGGGTTGGTCTGATTAGGGAGACCACAGAGGCTACTTTAGTCTCTGAAGGGGCTATTGACTTAGCCACTTTGGTTGCTTGCCCCCATAACTTGGAGAAGTACAAGCAACTAACCCTAATAAATGGTGTTGAGGTCCAGGCCTACAGGGACACAGGTGCCAGTGTCACAATGGTGATTGAGAAACTGGTGCACCCTGAACAACACATACTTGGACACCAGTACCAAGTAACCGATGCTCACAACATAACACAAAGCCACCCCATGGCTGTTGTAAATCTCAACTGGGGGGGGGTATCTGGTCCAAAGAAAGTTGTGGTAGCTTCAGATTTACCTGTAGACTGTCTATTAGGGAACGATTTGGAGACATCAGCTTGGTCAGATGTGGAGTTGGAGGCCCATGCAGCAATGCTGGGCATCCCAGGGCATATTTTTGCTTTGACAAGGGCTCAGGCCAAAAAGCAAAAAGGACAGGGAAGCTTGGATCCTGGAACAATGGACCAAGTGCTCCCTAAAGCTAGGGCTAGTAGAAGCAAACCACTTCCTACTATCCCTCCCTCTACAGTGGATTCTACTTCTGAGGAAGAAGAATTCCCTCCCTGTGCAGAACCTACACCAGAGGAGCTGGAAGCAGACACTGCTGAGCTTTTGGGTGAAGGGGGGCCTTCCAGAGAGGAGCTGAGTGTGGCACAGCAAACCTGTCCCACATTAGAGGGTCTCAGACAGCAAGCTGTCAAACAGGCTAATGGGGATGTCAGTGACTCACACAGAGTTTACTGGGAGGACAACCTCTTGTACACTGAGCATAGGGATCCTAAACCTGGAGCTGCCAGGAGATTAGTGATTCCCCAGGAGTACAGAAAGTTCCTCCTAACACTGGCACATGACATTCCCTTAGCTGGGCACCTGGGTCAAATGAAAACTTGGGACAGATTGGTACCACTGTTTCATTGGCCTAGGATGTCAGAGGACACAAAAGAATTTTGTAAGTCCTGTGAAACCTGTCAAGCCAGTGGCAAGACAGGTGGCACTCCAAAGGCACCCCTTATCCCACTGCCTGTGGTTGGGGTTCCCTTTGAAAGGGTAGGGGTTGACATAGTTGGACCCCTTGACCCTCCTACTGCTTCAGGCAATAGGTTTATCTTAGTGGTAGTGGACCATGCCACAAGGTATCCTGAAGCAATTCCTTTAAGGACCACTACAGCTCCTGCAGTGGCAAAGGCCCTCCTGGGAATATTTTCCAGGGTGGGCTTCCCAAAGGAAGTAGTATCAGACAGAGGAAGCAATTTCATGTCTGCATACTTAAAGGCCATGTGGAAGGAGTGTGGTGTAACTTACAAGTTCACAACACCCTATCATCCACAAACAAATGGACTGGTGGAGAGATTTAATAAAACTCTCAAAGGCATGATTATGGGACTCCCTGAAAAACTCCGCAGGAGATGGGATATCCTTCTACCATGCCTCCTTTTTGCCTACAGGGAGGTACCCCAGAAAGGAGTGGGCTTCAGCCCCTTTGAACTTCTTTTTGGACACCCTGTTAGGGGTCCACTCAGACTTGTAAAGGAGGGTTGGGAACAACCTTTAAAAGCTCCTAAGCAGGATATTGTGGATTATGTACTTGGCCTCAGATCAAGGATGGCTGAGTACATGAAAAAGGCCAGTAAAAACCTTCAGGCCAGCCAAGAGCTCCAGAAGCAATGGCATGATCAGAAGGCTGTTTTGGTTCAGTACCAACCAGGGCAGAAAGTGTGGGTCTTGGAGCCTGTGGCCCCAAGAGCACTCCAAGATAAATGGAGTGGTCCACACACAATTGTTGAAAAGAAGGGTGAAGTCACCTACTTGGTTGACTTAGGCACTGCCAGGAGTCCCCTTAGGGTGCTCCATGTCAACCGCCTGAAACCCTACTATGACAGGGCTGATCTCACCCTGCTCATGGCAACAGATGAGGGACAGGAAGAAGACAGTGATCCTCTACCTGATCTCTTCTCTTCCACAGAACAAGATGCTCTTGTGGAAGGTGTAGTTTTGGCTGATTGTCTTACTGCTGAGCAGAAAGATAATTGCATAAATCTCCTAGGACAATTTTCAGAACTCTTCTCCATTGTGCCAGGCACCACTTCTTGGTGTGAGCACACTATAGATACTGGAGACAGTTTACCTGTCAAAAGTGAGATCTATAGGCAGCCTGACCATGTCAGGGACTGCATAAAGCAAGAAGTTCAGAAGATGTTGGAACTAGGAGTGGTTGAGCACTCTAACAGTCCATGGGCTTCTCCTGTGGTACTGGTACCAAAACCCAATTCTAAAAATGGAAAGAAGGAAATGAGATTTTGTGTAGACTATAGAGGTCTCAACTTGGTAACCAAAACAGATGCTCACCCTATACCCAGGGCAGATGAGCTAATAGATACACTGGCATCTGCCAAGTATCTAAGCACTTTTGATTTGACTGCAGGGTATTGGCAGATCAAAATGTCAGAAGATGCTAAACCTAAGACTGCATTTTCTACCATTGGAGGACATTACCAGTTTACTGTAATGCCTTTTGGTTTGAAAAATGCACCTGCCACTTTTCAGAGGTTGGTGAACACAGTCCTGCAAGGGCTGGAAGCTTTCAGTGCAGCATATTTGGATGATATAGCTGTCTTTAGCTCCAGCTGGGATGATCACCTGGTCCACCTTTGGAAAGTTTTGGAGGCCCTGCAAAAGGCAGGCCTCACTATCAAGGCTTCAAAGTGCCAGATAGGGCAGGGTAAGGTGGTTTATCTGGGACACCTTGTTGGGGGGGAACAGATTGCACCACTTCAGGGGAAAATCCAAACCATTATTGATTGGATTCCCCCTACCACTCAGACTCAGGTGAGAGCCTTTCTAGGCCTCACTGGGTATTACAGGAGGTTCATTAAGAACTATGGCTCCATTGCAGCCCCTCTTAATGACCTCACATCCAAGAAAATGCCTAAAAAGGTATTATGGACAGCAAACTGTCAGAAAGCTTTTGAGGAGCTGAAGCAGGCCATGTGCTCTGCACCTGTCCTAAAAAGCCCTTGTTACTCTAAAAAATTCTATGTCCAAACTGATGCATCTGAATTAGGAGTAGGGGCAGTCCTATCACAACTTAATTCTGAGGGCCAGGATCAACCTGTTGCTTTTATTAGTAGAAGGTTGACCCCTAGAGAAAAGCGTTGGTCTGCCATTGAGAGGGAGGCCTTTGCTGTGGTCTGGGCTCTGAAGAAGTTGAGGCCATACCTGTTTGGCACTCACTTCATTGTTCAGACAGACCACAAACCTCTACTTTGGCTAAAACAAATGAAAGGTGAAAATCCTAAATTGTTGAGGTGGTCCATATCCCTACAGGGAATGGACTATACAGTGGAACATAGACCTGGGAGTAGCCACTCCAATGCAGATGGACTCTCCAGATATTTCCACTTAGACAATGAAGACTCATCAGGTAATGGCTAGTCTTATTGTCCTTCGTTTGGGGGGGGGTTGTGTAGGAAAGTACCATCTTGCCTGGCATGTTACCCCCATTTTTCACTGTATATGTGTTGTTTTAGTTGTATGTGTCACTGGGACCCTGGTAACCCAGGGCCCCAGTGCTCATAAGTGTGCCTGTATGTGTTACCTGTGTAGTGACTAACTGTCTCACTGAGGCTCTGCTGATCAGAACCTCAGTGGTTATGCTCTCTCATTTCTTTCCAAATTGTCACTGACAGGCTAGTGACCATTTTTACCAATTTACATTGGCTTACTGGAACACCCTTATAATCCCCTAGTATATGGTACTGAGGTACCCAGGGTATTGGGGTTCCAGGAGATCCCTATGGGCTGCAGCATTTCTTTTGCCACCCATAGGGAGCTCTGACAATTCTTACACAGGCCTGCCACTGCAGCCTGAGTGAAATAACGTCCACGTTATTTCACAGCCATTTTACACTGCACTTAAGTAACTTATAAGTCACCTATATGTCTAACCTTTACCTGGTAAAGGTTAGGTGCAAAGTTACTTAGTGTGAGGGCACCCTGGCACTAGCCAAGGTGCCCCCACATTGTTCAGAGCCAATTCACTGAACTTTGTGAGTGCGGGGACACCATTACACGCGTGCACTACATATAGGTCACTACCTATATGTAGCTTCACCATGGTAACTCCGAATATGGCCATGTAACATGTCTATGATCATGGAATTGCCCCCTCTATGCCATCCTGGCATTATTGGTACAATTCCATGATCCCAGTGGTCTGTAGCACAGACCCTGGTACTGCCAGACTGCCCTTCCTGGGGTTTCTCTGCAGCTGCTGCTGCTGCCAACCCCTCAGACAGGCATCTGCCCTCCTGGGGTCCAGCCAGGCCTGGCCCAGGATGGCAGAACAAAGAACTTCCTCTGAGAGAGGGTGTAACACCCTCTCCCTTTGGAAAATGGTGTGAAGGCAGGGGAGGAGTAGCCTCCCCCAGCCTCTGGAAATGCTTTGTTGGGCACAGAGGTGCCCAATTCTGCATAAGCCAGTCTACACCGGTTCAGGGACCCCTTAGCCCCTGCTCTGGCGCGAAACTGGACAAAGGAAAGGGGAGTGACCACTCCCCTGACCTGCACCTCCCCTGGGAGGTGTCCAGAGCTCCTCCAGTGTGCTCCAGACCTCTGCCATCTTGGAAACAGAGGTGCTGCTGGCACACTGGACTGCTCTGAGTGGCCAGTGCCACCAGGTGACGTCAGAGACTCCTTGTGATAGGCTCCTTCAGGTGTTAGTAGCCTTTCCTCTCTCCTAGGTAGCCAAACCCTCTTTTCTGGCTATTTAGGGTCTCTGTCTCTGGGGAAACTTTAGATAACGAATGCATGAGCTCAGCCGAGTTCCTCTGCATCTCCCTCTTCACCTTCTGATAAGGAATCGACCGCTGACCGCGCTGGAAGCCTGCAAACCTGCAACATAGTAGCAAAGACGACTACTGCAACTCTGTAACGCTGATCCTGCCGCCTTCTCGACTGTTTTCCTGCTTGTGCATGCTGTGGGGGTAGTCTGCCTCCTCTCTGCACCAGAAGCTCCGAAGAAATCTCCCGTGGGTCGACGGAATCTTCCCCCTGCAACCGCAGGCACCAAAAAGCTGCATCTCCGGTCCCTTGGGTCTCCTCTCAGCACGACGAGCGAGGTCCCTCGAACCCAGCGACACCGTCCAAGTGACCCCCACAGTCCAGTGACTCTTCAGCCCAAGTTTGGTGGAGGTAAGTCCTTGCCTCACCTCGCTGGGCTGCATTGCTGGGAACCGCGACTTTGCAAGTTTCTCCGGCCCCTGTGCACTTCCGGCGGAAATCCTTTGTGCACAGCCAAGCCTGGGTCCACGGCACTCTAACCTGCATTGCACGACTTTCTAAGTTGGTCTCCGGCGACGTGGGACCCCTTTGTGCAACTTCGGCGAGCACCGTTTCACGCATCCTCGTTGTGCCTGTTTCTGGCACTTCTCCGGGTGCTACCTGCTTCAGTGAGGGCTCTTTGTCTTGCTCGACGTCCCCTCTCTCTGCAGGTCCAATTTGCGACCTCCTGGTCCCTCCTGGGCCCCAGCAGCGTCCAAAAACGCCAAACGCACGATTTGCGTGTAGCAAGGCTTGTTGGCGTCCATCCGGCGGGAAAACACTTCTGCACGACTCTCCAAGGCGTGGGGGATCCATCCTCCAAAGGGGAAGTCTCTAGCCCTTGTCGTTCCTGCAGTATTCACAGTTCTTCAGCCTAGTAAGAGCTTCTTTGCACCAACCGCTGGCATTTCTTGGGCATCTGCCCATCTCCGAGCTGCTTGTGACTTTTGGACTTGGTCCCCTTGTTCCACAGGTACCTTCAGACAGGAATCCATCGTGGTTGCATTGCTGATTTGTGTTTTCCTTGCATTCTCCCTCTAACACGACTATTTTGTCCTTAGGGGAACTTTGGTGCACTTCGCACTCACTTTTCAGGGTCTTGGGGAGGGTTATTTTTCTAACTCTCACTATTTTCTAATAGTCCCAGCGACCCTCTACAAGGTCACATAGGTTTGGGGTCCATTCGTGGTTCACATTCCACTTTTGGAGTATATGGTTTGTGTTGCCCCTATCCCTATGTTTCCCCATTGCATCCTATTGTAACTATACATTGTTTGCACTGTTTTCTAAGACTATACTGCATATTTTTGCTATTGTGTATATATATCTTGTGTATATTTCCTATCCTCTTACTGAGGGTACACTCTAAGATACTTTGGCATATTGTCATAAAAATAAAGTACCTTTATTTTTAGTATAACTGTGTATTGTGTTTTCTTATGATATTGTGCATATGACACTAGGTGGTACTGTAGTAGCTTCACACGTCTCCTAGTTCAGCCTAAGCTGCTCTGCTAAGCTACCATTATCTATCAGCCTAAGCTGCTAGACACCCTATACACTAATAAGGGATAACTGGGCCTGGTGCAAGGTGCAAGTACCCCTTGGTACTCACTACAAGCCAGTCCAGCCTCCTACAAGAGCTCATCCGAGTTCCTCTGCATCTCTCTCTTCACCTTCTGCCAAGGAATCGACTGCTGACCGCGCTGGAAGCCTGCAAAACTGCAACATAGTAGCAAAGACGACTACTGCAACTCTGTAACGCTGATCCTGCCGCCTTCTCGACTGTTTTCCTGGTGGTGCATGCTGTGGGGGTAGTCTGCCTCCTCTCTGCACTAGAAGCTCCGAAGAAATCTCCCGTGGGTCGACGGAATCGTCCCCCTGCAACCGCAGGCACCAAAGAACTGCATCACCGGTACCTTGGGTCTCCTATCAGCACGACGAGCGAGGTCCCTTGAATCCAGCAACTCTGTCCAAGTGACTCCCACAGTCCAGTGACTCTTCAGTCCAAGTTTGGTGGAGGTAAGTCCTTGCCTCCCCACGCCAGACTGCATTGTTGGACACCGCGACTTTTGCAGCTACTCCGGCCTCCGTGCACTTCCGGCGGAAATCCTTTGTGCACAGTCCAGCCTGGGTCCACGGCACTCTAACCTGCATTGCACGACCTCCTAAGTTGTTCTCCGGCGACGTGGGACTCCTTTGTGCGACTTCGGGTGAGCACCGTTTCACACATCCTTGTAGTGCCTGTTTCTGGCACTTCTCCGGGTGCTGCCTGCTGATGAGAGGGCTCCTTGTCTTGCTCGACGTCCCCTCTGTCCCCTGATGCAATTTGCGACATCCTGGTCCCTCCTGGGCCACAGCAGCATCCAAAAACCCTTACCGCACGATTTGCAGCTAGCAAGGCTTGTTGGCGGTCTTTCGGCGGGAAAACACTTCTGCATGACTCTCCACGGCGTGAGGGATCCGTCCTCCAAAGGGGAAGTCTCTAGCCCTTGTCGTTCTTGCAGAAACCTACGCTTCTACTGTCCAGTAGCAGCTCCTTTGCACCCACAGCTGGCATTTCCTGGGCATCTGCCCATCTCCGACTTGCTTGTGACTTTTGGACTTGGTCCCCTTGTTCCACAGGTACCCTCAACTGGAAATCCATCATTGTTGCATTGTTGGTTTGTGTCTTTCCTGCAGAATTCCCCTATCACGACTTCCATGTCCTTTGGGGAACTTTAGTGCACTTTGCACTCACTTTTCAGGGTCTTGGGGTGGGCTATTTTTCTAACCCTTACTATTTTCTAATAGTCCCAGCGACCCTCTACAAGGTCACATAGGTTTGGGGTCCATTCGTGGTTCGCATTCCACTTTTGGAGTATATGGTTTGTGTTGCCCCTATCCCTATGTGTCTCCATTGCATCCTATTGTAACTATACATTGTTTGCACTGTTTTCTAATACTATTACTGCATATTTTGGTATTGTGTACATATATCTTGTGTATATTTGCTATCCTCATACTGAGGGTAGTCACTGAGATACTTTTGGCATATTGTCATAAAAATAAAGTACCTTTATTTTTAGTATATCTGTGTATTGTGTTTTCTTATGATATTGTGCATATGACACTAAGTGGTACTGTAGGAGCTTCACTCGTCTCCTAGTTCAGCCTAAGCTGCTCTGCTAAGCTACCATTATCTATCAGCCTATGCTGCTAGACACCCTATACACTAATAAGGGATAACTGGGCCTGGTGCAAGGTGCAAGTACCCCTAGGTACTCACTACAAGCCAGTCCAGCCTCCTACATTGGTTGTGCAGCAGTGGGATAAGTGCTTTGAGACTACTTACCACTCTTGTCATTGTACTTTTCATAAGAGAAAAATATACAAAACAAGTTCAGTGTGTGTACACATAAGTAAAAAGTTTTGCATTTCCTCTTTTCACTCTTTTCTAAAGTGCTGAAAAGTACTTCTAAACTTTCAAAAAGTTCTAAAAAGTTGTAAATGTTTTTTTTTCTCTGTCTTTCTAAAAGCTCTGACAAACTTTTTTCTCTTTTTTTATCACTTTAACCCTCTCTAAAAATGTCTGGCACAGGCCAAAATGTTGATCTGTCCAAACTTGCATATGATCACCTTAGCTGGAAAGGAGCAAGGAGTCTCTGCATAGAGAGAGGTTTGAGTGTAGGGAAGAATCCTTCCTTGGAATTGTTACTTAACATGCTTAGAGAACAAGATAAGGCTAAAAGTGCCCCATCTGTTGAAAAAGTAGCTAATGGTTCCCAATCTGATCCAGGGACTCCCCCAGGAAAAGATTCAGGAAAGAAACTTCTTAGCCTGCCCATTACTAGACAGTCTAGCATAGTTGGTACAGATGCTGGGTCACATCATACAGATGATGTGCTCGCACATTACACTGTTAGCCAAGCTGTTAGGGTGCCTTCTGTAAGAGACAGGTCTCCTTCTGTCCATTCTCACCATACTTCTGTGTCTAGGAATGTCCCTCCCACCCACCCTGATGACAGATTGTTAGAAAGGGAGCTCAATAGATTGAGAGTGGAACAAACCAGACTGAAGCTCAAGAAGCAACAGCTGGATTTGGATAGACAGTCCTTAGAAGTAGAGAAGGAGAGACAGAAACTGGGTTTAGAAACCCATGGTGGCAGCAGCAGTATTCCCAATAGTCATCCTGCAAAAGAGCATGATTCTAGGAATCTGCACAAAATAGTTCCCCCTTATAAGGAGGGGGATGACATTAACAAGTGGTTTGCTGCACTTGAGAGGGCCTGTGTTGTACAGGATGTCCCTCAAAGGCAGTGGGCTGCTATCCTATGGCTATCATATAGTGGAAAGGGTAGGGATAGGCTCCTTACTGTGAAAGAAAGTGATGCCAATAATTTTACAGTTCTTAAGAATGCACTCCTGGATGGTTATGGCTTAACCACTGAACAATACAGGATAAAGTTCAGAGAGACCAAAAAGGAGTCTTCACAAGACTGGGTTGATTTCATTGACCATTCAGTGAAGGCCTTGGAGGGGTGGTTACATGGCAGTAAAGTTACTGATTATGACAGCCTGTATAACTTGATCCTGAGAGAGCATATTCTTAATAATTGTGTGTCTGATTTGTTGCACCAGTACCTGGTAGACTCTGATCTGACCTCTCCCCAAGAATTGGGAAAGAAGGCAGACAAATGGGTCAGAACAAGGGTGAACAGAAAAGTTCATACAGGGGGTGACAAAGATGGCAATAAGAAGAAAGATGGTGAAAAATCTCAAGATAAGCATGGGGATAAGGGTAAAACCAAAGATCCCACTTCAAATCTTAAACACCCTTCAGGGGGTGGGGATAAAACAAATTCTCTTCCAGGGGATCCTCATCAAAGTCATAAACATTGAATATTCCCGCCCTTGTGCGGGGACCCCAGAGCATATATAAAATACACACATATTATACATGTGTAAAACAGCAATGCAGGCTATAATGTTAAAACAGGCTAAAATGCTTTATTTCTATGAAGTTTTTTTTTTATGTTATAAAATTACAATAGAGAATAAATAGCTACGCAAGCCCCCAAAACTGGGCTTAGGGAAGCAAGCAGCAGTAAACTCTAGAGAAAAAGAGAAAAAACTGCATTGAAAAACAATGGAGCATTCTTAGCCAATAGGCTGCATGCAGGTTAACACAGGAGAACCATAAAAACTTTGGCACCGTGCCTTTAAGACCCAGAGCACCTCCAGTATCCCACCATGCCTCAGGGGTGAAGGAAAGGTGACAGTTGGTTCACAGTTAGGTCAGTTCTTTTTTCCGGCTTCTTCTGAGAGGATCCTGGAGCATTGAGCTCTCAGTTTTTCTGAGTTTTTCTCAGAAAAATCCTTTAAAAAAGCGTTTTTTCCTTTTTCATTCGACAAATAACATCTTTGTCTGAGCTTGGCAGTTTTTTCCTGACAGAAAAATGCCTTCACTTTTTGTCAAATGCCCTGCTTGTGGGAAGAAGAAGGCCCAGTCAGACCCACACTCTCTGTGTATAGTGTGCCTGCCTCAGAGTCACTGCCCTGACACTTGTAAGCACTGCAAGAATATGTCAAAGAGGACTCTGAAAGACAGAGAAAAGATCAGGCTGCATGGGCTTCAGGAGAGGCAGAAAACATCGTCCTCTTCACTTCCCAGACAACCAGCAGGCCATTCTCAGGAGAGAATGGCTAGGTCGACGTCAGCAGGTAGGAAAGTACCTGTTTGTTCCCCGTCGACGTCGTCACTACCACTGTCTCACCGGCATAGATCGCCGTCGACGGCGACACAGCCGACGTCGAAGGAGACGGCGTCGAGGGAACACCATCGCAGGGGCAGGTCTCCGTCGACGGCAGCCCGCCGATCGACGTCGAGCCATCGCCGGCGTGCCCGGTCGGCGCCAAAGGCTGTGCGCCCCGACGTCAAGAGACATGACGTCGAAATCGCCACGACGGCATGAGAGACATCCGCCGTCGGCTTCCCACCGCTCCACGTCGAGGCACACGACGGCGAGCAAGTCGAGGTCCAAAGATCGCCGTTCGACGTCGAGACACTCAATGTCGAGACACTCAACGTCGAAACACTCAACGTCGAGGCATGAGCAACCGGTGGGGCGCCCTTCGACGTCGACTCAGCCATCGACGTCGACACAGGTTTTACCTGTCCCGCAGGGAGTAGAACATCGCCCCACGCCAGACAAGGCCGCACCATCTCCAGTGGTCTCCATACTGAGCGACTCTTCTCGGTCAAGAGCGGCATCATCTGGGCATGTCTCGCCCATCAATCTATCTCCAAGATGGCTGGAGAGCCTTAACAGACCAGCGGCCTCCCCAGATTCGCAATATTCACGAATGTACTCGCCTACTGCCTCCCTACCAAGAACGCCATCACCGACAGCAAGGGCAGGACGGGCTCGTTCTGCTCCTCGTCAACCGGCCGCGAGGCCTGGGCGCTCTGCTACAGCGTCTCGCAGCAGGTCTCGTTCTCAACGACGATCCAGGTCTCGTTCACGAAGAAGATCACCCTCTTGGTCGTCTTCAGGATCATCTGTCGGGCGTTATTCACCCACCCTAACAGATTCACCACCTGCTAGGGTCTCACCGGTGGATGACATTACCACGTTTAACGAGGTGCTGCTAAGAGGAGCGCAGAAACTAAACATAGAAGTTCCAGAGCCATCTACCTCCTCATCAGTCATCTTTGAGACTCTACAACAGAGATCAGCATCAAAAAAGCTGCTGCCTCTAGTGCCTGGTTTGTTGCAGCCAACCATGGACACTTTTCTGGCCCCAGCTTCGCTCAAATCTGCCCCGGCTAGGATTCTCAAAAAATACAAGGCTCCCGAACAGGACCCTCTGTTCCTAAGGAAGGATCCGCCACCGGACTCAGTAATATTAGCCGCAGCCCGAAAGACCCACTCAGTGGCATCATCATCCACGGTTCCCCCGGATAAAGAGAGCAGGCATCTAGACTCTCTGGGGAGAAAGATATGCGGGACGGCGGCTTCGGCAATGAAAGTCTCCAGTGCTTCTGCACTCCTCGGTAGGTATGATCGTTCTCTGTGGGTCTCTCTCAATAGATTCACAGAGAAATTGCCCAGAGAGGACAGACAAAATTTCCAAGAGATCCTGCAAGAAGGATGCCTGGTATCCAACCAGGTTATCAGCGCGGCAGCAGATGGGGCGGATTTAGCTGCACATGGGTACGTGCATGGAATCTGTGTAAGGAGGTCTTCCTGGCTGAGGCTCACTGGTTTAAAGCAGGAAGCACAACAACGCATCCTGAATCTCCCATTCGCCGGGAACTCTCTATTTGGTGCCCATGCAGACGAGGAAATGGCCCGCATGAAGTCCGAGGTGGATACCATGAGGGCAGTGGGCCTGGAAAGAAAGAAAGATTTCAGGCGGAGGTACAGGCCTTATGACAGGCGCCCTTTCCAGCAGAGGGTTCAAACCCCTCACTGGTCCCAAAGGTCACAGCAACGACAGGGACGCCCTCTTTTTCAGCGAAGGAACACAAGGGAGCGAGGGTCAAGTAGACCTCAGCAGTCCACTCCGAAAGCACCCACCAAACAATGAGATCTCGCTTCCCTCAACACTGTACACCACTCCGGTGGGGGGAAGTATTACAGCTTATCTTCACGAGTGGCACTCTATCACAAGAGACAAATGGGTGCTCAATATTGTCGAACATGGCTACTCTCTTCTTTTCAAACAGCCTCCACCACACTTGCCTCCAACCAAAGGCAATCCATCTCATCTCAGCCTGCTGCGCAAAGAGGCTCTCGCCCTCCTAAAAAAGAATGCCATAGAAAAGGTTCCACCTGCGCACAGAGGAAAGGGGGTTTACTCCCGTTACTTTCTGGTGGCGAAGAAGGGTCGAGAGGGCGTTTTCAGGCCAATTCTGGACCTACGGCTGCTGAACAAATATGTAAGGAAACAGAAGTTCAGGATGCTGGCACTTCACCAGATTTTCCCTCAGCTACATCAGGGAGACTGGATGTGCTCCATCGACCTGCAGGATGCGTATTTTCACATCCCAATAGCTCCCAAACATCGAAAATTCCTGCGCTTCCAAGTAGCGTTACAGCATTACCAGTTCAGAGTTCAACCATTTGGCCTGAAATCTGCCCCACGCGTCTTCTCGAAATGTATGGCAGTGGTGGCGGCGCATCTTCGAAAACAAAAGATATTCATATATCCATACCTGGACGACTGGTTACTGAAGGCTTCTTCTCCGGAGCAGGCGAGAAGCCATCGGGACATTGTGCTCGGAGTTTGCGAGTCTCTAGGTCTTCAGGTCAATTACCAAAAGTCAACCTTGAGTCCAACACAGAACCTTCACTACCTGGGAGCTATCATAAACACAGAGCACCAAAGAGTGTATCCTTCGGAGGAACGACTATCCTCAATAGACAGGAAGTGTCAGGACCTGTTGAGAGCCAAAGCACCTACGGCACGTCAAGTGACATCGCTGCTGGGCTCCATGGCATCATGCATTTTTATTGTCCCAAATGCCAGACTCCACATGAGGCCCCTCCAAGAGGCATTGGAGAGCAACTGGAGCCAAAGGACAGGTCGCTGGGAGGACAGAGTGCGACTACCGGCGGTAGCACTTCAATCATTGAGATGGTGGATGCACAGACCTCACCTGTCAGTGGGTGCTCCGTTTCACCAGGTACTTCCATTCGACACCCTAGTAACGGATGCGTCTCTTCAGGGATGGGGGGCTCATCTGGGTCCCCTTCAAGCTCAGGGCCTGTGGTCAGACAAGGAAAAGCAGTACCACATCAATCTGCTAGAACTCAGAGCGGTCCATCTGGCTCTCAAGTCTTTCATACCACTAATTCAGGGGAAAACTCTCCTAATACAACCAGACAATACAACCACGATGTATTATTTGAACAAACAGGGGGGAACGAGATCCCTACCCCTATCTCGAGAGTCCCAAGCGATATGGCATTGGCTCCTGGCCAGAGGAATGTCACTTATAGCGGTCCACCTGCCAGGTCAGCAAAACGTGGAAGCAGATTTTCTGTGCAGACACCTAGAGGACGCTCACGATTGGGTCCTACACGGCGAAGTTGCAGAATACATCTTCGCGCAATGGGGTCGGCCTCAACTGGATCTCTTCGCAGACGAAGTAAACAAGAAATGCCCAGACTTCGCATCCAGGTTCTACCGTCCGGGATCTCGAGGGAATGCCCTGTTGATCGACTGGTCAGGGATATTTCTCTACGCTTTTCCGCCGATTCCCCTCATACCGGCAGTGATCAACAAACTTTACAGATCCAGAACCAGAATGATTCTCATAGCGCCACAATGGCCCCGTCAATTCTGGTACACAGATCTCCTCAACCTGTCGGAAAAACCTCACAGGAGGCTGCCGTGCAGACCGGATCTTCTGAGCAGAATGGAGGGCAGAATTCTACATCCCAACCTACCCTCTCTGAGCTTAACAGCATGGCTCCTGAATTCCTGCAGTATGGGCACCTAGGGCTCTCACAGGAGTGCATGAACATCTTGAAAGAGTCCAAAAGGCCTTCCACGCGGCGTTCTTACGCTTTTAAGTGGAAGAGATTCTACATATGGTGCTGTCAACAAGGTCAGAATCCCATACGGGCTGAGGAGGATGTCATACTGTCCTATTTGCTTCATCTAGCAAAGTCCGGTCTGCAGGTATCATCTATTAAGGTACATTTGTCTGCTATTACAGCCTATCGCAAGTCACCTTCTCAGGAATCCTTCTTTACGAAACCTGTAGTCAAGGATATCTTAGAGGGTTTGAAAAAAGTTTTGCCGCCCCTTCGGAGACCTTCTCCTCCATGGGAACTGAACATAGTATTGGCAAAACTTATGGGCCCTCCTTTTGAACCTATACATAAGGCCTCTTTACAACACCTTACGTGGAAGACGGCTTTTCTAGTGGCCATTACTTCAGCGAGGAGGGTCAGCGAAATCCAGGCTTTGTCTTCCAAAGAACCGTACACGGTTTTTCATGACAATAGAGTGGTTCTGCGAACTCACCCATCTTTCCTTCCGAAGGTGGTGTCAGGATTCCATATCAATCAGACTATATCTTTACCGACTTTCTTTCCCAATCCGGAGACTCCGGCAGAGAAAGCATTGCACTCCTTAGACTTGAAAAGAGTGCTGAAATTTTATCTGGATAAGACAAAATCGATTAGACACTCTAACCGCTTGTTTGTAAATTATGGTCATTTGAGGACAGGAGAGGCAGCATCTAAACGAACGATATCAAGATGGATAGTTTCTTGTATTGTTACTACTTACCAGCTAGCTAATAAACAATTACTAGCGAGGCCTAAAGCGCATTCCACAAGGGGAAAAGCGGCTACTGCTGCCCTCCTTAACAATGTTCCAATATCTGAGATTTGTAAGGCTGCTACATGGAAGTCTGTGCATACGTTTACTAGACATTACTGTTTAGACTCAGATGCAAGAGCGGATGCCCAAGTGGGGAAGGCCTCTCTGAGAAATTTATTTGCATAATACCTATCTATTCCTGCACTTCTATCGGACAGTCCGCAGGGTTTAGGGATGGGCTTGCTAATCTATTCAATGTTTACGACTATTGATGAGGATCCCCTGGAAGAGAAGGATAAGTTACTTACCTGTAAATCCTAGTTCTCTTCCAGGGGTATCCTCATCAAAGTCATAAACAACCCACCCTCCTCCCCGGACGCACGTCTCCTAGAAGTGCAGGACAGACTGTATTTTGAATCAGTTACACAGATTGTCACCGTAAAAAGAACTGACCTAACTGTGAACCAACTGTCACCTTTCCTTCACCCCTGAGGCATGGTGGGATACTGGAGGTGCTCAGGGTCTTAAAGGCACGGTGCCAAAGTTTTTATGGTTCTCCTGTGTTAACCTGCATGCAGCCTATTGGCTAAGAATGCTCCATTGTTTTTCAATGCAGTTTTTTCTCTTTTTCTCTAGAGTTTACTGCTGCTTGCTTCCCTAAGCCCAGTTTTGGGGGCTTGCGTAGATATTTATTCTCTATTGTAATTTTATAATATAAAAAAAAAAAAAAAACTTCATGGAAATAAAGCATTTTAGCCTGTTTTAACATTATAGCCTGCATTGCTGTTTTACACATGTATAATATGTGTGTATTGTATATATGCTCCGGGGTCCCCGCACAAGGGCGGGAATATTCAATGTTTATGACTTTGATGAGGATACCCCTGGAAGAGAACTAGGATTTACAGGTAAGTAACTTATCCTTCTTCCTCTTCTTCTCAACCTACACAAGTTAAAAAGCCTTGGTGCTTTGTGTGTAAAAACAGAGGCCATAGGCCAGGGGATAAGTCCTGTCCAGGTAAACCCCCTGAGCCTACCACCACTAATACATCAAGCTCTAGTGCCCCTAGCAGTAGTGGTACTAGTGGTGGGACTGCTGGCAACAGTCAAGCAAAGGGTGTAGTTGGGTTCACTTATGGGTCCATCATAGAAACTGGGGTGGTCAGTCCCAAGACAGTTTCTGTCACACCTAGTGGCATTGGCCTTGCCACACTGGCTGCTTGTCCCCTTACAATGGATAAGTACAGGCAGACAGTTTTAATAAATGGTGTTGAGGCCTTGGCCTAAAGGGACACAGGTGCCAGTATCGCTTTGGTGACTGAAAACCTAGTGCCTCCTGAACAACACATCATTTGACAACAGTATAAGATTATTGATGTCCATAACTCCACTAAGTTTCTTCCCTTAGCTATAATTCAGTTTAGTTGGGGTGGAGTTACTGGCCCTAAGCAGGTGGTGGTATCACCTAGCTTACCTGTAGACTGTCTCTTAGGTAATGACCTAGAGGCCTCAGGTTGGGCTGATGTAGAGTTTTATGCCCATGCAGACATGCTGGGCATCCCAGAGGAATTGTTCCCTCTCATTTCTACTGAAATGAAAAAGCAAAGGAGAGAAGGCCTGAAAACTCAGGATCCCTCTCCATCAACAGGTAAAAAGGGTATCACAGTATCCCCTAACCACCCTGCCATTCAGGATACCATTCCTGCGGTGGGAGAAACCTCTCCTGGGGTGGCACCTGTTCCAAGGGAATCATCAGCTGGCAAAGCTGTACTCCCTGAGGTAGAAGTACCTCTCTGTGGGATAACTAACATTGGTGACAAAAAGAGCACCATTTTAGTTAACATGGAGCATCCCTCCAACCCTCCCAGAGAAACTTTAGTGCAGAAACTCTGCACTGCCTCACAACACTTAGGACAGCATCCCTGCCCTAGTGTGGAGCTCATAGGACAGCATCCCTGCCCTGCCCCAACCCAAGAGAAACAGCATCCCTGTTCTCTCCTCCAGCCATATGGACAAAGTTTTTGCCCAGCTATGGCTTTTCTGAGACAGCATCCCTGTCTGGCATTCCCATCACTACAAATAGGTTCAGTGGACAATTCCCACTGCTCTAAACTAAAACTTACTGATAGAAACTCTGAAAATACATCTTCACATTGTTGCTTAGCTAAAAAACTTCAAACAGGGTGGTTTACATCCCCACAGGGAAGTAACCATATAGTGGATGATAAAGGGAGTAACCAGTCTATTGCAGAGCTACTCTCTACTTATCACCACTTAGACAATAAAGTCTCAACTGGCCAAGGTTAGCCTTATTGTTCTTCGTTTGGGGGGGGGGGGGGGGTTGTGTGAGAAAGTAGCCTCTTTCTAGCCTTGTTACCACCACTTTGGGCCTGTTTGTGAGTGTATGTCAGGGTGTTTTCACTGTCTCACTGGTATCCTGCTTGCCAGGGCCCAGTGCTCATAGTGAAAGCCCAATGTTTTCAGTATGTTTGTTATGTGTCACTGGGACCCTGCTAGTCAGGACCCCAGTGCTCATAAGTTTGTGACCTATAGGTATGTGTTCCCTGTGTGATGCCTAACTGTCTCACTGAGGCGCTGCTAACCAGAACCTCAGTGGTTATGCTCTCTCTTTACAAATTGTCACTAACAGGCTAGTGACCAAGTTTACCAATTTACATTGGCTTACTGGAACACCCTTATAATTCCCTAGTATATGGTACTGAGGTACCCAGGGTATTGGGGTTCCAGGAGATCCCCATGGGCTGCAGCATTTCTTTTGCCACCCATAGGGAGCTCTGACAATTCTTACACAGGCCTGCCACTGCAGCCTGAGTGAAATAACGTCCACGTTATTTCACAGCCATTTTACACTGCACTTAAGTAACTTATAAGTCACCTATATGTCTAACCTTTACCTGGTAAAGGTTGGGTGCTAAGTTACTTAGTGTGAGGGCACCCTGGCACTAGCCAAGGTGCCCCCACATTGTTCAGGGCCAATTCCCCGGACTTTGTGAGTGCGGGGACACCATTACACGTGTGCACTACATATAGGTCACTACCTATATGTAGCTTCACAATGGTAACTCCGAATATGGCCATGTAATATGTCTATGATCATGGAATTGCCCCCTCTATACCATCCTGGCATAGTTGGCACAATCCCATGATCCCAGTGGTCTGTAGCACAGACCCTGGTACTGCCAAACTGCCTTTCCCGGGGTTTCACTGCAGCTGCTGCTGCTGCCAACCCCTCAGACAGGCATCTGCCCTCCTGGGGTCCAGCCAGGCCTGGCCCAAGATGGCAGAACAAAGGACTTCCTCTGAGAGAGGGTGTTACACCCTCTCCCTTTGGAAAATGGTGTGAAGGGAGGGGAGGAGTAGCCTCCCCCAGCCTCTGGAAATGCTTTCATGGGCACATTTGGTGCCCATTTCTGCATAAGCCAGTCTACACTGGTTCAGGGACCCCTTAGCCCTGCTCTGGCGCGAAACTGGACAAAGGAAAGGGGAATGACCACTCCCCTGACCTGTACCTCCCCTGGGAGGTGCCCAGAGCTCCTCCAGTGTGCTCCAGACCTCTGCCATCTTGGAAACAGAGGTGCTGCTGGCACACTGGACTGCTCTGAGTGGCCAGTGCCATCAGGTGACGTCAGAGACTCCTGATAGGCTCCTTCAGGTGTTGCTAGCCTATCCTCTCTCCTAGGTAGCCATACCCTCTTTTCTGGCTATTTAGGGTCTCTGTCGCTTGGGATTCCTTAGATAACGAATGCAAGAGCTCATCCGAGTTCCTCTGCATCTCTCACTTCACCTTCTGCCAAGGAATCGACTGCTGACCGCGCTGGAAGCCTGCAAAACTGCAACATAGTAGCAAAGACGACTACTGCAACTCTGTAACGCTGATCCTGCCGCCTTCTCGACTGTTTTCCTGGTGGTGCATGCTGTGGGGGTAGTCTGCCTCCTCTCTGCACTAGAAGCTCAGAAGAAATCTCCCGTGGGTCGACGGAATCGTCCCCCTACAACCGCAGGCACCAAAGAACTGCATCACCGGTACGTTGGGTCTCCTCTTAGCACGACGAGCGAGGTCCCTTGAATCCAGCAACTCTGTCCAAGTGACTCCCACAGTCCAGTGACTCTTCAGTCCAAGTTTGGTGGAGGTAAGTCCTTGCCTCCCCACGCCAGACTGCATTGTTGGAAACCGCGACTTTTGCAGCTACTCCGGCCTCCGTGCACTTCCGGCGGAAATCCTTTGTGCACAGTCCAGCCTGGGTCCACGGCACTCTAACCTGCATTGCACGACCTCCTACGTTGTTCTCCGGCGACTCCTTTGTGCGACTTCGGGTGAGCACTGTTTCACGCATCCTCGTAGTGCCTGTTTCTGGCACTTCTCCGGGTGCTGCCTGCTGCTGAGAGGGCTCCTTGTCTTGCTCGACGTCCCCTCTGTCCCCTGACTCAATTTGCGACATCCTGGTCCCTTCTGGGCCACAGCAGCATCCAAAAACCCTTACCGCACGATTTGCAGCTAGCAAGGCTTGTTGGCGGTCTTTCGGCGGGAAAACACTTCTGCACGACTCTCCACGGCGTGTGGGATCCGTCCTCCAAAGGGGAAGTCTCTAGCCCTTGTCGTTCTTGCAGAAACCTACGCTTCTACTGTCCAGTAGCAGCTCCTTTGCACCCACAGCTGGCATTTCCTGGGCATCTGCCCATCCCCGACTTGCTTGTGACTTTTGGACTTGGTCCCCTTGTTCCACAGGTACCCTCGACTGGAAATCCATTGTTGTTGCATTGTTGGTTTGTGTCTTTCCTGCAGAATTCCCCTATCACGACTTCTATGTCCTTTGGGGAACTTTAGTGCACTTTCCACTCATTTTCAGGGTCTTGGGGTGGGCTATTTTTCTAACCCTTACTATTTTCTAATAGTCCCAGCGTCCCTCTACAAGGTCACATAGGTTTGGGGTCCATTCGTGGTTCGCATTCCACTTTTGGAGTATATGGTTTGTGTTGCCCCTATCCCTATGTGTCTCCATTGCATCCTATTGTAACTATACATTGTTTGCACTGTTTTCTAATACTATTACTGCATATTTTGGTATTGTGTACATATATCTTGTGTATATTTGCTATCCTCATACTGAGGGTACTCACTGAGATACTTTTGGCATATTGTCATAAAAATAAAGTACCTTTATTTTTAGTATATCTGTGTATTGTGTTTTCTTATGATATTGTGCATATGACACTAAGTGGTACTGTAGGAGCTTCACTCGTCTCCTAGTTCAGCCTAAGCTGCTCTGCTAAGCTACCATTATCTATCAGCCTATGCTGCTAGACACCCTATACACTAATAAGGGATAACTGGGCCTGGTGCAAGGTGCAAGTACCCCTAGGTACTCACTACGAGCCAGTCCAGCCTCCTACAAAAGGTCTTAACTGTGTGCCAGGGCTGTGCCAATTGGGTAAACAAAGGTACAGTTTGGGGAAAGAACACTGGTGCTGGGGCCTGGTTAGCAGGGTCCCAGCACACTTCCAGTCAAAGCTGGCATCAACACTAAGCAAAAAGTAGGGGGAGGGGTGACCATGCCAAAAGTGGCATTTTCTTACACCAAAGCAATATCATGCTGGAGTGTGGTCTGTAAACTGGTTCAGACTAAAAAGTCCTGAGGGACCAAATGGACAAAGTGCCTGTCAAGACGGTCCTGATTGAGTTTGGTAAATGTGTGAAAGGATGCCTGGACTGGAACTCAGCGAGCTAACAAAGTGGTGGCAGCATTGGCTATGGTGAACTTGGCCCACAAGACTTCAGGGGGTTGCTTCTTGGCTGATCTTAATGCAGAGTACAATGCATCTGGAGATGGCCATTTCTGCACTGCAAATAAGGTCTGCAGCATGATGCTTTGGTAAAAATGGAAAGGTTTCTCCACCTACAGCAGAAAGGAGGCACAGGTGTGGAAAACCAGTCTGTGTAGGAAGAAGCTGATGTACTCTGAGGAAGTAGGGTGAATTACAATATATGGTGTGGTTCTGAGACCTCACCATGTAATATACATCCAACCCTTTTTCAGACCATCAGGCTTCATTTGTCAAACCTTAGCTCAACCCTGTGTAGCAGCAAGGTGTAAAGCATTTAAACAGCACTAAAACAATTGAAGAACAAAGAAACAACACTCAAAAAATTAAAAATCAATTTATAAAGATGAACCTTATTTTTATGGATGTATGGACACCAAATGAAAAAGATCCACTGGAGGATTCAGGAGATATTCCGGAGATATAGATTTTCAATGAGATAATAACTCAAGGCTTTACACTGAACTCCAAACAAGCATTGACGAATTCAACAAATCTGACATTTAGAAACTTTTCAGCAAAAGGTTGCCTCAAAAGTGAATGTGTTATTTACAATTACTTTGTGTGACCAACTCCCTTAGGTAGCAAGCTAGGGTACTGCCAAGGCCCAATGCAACAGTTACCTTCACAAGGAAAGCAGGCTCCAGTCCAGTTCCAATGTTAGTAGCCAGCTGCCTTTACCTTATATGGAGTGTTCATGACACAAGGACTAGAGGTAAACATACTCAAGGATGCAGACGATGCTGTGCGGTCGACGGGGCACTTCCTGGGGCTACTCTTTTATCCACAGCCCTGGTGGGGCGACTTTGGTTACATGGGTAAACCTCCCTCATAGTCGGCTCTGGTCCAGCAAAAGTCCAGTTGCCACTTGGCTATTGGACTACTGGCCTCCGGTCACAGCCAAACCACTGGTTCTATGTTTCTGGTTATTGCTCTTCTGGCCAATCAAACTGCACTTCTGCAGTCTTCCTGGATCCAGCAGACTTCAGTGCAACTTTTAAACACTGGAACGTGGGTTCCCAGGCTCCTTTGCAGCGAGGACCAACAATCAAGTGATCTGGGCTACCAACTCTCCCAAGCAGGCTTCTTTGGGTTTTGTGGCCCTATGCTGCAAACAGGAAGTCAGCCAACTGACTCTTGGAGTCTCTGCTTCTGGGTGGGCTCGGGGGACGAATTCAAAAGTAGATAGGACTAATGCTCTATTTTGTGGTAGTGTGGGAGAGCATTTAGGCTTATCAGAGGGTAGTGCTAAGCATTTGTTGTACTCACAGAGGCAATAAATGATGCAGGCACTCAAAGAATTAATCCAAGACCAATTTAAAAAAATAAAATTTATTTTTATATATGGTTTAAACCCAAGAACTTCGTAATCGGGTAAGTAGATTTTCAAGCATAAATGCAGTTTCAAAAATCAACAATGCAATTTTTCAGTTCAGCAATGTTAACCTATGGGAGGAAAACAAGAATGTAGTTTTGCAGGTAAGTACACGGCTTACAAATCCCGTCTTCAGGCTTTTAGGTCAACACCAGGCAAGGTTCAAATCAGTACCAAGAGTGCAGCCTCATGGATGGCCCAATGTTAACCAATGGAGGCTAGGGGTGAATGAAGTTGTGCTGTTCACGGGGGAGTAAAGCAGTGTCAGGGGTTGATCTCCTGGATCTGAGGTAAGTACAAGAGGGGCCACAAAGCAGCACCAAACTTACACCCTCAGCAGCACAGGGGCGGCCAGGTGCAGAGGGCCAACACAGTGTTGGGTGCCCAATGCAAGTCAATAGGGGAAATCAGATTTGGGAAAAGGCTGCAGGCTCGGGCCAGGAGGCTGATGGAAGAAAATCCACAGCTGCCCAGGTAAGTTCTGATGCTGGGGGACATAGAGATACTGATAGTCCAGCTCCCCAGGGTCTCCGGGTACAGGGGTGTCCTTTGGTGTCAGGAACAGTTTACCAGGCAGGTCGAGGTTAGGGGGAGTCTTAGGTTTGAGACTGCAGACATTGAGGTAGAGTCTGGCAGGGGTCAGCACACGGGGGAACCTTCACAGGACTGGTGGGCCACTTGGACTCGGGCTGTTGGTGTCGGTTGCAGAGGTGGGTCCAAAAGTGGATTCGCGATTTCTTAGGGCAGAGTTCTTTTCTTTTAAAGTTGGTTTCTTCTTTAACAGGTCCACTGTTCTCAGGCAGTCCTCCCAAAGCTTTGGAGGTTGCTGGGCTGCAGGACAGGTTGTCTTTTGGCGTAGGATAGTCGAGGGCCGAAAACAGAGCTGTAGGGCTGGGGCCAAGTCAGTTGGTGTCTTTAGTCTTCTCTGCTAGTGCAACTCTGTAGTGTCTGGCTCTTCTTAGGTCATCAGGAATCTGAGTTCTAGGGTTGATGGGTGCCACCTAAATACTGAATTCAGGGGCATTAGAGGGAGTGCCCGGTGGTAGCCAATGGGCTACTCACCTTTAGGGTGTCTATACTTTTTATGACCACTTCCGTTGGGAAGTAGGCATAACCCTAACACTAGTGGCCTAATTCCTTCAAAACAAGATGGAGGAATTTCAAAAGTAGTGTCCACTTCAGCTCGTCCATCTTAGGGGCGGAACTGGCATGAAGTGGGTACTCCTCCTCATTTAACAAATGTTCCCACCTGTGCTGCCACCAAAAGTGTGGTCAGGACAGCGAGGCTGGGGTGAGGAGTTTGTCATCTCCACCATCTGGAGAGACCTGGGTCGCATTACAAAGGGGGGAAGCCTCTGAAGCTCCCCGCCCTGGAATGTCCATCCTGCCTGGGAGAGGTCACACCTCTGCCCAGAGCAAGCTTTTGTTCTGAGCCCTCAAGAGCGTTGGCTCCCACCGCAGGGGGGCCGCATTCTGTCTAAGGTGGTTTTGACCAGTCAGTGTCCACACTAGGAGTCGGTAGGTTTAGTAATACAAGATTTTTGGTACCAAGCATCCCTATCTTCAGTGAAGCCATCATGTAGCTGGAAAACTCATATTGACCGGTGTCTAGCACATGTACTTAAAATGGCTTCCCTGTTCACCTACTCTGTCTGAGAATTGACAGAGACATAGCAGGGGCATATCTGCTCATGCAGGTATGCCCTCTCATGTACAATAATGCACCCTGCCTTTAGGGCTGGAAGGCCTGCTAGAGGGGTGACTCATATATATTGCATGCAGTGTAATGGGGACAGGGTACACAAGTTGTGTGCCATGCTGTGCTTTCATTTTAGTTCCACACCAAGACACACAGCCTGCAAAAGCAGGACTGTGTGCACTTAGTAAGAGGGTCCCTGAGAGTGGCCACCAGGAGTACCATTTACTAGGCCCTTACAGTGGTAGCTAAAGGTTTGCCAATTGGAAAAAACAACTGCAGTTTTTGGGGGAAAGATTCTGCACTGGGGACCTGTTTAACAGAGACCCGGTGCACTTTCAGTCGAAATTGCACCAGAAACCAGGCACAAAGTGTGTGTGTGGGGGGGGGGGTGACCATGTTAAAAGAGGCACTTTCCTACAATTATTAAAACAAGCGGTTTAACTGGCAAAGCAGAATTAGCAGTTATGAAGTGCTCTACTAATCTGCTGTGGCAGGCTTGGGGACATGGTTTCCTTTGCCTTACTCAAGGTGGCACAGTGAGTGGTGCAGGCCCGAGGGACACTTTAAATTAGAGGCCTTAAGTACTTTTAGTACCATATACTAGGGACCTATAAGTAAGTGAAAGTAAGCCAACTGGGTATAGCCAATCTAACATTACACTTTTAAGGGTCAAAGCACTGGCACTGATGTCTAGATCTGGAAGATTTTGGAGCTACCCGCGGAGAACAACTTCTAAATATGGAAAAAGTCCTCAAATTTATAGCTGCCAAAAATGAGGATTTGGAAGCGCGATCCAGGAGCAACAATTTGCACATCTTGGGAGTACCTGAGACTACCAATACTGGGAAAATATGCGAATATGTAGAAAAACAACTCTAAACACTTTTTGGCGCTGGCTCTATTTCCAAAGTGTTTATTGTTGAGAGAGCCCATAGATCGCTCATGGCTCGCCCACCTCGGGTGCTCGGGGACACCCACTTATTACTCGACTCTTAAACTATAAAGATTGCGACACAGCCCTTGCGCTGGCAAGGGAGAAACGAATTTTGAAGGAAACACAGTATCTATCTACCCCAATTTAACTAACATGGTGCAGGAGGCCCGTAAAAAAATTGTTGCTGTCAAACAAAAGGCACATACTACTCTGGGTTTCATAATAGTTGGTCTCAAATAGATTACTGGCTTATTACTAAACGGCTGAGACACTGGATACAGGAGGTCTGACACCTTGTGAGAACTTACTCTGATCACTCACCCTTCCTGCTGGTGATGGCATCCTCCATCAGTGCTGGTAGATTTAACACTTGGAGGCTAAATCCTGAAATCCTTCTTGATGCGCTGTTCCGAGAGGAACTGAGACAGGAGACTGTAGATTATATGAGTAGAAATATTGACTCTGTTCCATCTATTGGCACAGTATGTGAGGCTTTCAAAGTAGCTATTCAGGGCTTCTGCATTGCGAAGAACTGCAGAGAGCTACTCACCCTCCGTGCCGACCTCCAAATCCTGGAGCAGGAACATAAAAGACTTGAGACTCTTCAGGTTAGACCAGCTGAACCAAGGATTCTAAGCAACATATGGGAAACCCTATCAGAATAAGGAAGTAGCGGAGAGGGAAAGCAGATATAGAGGAAAATATGCCAAGGCCCACGCTTATGGTGAAGGGGAAAGACCGGGCCTCACCTTAGCTACTATGACCCGCAAAGTTGCAGCAGCGAGTGATGTTTTCAAAATGAAAACATCTGAGGGATGCACTCCGAGACATCTGATACCCTACAAATAGTTGCATGCTTCTAATGGGCCTATATGGCTCCCGCAGAAGTTCACAAGCTGACTTTACGCCATTCCTCAATGAGATAGTGTTGGGCTGGATCAGTGACACACAACAGGAATTCTTGGCTGCAGACCACAGAGGATAAAATACGGGGTGCAACTATGCAACTAGAGACAGGTAAAGCCCCAGGCCTTGGGGCCTCCTGGCAGATTTTTATAAAGCATACCCTGATTTATTGATACCCATACTGATCAAAGTGTTCAGGAGTCTAAAGATAAGGGAATACTACCATCCTCCAATGCAAGAAGCAATGATCCCAGCCCTTCTGAAACCTGGCAAACCACCCAACGAATGCAACTCCTATAGACTACTGTTGCTTATCAATTGCAGCGCCAAAATCTTGGCAAAAATACTTGCTAATTGCCTCCCCTTACTACTCCCATTCTTAGTTAGACCTGAACAGTCAGGACTTGTTCGGGGTCAGTCATCTTCACATAACCCGAGAACATTATTTGCTGTTATCCATGACATAGACCTGAATCAGGATGCAGTGACACTAAGGCCTTTGATTCACTTGAGTAGGATTTCTTGATGGCCATGCTGCGGCGCATGATTCTCCCTGATGGATTTCTAGCCTGGATAACCCTCTTATATACCTGTCCCTCTGCAAGAGTGTGAATAAACTTCTCGCTCTTGGAACCGATACAAATGTCTAGGGGTACCAAACAGGGGTGCCCACTGTTGCCCATCCTTTTTGCATTGGCAGTGGAGCCCCTGGCTGCCAAGCTTCAGCAGAAATACAGGGATTTTGCACTTAGATTTTCCTCCAGACTTTTTGCGGACGACATCACCCTGTACTTGAGGGTGCTGCGAAGCAGCATGACCATAGTGCTTAGGGAATTATTCTACTTTGGTGAACTATCTGGCATACAAATTAATTGAGAGAAATGTCGCATTTTTCCCCTAAACCCCCACACTTCAGGATGCATGTCCATTTACCCTCTACAATGGTGCTTTTCGAAATGAAAATATTTAGGAGTGAAGCTTATCCTAAACAAGAAAGAAACACTTAGGGCCAGATGTAAAAGAAACTGGCGAAGTGTGGTGCTGTGCCAAAATCAGCACTGCTGCGCTGCGCCAGTTTTGAAATGCTGGGCTGTGCCATATTCACAGGAATACTGCACAGCCCTGCGTCTCCCCTTGCGCCGACGCTAAATTAAGCTGCCTGTGCCAACGCAGGCATCCTTGCACCTTAGTGCAAAGGTGTCTGCATTGAGGGGACTGATTGTTTATGTGCAGAAAGGTGTCCCTTCCTGCACATGAACAATCTACAATGGCTGTTTGGCACTTCTATGTGTGCTGCATTCTGCCACGTCGTTTCACCAGACCATAATTAACAAACAGGTGATCTGGGGCCTGATGTACGATCGATTTGCGACTCGAAAACTGGTCGCAATCAGGTTTGCAAATGCAAAACTGGCTGTATGAGATTTATGGCAAGCATTTGCAAACCTGAAATTGCGATGTGAGTGCTTTGAGAGTCGCAAAAAAAAGCATTTGGAAATAGTGAGTCACATTTAGTGACTCCCTAAATGTGAGTCACAAAAATGCATCTACAAATGAGTCGCAGTTTGCAGTCACAAAATGGCCTGTTTGCACATGCAATTTAACACCAATCCAAAGTAGTTGTAAACCTGAACCAACCTGTACGAACAGGGCCCAGAATACATCAGGGACCACCTACAATGGCTACCCTGTTCCTGATGGTGAGGAGACAACGAATACTAGCTGCCCAGCAGAGGAGGCGGAGATAGGAGAGGATCTTCAGGATCAGGCTGATCCTGTTTCAGAAGACAGAAGGGGAGATATTTGAGCAGTACAGGCTGAGTAGCAATGTGATCGTTGACCTAATTGCCACCCTGAAACCACACCTTGTGAGCCCAACACAAAGCAGCAATGCAGTCCCTACCCATGTCCAGGTCCTGTGTCCCTCCACGTATTAGCCAGTGGTAGCTACCAGCATGTCACAGCATTTGGCTGGAGGGGTATCGCAAAACGCGCTGTTGCGCTTCTTCAACAACTTCCTAGACGCCATGCTCAGGCACATACACCAGCACATCAACATGCCCAGGGACAACCAGGAAATGCAGCATACCAAAACATAATTCTACCAGATAGCAGGATTCCCACAGGTCATCAACTGCATAGACAGGACCCATGTGTCCATACTTCCCCCATCCGTTTAGAACACATTTCAGAACCAGAAAAACACACATTCCATGAACATACAAGTTGTGTGCAATGCCCAGAACATCATCAAAGACCTTGTTCTCAAATATCTAATCAAATCAAATCAAATCATTAACATTTATAAAGCGCGCTACTCACCCGTGCGGGTCTCAAGGCGCTAGGGGGGAAAGGGGGGGTTAACGCTGCTCGAACAGCCAAGTCTTTAGGAGTCTCCGGAAAGCGGAGTGGTCCTGGGTGGTCCTGAGGCTGGTGGGGAGGGAGTTCCAGGTCTTGGCCGCCAGGAAGGAGAAAGATCTCCCACCCGCCGTGGAGCGGCGGGTGCGAGGGACGGCAGCAAGTGCGAGGCCAGCGGAGCGGAGGGGGCGGGTGGGGACGTAGAAGCTGAGGCGTCTGTTGAGGTATTCCGGTCCCTTGTTGTGGAGGGCTTTGTGTGCGTGGGTGAGAAGACGGAAGGTGATCCTTTTGCTGACTGGGAGCCAATGCAGGTGTCTCAGGTGTGCGGAGATGTGGCTGTTGCGGGGTACGTCGAGGATGAGGCGGGCCGAGGCGTTTTGGATGCGTTGCAGGCGGTTTTGGAGTTTGGCGGTGGTCCCGGCGTAGAGGGTGTTGCCGTAGTCCAGGCGACTCGTGACAAGGGCGTGGGTCACAGTTTTTCTGGTGTCGGCGGGGATCCAGCGGAAGATCTTGCGGAGCATGCGGAGAGTGAGGAAGCAGGCGGAGGACACGGCGTTGACTTGCTTGGTCATGGTGAGAAGAGGGTCCAAGATGAAGCCGAGGTTGCGGGCGTGGTCTGCGGGGGTCGGTGCGGTGCCGAGGGCCGTGGGCCACCAGGAGTCGTCCCAGGCGGACGGGGTGTTGCCGAGGATGAGGACTTCCGTTTTTTCAGAGTTCAGCTTTAGGCGGCTGAGCCTCATCCAATCTGCGACGTCCTTCATACCCTCTTGTAGGTTGGTCTTGGCGCTGGCGGGGTCCTTGGTGAGGGAGAGTACAAGTTGGGTGTCGTCGGCGTAGGAGGTGATGATGATGTCGTGCTTGCGTACGATGTCGGCGAGGGGGCTCATGTAGACATTGAAGAGTGTCGGGCTGAGCGATGAGCCTTGAGGTACGCCGCAGATGATCTTGGTGGGTTCTGAGCGAAACGGAGGGAGGTAAACTCTTTGGGAGCGGTTAGCGAGGAAGGAGGCGATCCAGTCCAGGGCCTGGCCTTGGATCCCGGTGGAGCGTAGGCGGGTGATTAGGGTGCGGTGACAGACGGTGTCAAAGGCAGCCGAGAGGTCGAGGAGAATGAGGGCGACTGTTTCACCGTTGTCCATCAGGGTTCTGATGTCGTCTGTGACTGAGATGAGGGCGGTTTCCGTGCTGTGGTTGGTTCGGAATCCGGTTTGTGAAGGGTCGAGCAGGTTGTTGTCTTCCAGGAAGGTGGTCAGCTGTTTGTTGACGGTCTTTTCTATTACCTTGGCTGGGAAAGGTAGAAGAGAGATGGGGCGGAAGTTTTTCAGGTCGCTTGGGTCAGCCGTAGGTTTCTTTAGTAGGGCGTTGACTTCAGCGTGCTTCCAGCATTCGGGGAAGGTAGCAGAAGAAAAAGAAGAGTTGATGACGGTCTGGAGGTGCGGGGCGATGATGTCGTCGGCTTTGTTAAAGATGAAGTGCGGGCAGGGGTCCGAAGGTGCGCCGGAGTGGATAGAGTTCATGATGGATTTGGTTTCTTCCGTGTTGATGTGGGTCCAGTTGTTGAGGGTGATGTCCGGGGAAGCGGGTTCAGTGGTGTATGGTTGGGTCTGGTGTCCGAAGCTGTCGTGGAGGTCGCTGATCTTGCGATGGAAGAAAGTGGCGAGGGATTCGCACAAATCCTGTGAGGGCGTGACGGCGTTGGCGCTGGCGCTGGGGTTGGAGAACTCTTTGACGATGCTGAAGAGTTCTCTGCTGTTGTGGCTGTTTTTGTCTAGTCTGTCGGTGAAAAAGTTCCTTTTGGCAGTGCGGATCAGGTGGTGGTGTTCGCGTGTAGCGTTCTTGAGGGCGGTCATGTTGTCCGCGGTGTGGTCCTTGCGCCAGGCCTTCTCAAGGGCACGACAAGTTTTCTTTGATTCTTTGAGGGTGTCAGAGAACCAGAGAGGTTTTTTGGTGTTGGTCTGTCGATGCGTGCGTTTGAGGGGAGCAAGGTTGTCAGCGCAGTTGGAGATCCAGTTTGTGAGGTTGAGAGCTGCGTCGTTGGGGTCGGTGGTGAGGGTGGGTTGGTTGGCGGCGAGAGCGGAGAAGAGTTGCTCTTCAGGGATCTTGTTCCACTGTCGACGAGGGGTGGGTTGAGTGCGGAGGTGGGAGGTCTCGCGTCGGAATGTGAAGTGGACGCAGCTGTGGTCGGTCCAGTGTAGGGCAGAGGTGTGGCTGAAGAAGATGTGTTTGCTGGCGGAGAAGATAGGGTCGAGGGTGTGTCCGGCGATGTGGGTGGCGGTGTTCACCAGTTGTTTGAGGCCGAGGTTGGCGAGGTTGTCGAGCAGGGTGGTGGTGTTGGGGTCGTTGTTTTGTTCCAGATGGAAGTTGAGGTCGCCTAGGAGGATGTAGTCCGGTGAGGCGAGGGCGTGCGGGGAGATGAAGTCGGCGATGGCGTCGCTGAAAGAGGCGCGAGGTCCGGGAGGACGGTAGACGAGGGATCCTCTGAGGGTGGTCCTTGGGTCGGTGCGAATCTGAAAATGCAGGTGTTCAGCGGCGAGGGGGGGGTCTTCGGTGGAGGTGGTGACGCTGATGGAGTCTTTGAAGATGATGGCGACACCTCCTCCTACTTGGTTGGTGCGGTCTTTTCTGGAGATCTTGTAGCCTTCGGGGATGGCGGTAGCGATGTCTGGAGCAGAGGAGGCGTTCATCCATGTCTCCGTGATGAAGGCGACGTCCGGGGCTGTGGAGTCCAGGAGGTCCCAAAGTTCAACGGCGTGCTTGTGGACGGAACGAGCGTTGATCAGGATGCACTTGAGGTGGTTGATGGCGCGTGGGCTTGTGGTCGTGGTAGTTGCGTGGTGGAAGATGCGTTTGCAGGAGTTGCAGGCGAAGGGTCCATGGGTGCGTTTGGGGTGAGCTAGGAAGCAGGTTTTGGAGCGCCCTGGGTTGAGGGCGTGGAGGGTGGTGGGGTCGTAGCGGATCAGCGGGGCTTGGGGGAGCTGGGGACCAGGGGTCGTGGCGCTGGGCGCGGGCCAGGCGCGGACGGGCGCAGACGGGCTTGCCTCTGGCGCGCCTCTGGCGCGCCAGCGGCGTGCCCGCTGCGCGCGCCCGCTGCGCAGTCGCGCAGCGGCCGCCATAAGAGGTAGGAGGGGGGGGAGGGGTCAGCTGGGGGCGAATGGGAGCTGGGGGGCGGGGGCGTGCAGGAGGTCGCGGCGGGAAAGCGCGAGGGAGGGGGGGGACAGGTAGAGTGAGAGGAGCTGGGGGAGGGGGTTTAGGGTGGAGGAGGGTGAGTGTTAGGAGGTTTGGAGATTAGGGAGAGAGATAGGAGTAGGGTTGTGAAGATAGGGGAGGGGGGGTTGTAGAGGTGGGTGAGGGAGAGAGGTAGAGTGAGAGGATAGGGAGATAGGTAGTAGAGGGGGTGGCGGGAGGGGGGGAGAGATAGAGAAATAGATAGAGAAAATAGATAGAGAAGTCGATAGATAGGGAAATAGATAGATAGACAGATAGGTAGGTAGGAGGAGGTGGAGAGTGGGGGAGTTAGATAGTGAGATAGGGAGCTAGAGAGATAGGAAGATAGGAGGAGTGAGGGAGGTAGATAGCGAACGGGTTAGCTAGGGGTGAGAGAGGGGGAGGCGAGTGAGGGAGGGGGATGAGGAAGGAGCAGGAGGGCAGGCTCGGGGGAAGAAGACGGAGGAGGTAGAAGAGCCGAAGACAGGAGAACAGAAGACAGAAGAACAGAAGACAGAAGAACAGAAGACGGAAGAGCAGAAGACAGAAGACCAGAAGACCAGAAGACCAGAAGAACAGAAGAACAGAAGAACAGAAGATCGGAAGAGGAGAAGAACAGAGAAGAACAGAGAAGAACAGAGAAGAACAACACAGAAGCACCGAGAAGAACAGAGAAGAAGAACACAGAAGACCGGAAGAACACAGAAGAACAGAAGGGAAGAACAGAAGAGAAGAACAGAAGAACACAGAAGAAGATTGCAGAGGGGGAGCGAGGAGGAAGAGACAGAGAGGAGGAAAAGAAGCAGGAGCAGGAGAGAAGGTGAGTGGCGCGGGGCAGGGCGAGGGGCTGGGAGGAGGGGGGTACTTACAGTTAGGTGGGTCTCAGGAACACAGGAACTCGGGAACTTGGAGGAGCTGCAGCGGCAGGGGGAGCGACCTACCCTTGGGTCAAGGATCTAGGGAGCATGCATGACTCATTCAGGCACAGTGGCATATACCAGCAACTAGAAAGAGACAAATTTGAAGGACTCATATTAGGTACTTGAATGGATGTCCACATAAATGTTTAGTTGTACATACATAGGACTTCATGTTTGGTCCACATGTGTCTCTGCAGGTGACAGTGCATATGTCCTGCATCATTGGATCATGACACCCTACTTGACTGCCAACACCCACGAAAGGTTCTACAACATGGCACCTACACGCACAATGACTGTGATTGAACGTACATTTGGCCTCCTGAAGTCACGCCTCCGGTGTCTACACAAGAGTGGGGGAGTCTTGGAGTATGCATCCGAAACAGTGTGCAACATAGTGGCAACCTGTGCAGTATTCCACAACATCACCTGCAGGCATGATCTACACATAGAGGAATCCAGATCAGAATCTGAGGACGATGACCTAGCCCCACCTGCACAACAGCCAGTTGAGGGAAGCCAAGCAACAGAGGTGAGATGGCGCATGTATCACGTATCAAGGCATTATTTTGCATGGTAAGAAATCCACATGTACCCAATACCTTCCAAGAATGACAATACAACTGTTGTGATTCAATGCCAAAATGCAACAATTTAATGTCAGTGTTGGCTACAACAGGAAGGGACACCCTGTCCATCATGAGTGCAATGTATATCGTGCCTGCACATGTTGTGCGGTTATATCACCACATGGGGAAACATAAATAAAAGTCTACACAGTTACCATGTCAGTCTGAAGTATCTTTTTAGCACTTCGTCTGGCTTGTGGGGTGCTAGGAGTTGTAGGTGCTGATTGACGGCTGCTGCCCGATCGTAGGCCACGTGGCTCAGCAACAGACACTGCTGAGACTGGACACCTTGCTACCGGTTGCATCACCGGCAATGCTGGCAGTTTGTATTGCCTCTACAGCTGCAGTAATCTGATACAGCCATCTGCCCATATGGCCACTGGAGTGACCCATCTCCACCTGCAGGGCCCCTGTGCTTCTGCTGCCCTGCGTTGTTGCCTGGGCTAGCCCGCCAATTGCCCTGGTTAAGGCATTCAGGGCCTCATTTCAACCCTGGCGGTCACCAACCACCAGGGTTAAAGTGGCGTTCGTACCGCCAACATGCTGGCGGTACGAAATGCCACATTTTGACCACAGTAGACCGCCATGGAGGTCCCGGCGGTCGCAATCTGCCAGGGCAGCACTCCAAGCAGCGCTGCCCTGGGATTTTGACTCCCCTTACCACCAGCCTGTCCATGGCGGTAGACACCGCCATTGAAAGTCTGGCGGTAAGGGGACTTGCGGGCCCCTGGGGGCCCCTGCACTGCCCATGCACTCGGCATGGGCAGTACAGGGGCCCCCAGGCACAGCCCCATTGCGATTTCCACTGTTGGGCAGACAGTGGAAAGTGCGACGGGTGCTGCTGCACCCGCCGCACCGCCACATTTCCGCGGGCTCCATTAGGAGCCAGCTGCAATGTTACGGCCCAGCAGGGATGTTGAAATGCGGCCGGCGGGTTTGCAGTTGCATAGGCGGCCGTTAGTCGGTTCGAGGCCGCCCGCCAAGGTTGAAATGAGGGCCTAAGTCTTGTAGCACAGCTGTGCTCACTGCACCCTAACAGGTGTCTGTCTTCTGCCATCTCACTGCAGAGTTGGTCAAGTGACCCACTAATGGCATCCAATTTCATATTTAGGTCTGCCTAGTTGGCAGACATCTGCTGGGTGATATTTACAAACCCCTGTGAGATTTTCTGGCTAATGATTTGCATGTGTTTGGTTGGCAGATGCTGAACCCTCAGCATGGCTTGCTCTGTCTCCAGACTCAGACTTGCAGCTGGTTCTTGCCTGGGAGCGAGCAGTCCGCACTGCCTGCTGGCACCTTTGGGCCGGTTCCATGTAAACACCGGCCCCTGGTCATGGGGATGCATCCTGATGTTGACTGCTGCAACCCCAAATTCAGATGCATGGGATGGGGCAAAAGCTGCACTGCCAAGGGCCAGCGATGTTCCAGGTGGACTCATGAGTGCATCACCCTGAGACTGGTCCTCTTCCTCTGTACATTCCCCTTCCTGGGTTTCACCAGGTGTATCTATTTGGGAAATGAGAAATGGATATAAAGTATGTATGAGACACTGGCTTATTTGTTTTGATAAAGTAAGTATTACCGGCTGACAGTAACAGCACTATTTCTGAACATGACTACATTACCATAATGCACCAGTTGTAGCGATTTCCTCATCTTAATGGACCATCCAGGTATATATGTGTGAGGCCGTGTTGCATGCTTGTGGGCAGTGGGGTGTTATCAGGTGGAGGTAGAAGGAAATGTACATTTACCAGTGGTTGGGGGGGAGTGTAGATGTGTCCGGGGACCCAAAGCCACAGACTGCCTTTGGCTCCAAAGTTAACCACCATCGCCTCTGCTGCTGCAGGGGGTGGCACATTGGATGGTCCTCCTCTTGTCCCTTGAACCTCACATAGCCAGGCTGCAACCCGTTCCTTGATCCTAGAGCTCAGGTTATACCACCTCTTTTTTATTCCATCAACTGACTTGTTGGCCCTTCCCAGGGCATTGATCTGGATCTCCCTCCAGCTCTTGCTCTTGTCAGCCTTAGGGAGACTCTGAAACAGCCTCCGAAACAACTCCTCATGGTGGTCACAACATCTCTCAGTTAGGATGTCCAGTTCCCTCTCAGAGAATTTGTTTGGGCGCTTGCGCTCTGCTGCTGCTTTGGTCCCCATGTTGGCTGGCCATTGTTCTTTGTGCTGCAAAGGATGCCAGTGGTGTAGACCTGTGATGCTGGCCTAGGCCATGTGCAGTTCCTCTTGTGCAGAAATCTCCAGGGACACCACTTCCGTTGGGGGTCCTTCCAGTGCACTAGGATGTGATTTTCCCCTTTTCAAAGCTACAGTAGCAACTTGCGATCCACACATGCAATTAATAAACTTTGGTCACAATTTTTGTTAACAGTTACTGACTCGCAGATTGCGTTTTCAGTAACTGCGATGCGATCAGTTTCCAAGGTGCGGTTTGATGCCCAATATTGTACGTACATTGGAAATAGCTACCCACAAATTGCTATTTCTGGCAGTTGTACATCAGGGCCCTAATTTCCTGATACGCTTGGTCTTGTCCAAATAGAATTCTAACACTCCTAATTTCCAGAGAATGTAGTGACGTTTCAGCTGAAGATGAGGGGTTAGGAAAGAAAGTATGCAGATAGATATTCTGATTGATGTGAAACTCTGAGACTGTTTTTGTGAGAAAACTGGGATGAGTTCTCATCACCACTCTATTGGAGTGAAACACAGTATACGGTACCTCTGAGCACAGGGCCTGAATTTCACTTACTCTATGGGCTGAAGTGATGGCCACCAGAAAAGGCCCTTTCCATTGGAGATGCTGCAAAGAGACTTTGGGGGTTATTCTAACTTTGGAGGAGGTGTTAATCCGTCCCAAAAGTGACGGAAAAGTGACGGATTTACCACCAGCCATATTACGAGTCCATTATATCCTATGGAACTCGTAATACGGCTGGTGGTATATCCGTCACTTTACCGTCACTTTTGGGACGGATTAACACTCCTCCAAAGTTAGAATAACCCCCTTTATGTAATGGTTCAAACGCAGGGCCCATCAATTTGAAAAGGACAATATTAAGCTCCCATGGAGGAGAGGTGTTCCTAACTGGAGGGAACACCTTTTTAAGCCCTTTGAGAAAATCCTTCACCACTAGAATTCTGAAAAAGGAGGTTTGTGAGGGAGATTCCCAATATGCCGTAATGGCTGCAAGGTGTACTCTAATTGACAACTGCAGCCCTGATTTAGCCAAGTTTAAGAGATACAGGATGACCACATTTTCTTGGCAGGAAACTGAATTGTGGTTCTTCTGCATACACCATAAATAAAACCTCTTCCATTTAATCATGCTGTCATGTTCAGGGATGAGAGGTTGGGATGCAGTATATGTCCCCCAATCTTGAACAGGAGATCCTGTCAGCACGGCAGTCTCTTCTGGGGGCTCTGACAAATGTAGGTTTGTGAACTACCACTTTGAGGCTACTCTGGGGCTATAAGTATCATTCTGGTTTGAGATCGGTATAGCTTCAGAATCACTGTTGGAATAAGAGGAGTTGGTGGAATTGCATAGAGAACTTTCCCTGACTAACTTATCAAAAGGGCTGTAGGAGGTAAGCTCAGTTTATGGTGTACACCTATGGTATGGCACCCTATACTGAGTTCAGGCAACCCGTAGTGATAGCGAATAGGTGTCTGGATAGCAAAAGCTCTCTAGGGCTGGCGGAGGCGAGCAACTGAAGCTTATCCAGAAGGAATGTTAAGCACTTGCAATACCAGACAGTAACTATCCCAACAAGAAAGAACTACACAAGTGTTGCAAAAATAAAGGATTTTAAGTACAGCACTACTACTAGACTAGCATTGGTATAACTCTTTGGAGATATCTACACACAATATATACACAAAGTAACCAACAGAAATAGCATAAAGTGTATTGGGCCCTATGGGGGGCCAAACCATATACTAAGAAAGTGTAAAAGTGCAAAGTGCAAAATATTGAACCCAACCAAGTTAAGTGTGATAGTTAGCTAGGGGCTTGACGTAGATAGACACACCAAAGGTAAGTAAGGGTAGTGTCCCCAGCGACCAGGTGCAAGGTAGTTACCCACCCAGTCATCCCATAGGCTAACACAAGGAATAGTGGCTGGGGTTTGTAGGAGTCAGGACCCTTCCCAGTGGAACCTAAGGAAACCAACAGACAAGAGGAAGTTTGGAGAGTACCCCCAAGGATACCCAGAAGAAAAAGAGTATCTACACCAGGGGTCCCCGAAGCAGTGGGGATAAGGGACTCTCTCTGACTTCAGTGGATGCCTTGGATTGTCCAGCTGCTGTCACAACACATGGACCAGGCTGGTTGAACCAGGGATGGATTACGGACATGGAGAATCTGAAATGAAAGGGGGCAGAGTCCTGCAACCTTGGAGATGCCCAGGAGATGCTGGTGGCAATGCTAACCCTCCTGGAGGTGACGTTTCTGAAAGTGGATGGAGGAAGAAGTCCAGCTGCAGGATCCAGGAGCTGCAAAAGATCACAGGAGTCACCTACAAGCTGTTCTTCGACAGTCGCTGGATTGCAGGAGGGTCAGTGAGCAGTCAGGTCACCAACAAGCACTGCAAATGCAAGCATGAGCTGAAGAGGAATTTGCAGAGTTTTGGGGACCAGCAAGGTCCAGGAAACTCTACCCTCGGTGGGAGAAGGCCAGGAGCAATCATTGGAGCCCCCACGAGTGACCCACAGGCGATGGACATAAGGAGTCACAAGGAGGCCTAAGCAGCACAACAAAGAAGTCCCACGTCGCAGGAGTTGCAGGACAGGGGCTGATCTTCGTGTTGCACAGTTGTTAAAAATGGGGTCTCTAGTTGGCAGTCAGTTTACACCCTGTCCAAGTATGTACCCTCACTCTAGTCAGGGTGAGGAGGATACACAGCTCAGATAAACCCTGCTCAATCTTCTGGTAGCTTGGAACACGCAGTCAGGCTTATCTCAGAGGCAATGTGTAAAGTATTTGTACAAACACAGAGTAACACAGTGAAAACACCCCAAATGGGCAGTTTAGAAAAATAGCCAATATTTATCTAAATCAAACAAGACCAAAATTACAAAAATCCAACATACACCAGCAAAGATATGAATTTTTAAACTAAAAAAGAGTTTTAATCCATAAAAATCAATGAATGCATTATTTAAGCACAAAGTACCTGGTATGTGTAGAACAGGGGTCACCAGCTCCCTGGAAGTAGCTCGTGGAAGCCTATCCCGGTAGGTCAAAGGGAGGGTCTGGGCACACTAAAGGAGATAGTGAGTCACATTTTCAGGCCCTTGAAGTCCCAGACAGAAATACCAATGTCAGGTATCCACACTAACACAAACACACACTGACAGTCTGTTGCGGTCATATGGTCTGCAACATGACCACATGCTTTCCCTCAAAGAGCATCAACGTTGAATAGAGATTGGTCAGGTTGTGTACCTCATTATGTCAATCACAGTGTATAAATTAACACTCGGCCATGAAAAAATGGGAGAAGGGACAAGAGTAGATTTGCGTTAGAGGGGTGTAGGAGGCTGGACTGGCTTGTAGTGAGTACCAAGGGGTACTTGCACCTTGCACCAGGCCCAGTTATCCCTTATTAGTGTATAGGGTGTCTAGCAGCTTAGGCTGATAGATAATGGTAGCTTAGCAGAGCAGCTTAGGCTGAACTAGGAGACGTGTGAAGCTACTACAGTACCACTTAGTGTCATATGCACAATATCATAAGAAAACACAATACACAGTTATACTAAAAATAAAGGTACTTTATTTTTATGACAATATGCCAAAGTATCTCAGAGTGTACCCTCAGTGAGAGGATAGGAAATATACACAAGATATATATACACAATAGCAAAAATATGCAGTATAGTCTTAGAAAACAGTGCAAACAATGTATAGTTACAATAGGATGCAATGGGGAAACATAGGGATAGGGGCAACACAAACCATATACTCCAAAAGTGGAATGCGAACCACGAATGGACCCCAAACCTATGTGACCTTGTAGAGGGTCGCTGGGACTATTAGAAAATAGTGAGAGTTAGAAAAATAACCCTCCCCAAGACCCTGAAAAGTGAGTGCAAAGTGCACTAAAGTTCCCCTAAGGACAAAGAAGTCGTGTTAGAGGAATAATGCAGGAAAGACACAAACCAGCAATGCAACAACTGTGGATTTCCAATCTAGGGTACCTGTGGAACAAGGGGACCAAGTCCAAAAGTCACAAGCAAGTCGGAGATGGGCAGATGCCCAGGAAATGCCAGCTGCGGGTGCAAAGAAGCTTCTACTGGACAGAAGAAGCTGAGGTTTCTGCAGGAACAAAAAGGGCTAGAGACTTCCCCTTTGGTGGACGGATCCCTCTCGCCGTGGAGAGTCGTGCGGAAGTGTTTTCCCGCCGAAAGAATGCCAACAAGCCTTGCTAGCTGCAAATCGTGCGGTTAGCGTTTTTGGATGCTGCTGAGACCCAGGAGGGACCAGGAGGTCGCAAATTGGACCAGCAGAGAGAGGGGACATCGAGCAAGACAAGGAGCCCTCTCTGAAGCCGGTAGCACCCGGAGAAGTGCCAGGAACAGGCACTACGAGGATGCGTGAAACGGTGCTCGCCGAAGTTGCACAAAGGAGTCCCACGTCGCCGGAGACCAACTTAGAAAGTCGTGCAATGCAGGTTAGAGTGCCGTGGACCCAGGCTTGGCTGTGCACAAAGGATTTCCGCCGGAAGTGCACAGGGGCCGGAGTAGCTGCAAAAGTCGCGGTTCCCAGCAATGCAGCCCAGCGAGGTGAGGCAAGGACTTACCTCCACCAAACTTGGACTGAAGAGTCACTGGACTGTGGGGGTCACTTGGACAGAGTCGCTGGATTCGAGGGACCTCGCTCGTCGTGCTGAGAGGAGACCCAAGGGACAGGTAATGCAGCTTTTTGGTGCCTGCGGTTGCAGGGGGAAGATTCCGTCGACCCACGGGAGATTTCTTCGGAGCTTCTGGTGCAGAGAGGAGGCAGACTACCCCCACAGCATGTACAAGCAGGAAAACAGTCGAGAAGGCGGCAGGATCAGCGTTACAGAGTTGCAGTAGTCGTCTTTGCTACTATGTTGCAGGTTTGCAGGCTTCCAGCGCGGTCAGCAGTCGATTCCTTGGAAGAAGGTGAAGAGAGAGATGCAGAGGAACTCGGATGAGCTCTTGCATTCGTTATCTAAAGTTTCCCCAGAGACAGAGACCCTAAATAGCCAGAAAAGAGGGTTTGGCTACCTAGGAGAGAGGATAGGCTACTAACACCTGAAGGAGCCTATCAGAAGGAGTCTCTGACGTCACCTGGTGGCACTGGCCACTCAGAGCAGTCCAGTGTGCCAGCAGCACCTCTGTTTCCAAGATGGCAGAGGTCTGGAGCACACTGGAGGAGCTCTGGACACCTCCCAGAGGAGGTGCAGGTCAGGGGAGTGGTCACTCCCCTTTCCTTTGTCCAGTTTCGCGCCAGAGCAGGGCTAAGGGGTCCCCTGAACCGGTGTAGACTGGCTTATGCAGAATTGGGCACCTCTGTGCCCAACAAAGCATTTCCAGAGGCTGGGGGAGGCTACTCCTCCCCTGCCTTCACACCATTTTCCAAAGGGAGAGGGTGTCACACCCTCTCTCAGAGGAAGTTCTTTGTTCTGCCATCCTGGGCCAGGCCTGGCTGGACCCCAGGAGGGCAGATGCCTGTCTGAGGGGTTGGCAGCAGCAGCAGCTGCAGTGAAACCCCAGGAAGGGCAGTTTGGCAGTACCAGGGTCTGTGCTACAGACCCCTGGGATCATGGGATTGTGCCAACTATGCCAGGATGGCATAGAGGGGGCAATTCCATGATCATAGACATGTTACATGGCCATATTCGGAGTTACCATTGTGAAGCTACATATAGGTAGTGACCTATATGTAGTGCACGCGTGTAATAGTGTCCCCGCACTCACAAAGTTCAGGGAATTGGCTCTGAACCATGTGGGGGCACCTTGGCTAGTGCCAGGGTGCCCACACACTAAGTAACTTTGCACCTAACCTTTACCAGGTAAAGGTTAGACATATAGGTGACTTATAAGTTACTTAAGTGCAGTGTAAAATGGCTGTGAAATAACGTGGACGTTATTTCACTCAGGCTGCAGTGGCAGGCCTGTGTAAGAATTGTCAGAGCTCCCTATGGGTGGCAAAAGAAATGCTGCTGCCCATAGGGATCTCCTGGAACCCCAATACCCTGGGTACCTCAGTACCATATACTAGGGAATTATAAGGGTGTTCCAGTAAGCCAATGTAAATTGGTAAAAATGGTCACTAGCCTGTTAGTGACAATTTGGAAAGAAATGAGAGAGCATAACCACTGAGGTTCTGATCAGCAGAGCCTCAGTGAGACAGTTAGTCACTACACAGGTAACACATTCAGGCACACTTATGAGCACTGGGGCCCTGGGTTACCAGGGTGCCAGTGACACATACAACTAAAACAACATATATACAGTGAAAAATGGGGGTAACATGCCAGGCAAGATGGTACTTTCCTACACGGGGGATGCAGAAGTGATCCGCATTGGTAAAAGGGAAGGTCTGTACTGGAATCTTATAGGACTTGGTAATACTTAGAGGTGTGCGAAATCTGCCTAATTTGCTTTCATATGTAAAAGGATAAATAATTACTGAAATTAAAATCCATCATTTGGTGCTACATGTGTCCGCTTGTCAATTTTTGATGCTAGGTTACAGTTTTCACAAAAAAAGCACAAAGAACACAGCTGTCGCAAACGAGTGCTTGCAAATGTCTGTTTGCATTTATCCAGCACTCAAGAGCAAGTTAATTAAATTACATTCTGTAATTTTTAGTGTTATAACAAGCGTACTGCAAAATTACGCTGGTGTAACTTACATTTCACCCAGGCCTAGTCATATTGTAACAGTGATAATATTTATGAGTAGCTCAGGGTAAAATTCATTGACCAAAAGTAGCTCCTGTCATAGGAAAGGTTGTAGACTCCTGGTGTAGAAGGTGTTCGAAGCTGGCCTGGTTTGTAGTGGGTACCAAAGGTACTTACACCTTATACCAGGTCCAGTTATCCCTTATTATTTAAATGTAGGCAGTGTCTAGCAGCAAGGCTTTCTAAGGGTAGCTGTAGCTGAGCAGCCAAGGTTGATCTAGGAGACATGCAGAGCTCTTGCAATACCACTGTAGTCACACAGTACTCACACACATGAAAGACAATACTCGGTGTTACAAAAATAACCTTAGAGACTATATGTAAGGAAATGCCACCTTGGCATGGTTACCTCCTGACTTTTTGCCTTTGCTGATGCCAAGTTATGATTTGAAAGTGTGCTGAGGCCTGCTAACCACGCCCCAGCGCCAGTGTTCTTTCCCTAAAACTGTACCTTTGTTTCCACAATTGGCACACCTTGGCATCCAGGTAAGTCCCTTGTAACTGGTACCCCTATTACCAAGGGTCCTGATGCCAGGGAAGGTCTCTAAGGGCTGCAGCATGTCTTATGCCACCCTGGGGACCCCTCACTCAGCACAGACACACTGCTTGCCAGCTTGTGTGTGCTGGTGGGGAGAAAATGAATAAGTCGACATGGCACTCCCCTCAGGGTGCCATGCCAACCTCACACTGCCTATGGCATAGATAAGTCACCACTCCAGCAGGCCTTACAGCCCTAAGGCAGGGTGCACTATACCATAGGTGAGGGCATAGGTGCATGAGCACTATGCCCCTACAGTGTCTAAGCACAACCTTAGACATTGTAAGTGCAGGGTAGCCATAAGAGTATATGGTCTGGGAGTCTGTCATACACGAACTCCACAGCACCATAATGGCTACACTGAAAACTGGGAAGTTTGGTATCAAACTTCTCAGCACAATAAATGCACACTGATACCAGTGTACATTTTATTGTGAAATACACCCCAGAGGGCATCTTAGAGATGCCCCCTGAAAACATACCCAAGTTTTGCCAGCCTGCTACACACCAGACATGTTGCTGGCCACTTGGGGAGAGTGCCTTTGTCACTCTGTGGCTAGTAACAAAGCCTGTACTGGGTAGAGGTGCTTCTCACCTCTCCCTGCAGGAACTGTAACACCTGGCGGTGAGCCACAAAGGCTCACCCCCTTTGTTACAGCGCCACAGGGCATCCCAGCTAGTGGAGATGCCCGCCCCCTCCGGCCACGGCCCCACTTTTGGCAGCAAGGCCAGAAGAGATAATGAGAAAAACAAGGAGGAGTCACTGGCCAGTCAGGACAAACCCTAAGGTGTCCTGAGCTGAGGTGACTCTGACTTTTAGAAATCCTCCATCTTGCAGATGGAGGATTCCCCCAATAGGATTAGGGATGTGCACCCCTCCCCTCAGGGAGGAGGCACAAAGAGGGTGTAGCCACCCTCAGGGCTAGTAGCCATTGGCTACTAACCCCCCAGATCTAAACACACCCCTAAATTGAGTGTTTAGGGGCTCCCCCAACCTAGCAAGATAGATTCCTGCAACCTGAAGACGAAGAAGGACTGCTGACCTGAAAGCCCTGCAGAGAAGACGGAGACACCAACTGCTTTGGCCCCAGCCCTACCGGCCTGACTCCCCACTTCAAGAAAAACTGCAACAGCGACGCATTCCACAGGGTTCAGGGACCTCTGAAGCCTCAGAGGACTACCCTGCATCTAAAAGGACCAAGAACTCCTGAGGACAACGGCTCAGCTCCAAAAAAGAAACAACTTTGCAACAAAGAAACAACTTTTAAAGGACTGCACGTTTCCTGCCGGAAGCGCAAGACTTTCCACTCTGCACCCGACGCCCCCGGCTCGACCTGCGGAGAAACAACACTACAGGGAGGACTCCCCGGTGACTGCGACCCTGTGAGTAGCCAGAGTTGACCCCCCTGAACCCCCCAATCGACGCCTTCAGAGGGAATCCAGAGGCTCCCCCTGACCGCGACTGCCTGTTTCTAAGAACCTGACGCCTGGTAAAGACACTGCATCCGCAGCCCCCAGGACCTGAAGGATCCGACCTCCAGTGCAGAAGCGACCCCCAGGTGGCCCTCTCCCTTGCCCAGGTGGTGGCTACCCCGAGGAGCCCCCCCCCTTGCCTGCCTGCTTCGCTGAAGAGACCCCTGGGTCTCCCATTGAACTCCATTACAAACCCGACGCCTGTTTGCACTCTGCACCCGGCCGCCCCCGTGCCGCTGAGGGTGTACTTTTTGTGCTGACTTGTGTCCCCCCCGGTGCCCTACAAAACCCCCCTGGTCTCCCCTCCGAAGACGCGGGTACCTACCTGCTGGCAGACTGGAACCGGGGCACCCCCTTCTCCATTGAAGCCTATGTGTTTTGGGCACCACTTTGACCTCTGCACCTGACCGGCCCTGAGCTGCTGGTGTGGTAACTTTGGGGTTGCCCTGAACCCCCAACGGTGGGCTACCTTGGACCCAACTCTGAACCCTGTAGGTGGTTTACTTACCTGCAAAACTAACAAACACTTATCTCCCCCAGGAACTGTTGAAAATTGCACTGTCTAGTTTTAAAATAGCTGATTGCCATTTTTGTGAAAACTGTACATGCTATTTTGCTGACTCAAAGTTCCTAAGTTACCTAAGTGAAATACCTTTAATTTGAAGTATTACTTGTAAATCTTGAACCTGTGGTTCTTAAAATAAACTCAGAAAATATATTTTTCTATACAAAAACCCATTGGCCTGGAATTGTCTTTGAGTGTGTGTTCCTCATTTATTGTCTGTGTGTGTACAACAAATGCTTAACACTACCCTCTGATAAGCCTACTGCTCGACCACACTACCACAAAATAGAGCATTGGAATTATCTCTTTTTGCCACTATCTTACCTCTAAGGGGAACCCTTGGACTCTGTGCATGCTATTTCTTACTTTGAAATAGTACATACAGAGCCAACTTCCTACATTGGTGGATCAGCGGTGGGGTACAAGACTTTGCATTTGCTGGACTACTCAGCCAATACCTGATCACACGACTAAATTCCAAAAAGTCCTGCTAGGGCCTTGTGTTAGTCCCTGTTAGCATTTCTTTTAAGGTTTAACATTTTTGTAAAAGTTTGAATTAAGTTCTAGAGATAGTTTTAGATTCTTAAAAAGTATTCCAACTTTTAGAAACATAATGTCTGCTGCAGAAGAGATAGTGATGGAACTCAACCTCACCCCTTCCCTGCATCTTAGGATGTCAGAGTTAAGGTCTCTCTGCAAAATCAAAAAGATAAAGACTGGTTCAAACCCTACCAAAGTACAGCTCCAGGAGCTCTTGGCAGAGTTTGCTAAAAAATAACCCCTTGATGATACCTTCCCAGAGGGGGAAGCTAGTGATGTGGAGGATTTCCCACCTCCAATCCTAGATAGGGAGCCCAGGGTTTCTCAAACCCTGTCTCCACAAGTGATAGTCAGAGATGTTGCTTCTCTCAGAGGAGAGTCCAACAGCTCTGCAAGCATTGAGGGCAGCCTCAATGAAGATGACCTCCTGTTAGCCAGGATGGCCAAAAGATTGGCTTTGGAAAGACAGATCCTAGCCAAAGAAAGGGAAAGACAAGGGATGGGCCTAGGTTCAATCAATGGTGGCAGCAACATAAATAGGGTCAGAGATTCTCCTGACATGTTGAAAATCCCTAAAGGGATTGTAACTAAATATGAAGATGGTGATGATATCACCAAATGGTTCCCAGCTTTTGCGAGGGCTTGTGCAACCAGAAAAGTAAACAGATCTCACTGGGGTGCTCTCCTTTGGGAAATGTTCACTGGAAAGTGTAGAGATAGACTCCTCACACTCTCTGCAAAAGATGCAGAATTCTATGACCTCATGAAGGCTACTCTGATTGAGGGCTTTGGATTCTCAACTGAGGAGTACAGGATTAGGTTCAGGGGGGGTCCAAAAATCCTCGAGCCAGACCTGGGTTGATTTTGTTGACTACTCAGTTAAAACACTGGATGGTTGGATTCATGGCAGTGGTGTAAATGATTATGATGGGCTGTACAATTTATTTGTGAAAGAACACCTGTTAAGTAATTGTTTCAATGATAAACTGCATCTGCATCTGGTAGACCTAGGTCCAATTTCTCCCCAAGAATTGGGAAAGAAGGCGGACATTGGGTCAAGACTAAGGTGACCAAGACTTCCACAGGGGGTGACCAAAAGAAAGGGGTCACAAAGACTCCCCAGGGGAAGAGTGTTGATACATCCAAGGGAAAAAGTAAAGAGTCTTCTACAGGGCCCCAAAAACCTGCTCAGGAGGGAGGGTCCAAAGCCTCTTCACAATCCAATTTTGGGTACAAGGGTAAAAACTTTGATCCCAAGAAGGCCTGGTGTCGTAGCTGTAATCAGCAGGGACACCAAACTGGAGACAAGGCCTGTCCCAAGAAAGGTTCCACTTCAAACTCTACTCCAGCTAACACTGGAATAGCCAGTCTCCATGTGGGATCAACAGTGTGCCCAGAGCAAATCAGGGTTCACACTGAAGCTACATTAGTCTCTGAGGGTGGGGTGACTTAGCCACGCTGGCTGCCTGGCCCCCTAATATGCAAAAATACAGGCAGCAACTCTTAAATAATGGGACAAGTGTAGAAGGCCTGAGGGATACAGGTGCCAGTGTCACCATGGTGACAGAGAAACTGGTTTGCCCTGGTCAATACCTGGCTGGACAAACTTATCCAGTCACCAACGCTGACAATCAGACTAAAGTACATCCCATGGCTATGGTAACTTTAGTGTGGGGAGGGGTCAATGGCCTGAAACAGGTAGTGGTCTCCTCAAATATCCCTGTAGACTGTTTGCTTGGAAATGACCTGGAGTCCTCAGCATAGGCTGAGGTAGAACTCAAAACCCATTCAGCCATGCTGGGTATCCCTGAACTGGTGTGCGTCAAGACAAGGGCACAGTGCAAGGCTCAGGGTGAAAAAGTGGTGTTGGAGCCTGGAAAAAGAGAAAAGGAAAGAAGACTGGGGAACCAGCTTCCACACAACAAGGGAAAGAGAACCTCTCTTCCCAGGAAGAAGTTCTGCCCTCTGAGGGAACGGAGCCCATGGAGCTAGAACCTTATCAGGTTGAGCTCTTAGGCCCAGGGGGACCCACAAGGGAACAGTTGTGTAAGGGGCAAGAAACATGTCCCTCTCTTGAAGGCCTTAGGCAGCAAGCTGCTGAAGAGAGCAAAGGAAAAATCACTGGAACACATAAGCGGTCATTCTGACCGCGGCGGGCGGCAGTCGCCGCCCGCCATGCGGTTACCGCCGAATGACCGCTCCGCGGTCAGGAGACCGCGGCGGCCATTCTGGCTTTCCCGCTGGGCCGGCGGGCGACTGCCAAAAGCCCGCCCGCCGGCCCAGTGGGAAAGCCCCTGCAACAAGGATGCCGGCTCCGAATGGAGCCGGCGGAGTTGCAGGGGTGCGACGGGTGCAGAGGCACCCGTCGCGATTTTCACTGTCTGCTAAGCAGACATTGAAAATCTTTGTGGGGCCCTGTTAGGGGGCCCCTGCACTGCCCATGCCAGTGGCATGGGCAGTGCAGGGGCCCCCAGGACCCCCACGACACCCGTTCCCTCCATCCTGTTCCTGGCGGTAAGAACCGCCAGAAACAGGGTGGCGGGAAGGGGGTCGGAATCCCCATGGCGGCGCTGCTTGGATTCCCTGGGCCAGGGGAAAACCGCCGGGAAACCGCCGGTTCCCCTTTTTTGACCGCAGCTTTACCGCCGCGGTCAGAATAACCCAGGAAGCACCGCCAGCCTGTTGGCGGTGCTTCCGCGGTCCCCGGCCCTGGCGGTCATGGACCGCCAGGGTCGGAATGACCCCCATAGAGTCTATTGGGAAGATGGACTCCTCTACACTGAGGCAAGAGATCCCAAACCTGGTGCCACTAGGACAGTGGTAGTGCCTCAGGAGTTTAGGAAGTTCATTCTGACCTTAGCTCATGATATTCCACTTGCTGGGCATTTGGGACAAACCAAGACTTGGGAAAGGCTTGGGAAACCATTTCTATTGGCCCAACATGTCCCAGAAGGTAAAGGAGTTTTGTGTCTCCTGTGCCACCTGTCAAGCCAGTGGTAAGACAGGTGTACACCCAAAGGCCCCCCTCATTCCACTTCCAGTGGTGGGGGTCCCCTTTGAAAGAGTGGGTGTGGACATAGTGGGTCCACTTGAACCTCCCACAGCCTCAGGGAACCAATACATACTAGTAGTAATGGATCATGCTACTAGATACCCTGAAGCAATTCTCCTTAGGTCCACTACTGCCCCTGCAGTAGCCAAAGCACTCATTGGTATCTTTACCAGAGTGGGATTTCCTAATGAGGTGGTGTCTGACAGGGGTACCAACTTCATGTCAGCATACCTGAAGCATATGTGGAATGAGTGTGGGGTGACTTACAAATTCACCACACATATCATCCACAAACCAATGGTTTTGTAGAAAGATTTAACAAGACATTGAAAGGCATGATCATCGGGCTCCCTGAAAAACTCAAAAGGAGATGGGATGTCCTCTTGCCATGTCTGCTTTTCGCCTACAAAGAGGTGCCTCAGAAGGGAGTAGGGTTTTCCCCCTTTGAACTTCTGTTTGGCCATCCTGTAAGGGGACCACTAGCTCTTGTAAAAGAAGGCTGGGAGAGACCTCTTCATGAGCCTAAACACGATATAGTGGACTATGTACTAGGCCTACTTTCCAGGATGGCAGAGTACATGGAAAAGGCAAGCAAAAACCTTGAGGCCAGCCAACAACTCTAGAAGATGTGGTATGACCAAAAGGCTGCTATGGTTGAGTTTCACCCAGGGCAGAAAGTCTGGGTTCTGGAGCCTGTGGCTCCCAGGGCACTTCAGGACAGATGGAGTGGCCCTTACCCAGTGCTAGAGAGAAAGAGTCAGGTCACCTACCTAGTAGACCTAGGCACTAGCAGGACCCCCAAAAGGGTGATCCATGTGAACCGCCTCAAACTCTTTCATGACAGGGCACATGTGAATCTGTTGATGGTAACAGATGAGTACCAGGAAGCTGAGAGTGAACCTCTCCCTGATCTCCTCTCCACAGACCCTAAAGATGGCTCAGTTGATGGAGTGATCTATTCAGACACTCTCTCTGGCCAACAGCAATCTGACTGTAGGAAGGTCTTACAACAGTTTGCTGAGCTCTTTTCCCTAACCCCTGGTCAGACACACCTGTGTACCCACGATGTGGACACAGGAGACAGCATGCCTGTCAAAAACAACATTTTCAGACAGTCTGACCAAGTTAAGGAAAGCATCAAAGTGGAAGTCCACAAGATGCTGGAATTGGGTGTCATTGAGCACTCTGACAGCCCCTGGGCTAGCCCAGGGGTCTTAGTCCCCAAACCTCACACCAAAGATGGAAAGAGAGAGATGAGGTTTTGTCTAGACTACAGAGGACTTAATTCTGTCACCAAGACAGATGCCCATCCCATTCCAAGGGCAGATGAATTGATTGACAAACTAGGTGCTTCCTGATACTTAAGTACCTTTGACTTGACAGCAGGGTACTGGCAAATCAAAATGGCACCAGGAGCAAAAGAAAAGACAGCATTCTCCACACCTGATGGGCACTATCAGTTTACTGTTATGCCCTTTGGTTTAAAGAATGCCCCTGCCACCTTCCAAAGGTTGGTGAATCAAGTCCTTGCTGGCTTGGAGTCCTTTAGTGAAGCTTATCTTGACGATATTGCTGTCTTTAGCTCCAGCTGGCAGGATCACCTGGTCTACCTGAAGAAGGTTTTGAAGGCCCTGCAAGCAGCAGGCCTCTCTATCAAGGCATACAAATGTCAGATAGGGCAGGGAACTGTGGTTTACTTGGGACACCTTGTAGGTGGAGGCCAAGTCCAGCCACTCCAGCCCAAGATCCAGACTATTCTGGACTGGGCAGCTCTAAAAACCCAGACTCAAGTCAGGGCATTCCTTGGCTTGACTGGGTACTACAGGAGGTTTGTGAAGGGATATGGATCAATAGTGACACCCCTCACATAACTTACCTCCAAGAAAATGCCCAAGAAGGTAAACTGGACTGTAGAATGCCAACAGGCCTTTGACACCCTGAAACAAGCTATGTGCACAGCAGCAGTTCTAAAAGCTCAAGATTACTCCAAACAGTTCATTGTGCAGACTGATGCCTCTGAACATGGGATAGGGGCAGTTTTGTACCAAACAAATGATGATGGCCTTGACCAGCCTTTTGCTTTCATTAGCAGGAGGTTACTCCCCAGGGAGCAGCGTTGGAGTGCCATTGAGAGGGAAGCATTTGCTGTGGTTTGGTCCCTGAAGAAGCTGAGACCATACCTCTTTGGTACTCACTTTGTAGTTCAAACTGACCACAGACCTCTCAGATGGCTAATGCAAATGAAAGGTGAAAATCCAAAACTGTTGAGGTGGTCCATCTCCCTACAGGGAATGGACTTTATAGTGGAACACAGACCTGGGACTGCCCATGCCAATGCAGATTGCCTTTCCAGGTCCTTCCACTTAAAAAATGAAGACTCTCTTGGGAAAGGTGTAGGAGGCTGGCCTGGTTTGTAGTGGTACCAAGGGGTACTTACACTCTGCACCAGGTCCAGTTATCCCTTATTAGTGTAGAAGAGGTGTCTAGCAGCTTAGGCTGATAGAAAAGGGTAGCTTAGCAGAGCAGCTTAGGCTGAACTAGGAAACGTATAAAGCTCCTACTATACCACTGGTGTCATATGCACAATATCATAAGAAAACACAATACACAGATATACTAAGAATAAAGGTACTTTATTTTTATGACAATATGCCAAAAGTATCTCAATGAGTACCCTCAGTATGAGGATAGCAAATATACACAAGATATATGTACACAATACCAAAATTATGCAGTAATAGCAATAGAAAGCAATGCAAGCAATGTACAGTCAAATAGATTGCAATGAGAGCACATACGTATAGGGGCAACACAAAACATATACTCTATGGTCGGGAGTGGGCAGATGCCCAGGAAATGCCAGCTGTGGGTGCAAAGAAGCTGCCACCGGATGGTAGAAGCTGTGGATTCTGCAAGAACGAAGAGGACTAGGAACTTCCCCTTTGGAGGATGGATGTCCCAAGTCGTGAAGAAGCTTGCAGAGGTGTTTCTGTGCAGAAAGACCGCAAACAAGCCTTGCTAGCTGCAAGGGTCGCGGTTAAGGTTTTTGGATGCTGCTGTGGCCCAGGAGGGACCAGGATGTCGCCAATTGCGTGAGGAGACAGAGGGGGCGTCCAGCAAGACAAAGAGCCCACTCAGAAGCAAGCAGCACCCACAGAAGTGCCGGAACAGGCACTACGAAGAAGAGTGAACCGGAGCTCACCCGAAGTCACAAAAGAAGGTCCCACGACGCCAGAGGACAACTCAGGAGGTCGTGCACTGCAGGTTAGAGTGCCGGGGACCCAGGCTTGGCTGTGCACAAAGGAAATCCTGGAAGAGTGCACAGGAGCCGGAGCAGCTGCAAATCACGCGTTACCCAGCAATGCAGTCTAGCGTGGGGAGGCAAGGACTTACCTCCACCAAACTTGGACTGAAGAGTCACTGGACTGTGGGAGTCACTTGGACAGAGTTGCTGAGTTCCAGGGACCAAGCTCGTCGTGCTGAGAGGGGACCCAGAGGACCGGTGATGCAGTCTTTTGGTGCATGCGGTTGCAGGGGGAAGATTCCGTCGACCCACGGGAGATTTCTTCAGAGCTTCTAGTGCAGAGAGGAGGCAGACCACCCCCACAGCATGCACCACCAGGAAAACAGTCGAGAAGGCGGCCGGATCAGCGATACAAGGTTGCAGTAGTCGTTTTTGCTACTTTGTTGCAGTTTTGCAGGCTTCCAGAGCAGTCAGCGGTCGATTCCTTGGCAGAAGGTGAAGAGAGAGATGCAGAGGAACTCTGATGAGCTCTTGCATTCGTTATCTAAAGAATTCCCCAAAGCAGAGACCCTAAATAGCCAGAAAAGGAGGTTTGGCTACTTAGTAAGGAGGATAGGCTAGCAACACAGGTAAGAGCCTATCAGAAGGAGTCTCTGACGTCACCTGCTGGCACTGGCCACTCAGAGCAGTCCAGTGTGCCAGCAGCACCTCTGTTTCCAAGATGGCAGAGGTCTGGAGCACACTGGAGGAGCTCTGGGCACCTCCTAGGGGAGGTGCAGGTCAGGGGAGTGGTCACTTCCCTTTCCTTTGTCCAGTTTCGCGCCAGAGCAGGGCTGGGGGATCCCTGAACCGGTGTAGACTGGCTTATGCAGAAATGGGCACCATCTGTGCCCATGAAAGCATTTCCAGAGGCTGGGGGAGGCTACTCATCCCCAGCCCTGACACCTTTTTCCAAAGGGAGAGGGTGTAACACCCTCTCTCTGAAGAAGTCCTTTGTTCTGCCTTCCTGGGCCAAGCCTGACTGGACCCCAGGAGGGCAGAAACCTGTCTGAGGGGTTGGCAGCAGCTGCATCTGCAGTGAAACCCCAGGAAAGGTAGTTTGGCAGTACCCGGGTCTGTGCTACTAACTCGGGGGATCATGGAATTGTCTCCCCAATGCCAGAATGGCATTGGGGTGACAATTCCATTATCTTAGACATGTTACATGGCCATGTTCGGAGTTACCATTGTGACGCTATACATATGTAGTGACATATGTATAGTGCACACGTGTAATGGTGTCCCCGCACTCACAAAGTCCGGGGAATTTGCCCTGAACAATGTGGGGGTGCCTTGGCTAGTGCCAGGGTGCCCACACACTAAGTAACTTAGCACCCAACCTTTACCAGGTAAAGGTTAGACATATAGGTGACTTATAAGTTACTTAAGTGCAGTGGTAAATGGCTGTGAAATAACGTGGACGTTATTTCACTCAGGCTGCAATGGCAGGCCTGTGTAAGAATTGTTAGAGCTCCCTATGGGTGGCAAAAGAAATGCTGCAGCCCATAGGGATCTCCTGGAACACCAATACCCTGGGTACCTCAGTACCATATACTAGGGAATGATAAGGGTGTTCCAGTATGCCAATGTAAATTGGTGAAATTGGTCACTAGCCTGTTAGTGACAATTTTGGAAAGAAATGAGAGAGCATAACCACTGAGGTTCTGGTTAGCAGAGCCTCAGTGAGACAGTTAGTCATAACACAGGTAACACATACAGGGCATACTTATGAGCACTAGGGCCCTGGCTGGCAGGGTCCCAGTGACACATACAACTAAAACAACATATATTCAGTGAAATATGGGGGTAACATGACAGGCAAAATGGTACTTTCCTACACAACCCCCTCCCAAACGAAGGACAATAAGACTAGCCATGACCTGATGAGTCTTCATTGTCTAAGTGGAAATATCTGGAGAGTCCATCTGCATTGTAGTGGGTACTACCAGGTCTATGTTCCACTGTATAGTCCATTTACTGTAGGGATATGGACCACCTCAACAATTTAGGGTTTTCACCTTTCATTTGTTTTAGCCAAAGTAGAGGTTTGTGGTCTGTCTGAACAATGAAGTGAGTGCCAAACAGGTATGGCCTCAACTTCTTCAGTGCCCAGACCACAACAAAGACCTCCCTCTCTATGGCAGACCAACGCTTTTCTCTAGGGGTCAACCTCCTGCTGATAAAAGCAACAGGTTGATCCTGGCCCTCAGAATTAAGTTGTGATAAGACTGCCCGTACCCCTAATTCAAATGTATCAGTTTGGACAATTAATTGTTTGGAGTAACAGGGGCTTTTCAGGACAGGTGCAGAGCACATGGCCTGCTTCAGCTCCTCAAAAGCTTTCTGACAGTTAGCTGTCCACAATACTTTTTTAGGCATCTTCTTTGAAGTGAGGTCATTAAGAGGGGCTGCTATGGAGCCATAGTTCTTTATGAACCTCCTGTAGTACCCAGTGAGGCCTAAGAAGGCTCTCTCACTTGAGTCTGAGTTGTAGGGGGAACCCAATCTATGATAGTTTGGATTTTCCCCTGAAGTGGTGCAATCTGTTCTCCACCTAACAGGTGTCCCAAATAAACCACTTTCCCCTGCCCTAGCTGGCACTTTGAAGCCTTGATAGTGAGGCCTGCCTTTTGCAGGGCCTCCAAAACGTTCCACAGGTGGACCAGGTGATCATCCCAGGTGGAGCTAAAGACAGCTATATCATCTAGATATGCTGCACTAAAAGCCTCCAACCCTTGCAGGACTGTATTCACCAACCTCTGAAAAGTGGCAGGTGCATTTTTCAAACCAAAGGGCATTACTGTAAATTGGTAGTGCCCTCCAATGGTGGAAAATGCAGTTTTTGCTTTAGCATCCTCTGATAACTTGATCTGCCAATACCCTGCAGTCAAATCAAATCAAAGGTGCTTAGATACTTGGCAGATGCCAGTGTATCTATTAGCTCATCTGCCCTGGGTATAGGGTGATCATCAGTTTTAGTTACCTGGTTGAGACCTCTGTAGTCTACACAAAATCTCATTTCCCTTTTCCCATCTTTGGAATGAGACTTTGGTACAAGTACCACAGGAGAGGCCCATGGACTTTCAGAGTGCTCAACCACTCCCAGTTCAAGCATTTTCAGAACTTCTTGTTTTATGCAGTCTCTGACATGGTCAGGCTGCCTATAGATCTTACTTTTGACAGGCAAGCTGTCTCCAGTATCTATAGTGCGCTCACACCAAGAAGTGGTGCCTGGCACAGTAGAAAAGAGTTCAGAAAACTGACCCAGGAGATTTATGCAGTGGTCTTTCTGCTCAGCAGTAAGACAATCTGGCAGAACTACACCTTCCACTAGAGTATCTTGTTCTGTGGAAGAGAAGAGATCAGGGAGAGGGTCACTCTCTTCTTCATGTCCTTCATCTGGTGCCATGAGCAGGGTGAAATCAGCCCTGTCATAATAGGGTTTCAGGCGATTGACATGGAGCACCCTAAGGGGACTCCTGGCAGTGCCTAAGTCAACCAAGTAGGTGACTTCTCCCTTTTTCTCAACAATAATGTGGGGTCCACTCCATTTGTCTTGGAGTGCTCTTGGGGCCACAGGCTCCAAGACCCACACTTTCTGCCATGGTTGGTACTGAATCAGAACAGCCTTCTGGTCATGCCATTGCTTTTGGAGCTCTTGGTTGGCCTGAAGGTTTTTACTGGCCTTTCTCATGTACTCAGCCATTCTGGATCTTAGGCCAAGTACATAGTCCACTATGTCTTGTTTAGGCGCTTTTAAAGGTTGTTCCCAACCCTCCTTCACAAGTGTTAGAGGACCTCTTACAGGGTGTCCAAATAGGAGTTCAAAGGGGCTGAAGCCCACTCCTTTTTGGGGTACCTCCCTGTAAGCAAAAAGGAGGCAAGGTAACAGGACATCCCATCTCCTCCGGAGTTTTTCAGGGAGTCCCATTATCATTCCTTTGAGAGTTTTATTAAACCTCTCAACCAGTCCATTTGTTTGGGGATGATAGGGTGTGGTGAACTTGTATGTCACACCACATTCCTTCCACATGGCCTTTAAGTAAGCAGACATGAAATTACTTCCTCTGTCTGATACCACCTCTTTTGGGAAGCCCACCCTGGAAAAGATTCCCAGGAGGGCCTTTGCCACTGCAGGAGCTGTAGTTGTCCTTAGAGGAATTGCTTCAGGATATCTGGTGGCATGGTCCACTTCCACCAAGATAAACCTATTGCCTGAAGCAGTAGGAGGGTCAAGGGGGCCAACTATGTCGACCCCTACCCTTTCAAAGGGAACCCCTACCACAGGCAGTGGAATAAGGGGTGCCTTTGGGGTGCCACCTGTTTTGCCACTGGCTTGACAGGTGACACAGGACTTACAAAATTCCTTTGTGTCCTCTGACATTCTAGGCCAATGAAACAAGGGAACAAGCCTGTCCCATGTTTTCATTTGTCCTAAATGCCCAGCCAAGGGAATGTCGTGGGCTAGAGTTAGGAGGAACTCTCTGTATTGCAGGGGGATCACCAATCTCCTGGCAGCTCCAGGTTTTGGGTCCCTTGCCTCTGTATACAAGAGGTTGTCCTCCCAGTAAACTCTGTGAGAGTCACTGACATCCCCATTTTGCTGTTTGACAGCTTGCTGTCTTAGACCCTCTAGTGTGGGGCAGGTTTGCTGTGCCACACTCAGCTCCTCCCTGGCAGGCCCCCCTCCACCCAAAAGCTCAGCTGTGTCTGCTTCCAGCTCCTCTGGTGTAGGTTCTGCACAGGGTGGAAATTCTTCTTCCTCAGAATTTGAATCCATTGTAGAGGGAGGGATGGTAGGTAGTGTTTTACCTTTACTAACCCTAGCTTTAGGGAGCACTTGGTCCATTGTTCCAGGATCCAAGTCACCCTGTCCTTTTTGCTTTTTGGCCTGAGCCCTTGTCAAAGCAAAAATATGCCCAGGAATGCCCAGCATTGCTGCATGAGCCTCCAACTTCACTTCTGCCCAAGCTGATGTCTCTAAATCGTTCCCTAGTAGACAGTCTACAGGTAAATCTGAGGCAACCACAACTTTCTTTGGACCAGTAACCCCCCACCCCCCAGTTGAGATTCACAATAGCCATGGGGTGGCTAAGAGTGTTGTTATGAGCATCAGTCACTTGGTACTGGTGACCAAGTAGGGGTTGTTCAGGGTGGACCAGTTTCTCTATTATCATGGTAACACTGGCACCTGTGTCCCTGTAGGCCTGAACCTCAACACCATTTATTAGGGGAAGTTGCTTGTACTTATCCATATTAAGGGGACAAGCAACCAAGGTGGCCAAATCAATGGCAACTTGAGAGACTAACACAGCCTCTGTGGTCTCCCTAACAAGACCAACCCCAACTAATTTACCAAAAGTGAGCCCAGCTACTCCCTTGGATTGGCTGTTAGTAGGTTTGCTCCCACCACCACTGCTATTACTAGGAGCACTAGGTGTAGCAGTAGGGGTTGTGGTAGTGGGAGGCTTGGTGCTTTTCTTTGGGCAACTGGGATCAGTTGTCCAATGGCCTTTTACTTTACATAAATAGCACCATGGTTTCTTTACTTGATTTGAAGAGGATTTGGGCCCACCACCCCCACCAGAGTGTTTTTGTGGGCCTGATGAAGACTCATTTTTAGATTTGTCCCCACCCTTGTCTGAAGACTTACCATCCTTCTTCTTGCCATCCTTGTCACCCCCTGTATGAACTTTTCTGTTCACTCTTGTTCTGACCCATTTGTCTGCCTTCTTTCCCAATTCTTGGGGAGAGGTCAGATCTGAGTCCACTAGATACTGGTGCAACAAATCAGACACACAATTATTAAGAATATGCTCTCTCAGGATTAAGTTATACAGGCTTTCATAGTCAGAAACTTTACTGCCATGTAACCACCCCTCCAAGGCCTTCACTGAATGGTCAACAAAGTCTACCCAGTCTTGTGAAGACTCCTTTTTGGTTTCTCTGAACTTGATCCTGTACTGTTCAGTGGTTAAGCCATAACCAACTAGGAGTGCATTCTTAAGAACTGTAAAATCATTGGCATCACTTTCCTTAACAGTAAGGAGCCTATCCCTACCCTTTCCACTGAAAGATAGCCATAGGATAGCAGCCCACTGCCTTTGAGGGACCCTCTGTACAACACAGGCCCTCTAAACTGCAGCAAACCACTTGTTAATGTCATCCCCCTCCTTGTAAGGGGGAACTATCTTGTGCAGATTCCTAGAATCATGCTCTTTTACAGGATTACTATCTGTAATACTGCTGCTGCCACCATGGGGTCCAAACCCCAACCTCTGTCTTTCTTTTTCTAAGTCAAATGCTTGCCTGTCTAGATCCAGCTGTTGCTTCTTGAGCTTCAGTCTGGACTCTTCTACTCTCAATCTATTGAGTTCCCTTTCTAACACTCTGTCTTCAGGGTGGGTGGGTTGGGCCATGCCTTGACACAGAAGAGTGGTGTGAATGAACAGAGGGAGACCTGTCCCTAACAGATGGCACTCTAACAACCTGGCCTAAAGGATTAACCTCTATACTATGATGAGAACTCATATCAGTACCAGCCCTGCTAGGTGGCCTGCTAAGGGCCAGGTTGGGAAGGTTCCCTTCTAACCCTTTTACTGGGGCTACCCCAGAATTAGAGTGTGAACCATCAGCTCATTTCTCACCAGATGTGCCAACTATGGTCTTATCCTGTTCAATGAGCATATTAACTAACAATTCTCTTGAGGGATTCTTCCCTACCCCTAAACCTCTTTCAATGCAGAGACTCCTTGCTCCTTTCCAGCTAAGGTGGTCATAAGCAGTTCTGGTCAGATCCAGAGTTTGACCTGTACCAGACATGGTAGAAATGGTTTAAGGGACAGAAAAAGAAAGAAGAAGTTTCAGGACTTTTTAAAGAATAGGAAAAAAAACTTTTTCAACTTTTAAGAACTTTTTAAAAGTTTTAGAGGTACTTTTCAGCACTTAGCAACAGAGTAAGAGAAGAAAAGCAAAACTTTTTGGTTAGGTGTACATACACTGAACTTGTTTTGTATATTTTTCTCTTATGAAAAGTACAAAATGACAAAGTGGCAAGTAGTTACAAGTACTTATCCCACCGCTGCACAACCAATGTAGGAGGCTGGCTTGGTTTGTAGTGGTACCAAGGGGTACTTACACTCTGCACCAGGTCCAGTTATCCCTTATTAGTTTAGAAGAGGTGTCTAGCAGCTTAGGCTGATAGAAAAGGGTAGCTTAGCAGAGCAGCTTAGGCTGAACTAGGAGACGTGTAAAGCTCCTACTATACCACTGGTGTCATATGAACAATATCCTAAGAAAACACAATACACAGATATACTAAAAATAAAGGTACTTTATTTTTATGATAATATGCCAAAAGTATCTCAGTGAGTACCCTCAGTATGAGGATAGCAAATATACACAAGATATATGTACACAATACCAAAATTATGCAGTAATAGCAATAGAAAGCAATGTACAGTCACAATAGATTGCTATGAGAGCACATAGGTATAGGGGCAACACAAACCATATAGTCTAGAAGTGGAATGCGAACCACGAATGGACCCCAAACCTATGTGACCTTGTAGGGACTGTAAGAAAACAGTGAGGGTTAGAAAAATAGCCCACCCCAAGACCCTGAAAAGTGGGTGCAAAGTGCACCTAAGTTCCCCAAAGAGCACAGAAGTAGTGATAGGGGAATTCTGCAAGGAAGACCAACACCAGCAATGCAACAACAACAGATTTCCGGACGAGAGTACCTGTGGAACAAGGGGACCAAGTCCAAGAGTCACGATCAAGTCGGGAGTGAGCAGATGCCCAGGAAATGCCAGCTGTGGGTGCAAAGAAGCTGTCACCGGATGGAAGAAGCTGTGGATTCTGCAAGAACGAAGAGGACTCGGAACTTCCCCTTTGGAGGATGGATGTCCCACGTCGTGAAGAAGCTTGCAGATGTGTTTCCGTGCAGAAAGTCCGCAAACAAGCCTTGCTAGCTGCAAGGGTCCCGGTTAGGGTTTTTGGATGCTGCTGTGGCCCAGGAGGGACCAGGATGTCGCCAATTGCGTGAGGAGACAGAGGGGGCGTCCAGCAAGACAAAGAGCCCACTCAGAAGCAAGCAGCACCCGCAGAAGTGCCGGAACATGCACTATGAAGAAGAGGGAACCGGAGCTCACCTTAAGTCACAAAAGAAGGTCCCACGACGCCGGAGGACAACTCAGGAGGTCGTGCACTGCAGGTTAGAGTGCTGGGGACCCAGGCTTGGCTGTGCACAAAGAAAATCCTGGAAGAGTGCACAGGAGCCGGAGCAGCTGCAAATCACGCGGTACCCAACAATGCAGTCTAGCGTGGGGAGGCAAGGACTTACCTCCACCAAACTTGGACTGAAGAGTCACTGGACTGTGGGAGTCACTTGGACAGAGTTGCTGAGTTCCAGGGACCACGCTCGTCGTGCTGAGAGGGGACCCAGAGGACCGGTGATGCAGTCTTTGGTGCCTGCGGTTGCGGGGGAAGATTCCGTCGACCCACGGGAGATTTCTTCGGAGCTTCTAGTGCAGAGAGGAGGCAGACTGCCCCCACAGCATGCACCACCAGGAAAACAGTTGAGAAGGCGGCCGGATCAGCGATACAAGGTTGCAGTAGTCGTCTTTGCTACTTTGTTGCAGTTTTGCAGGCTTCCAGAGCAGTCAGCGGTCGATTCCTTGGCAGAAGGTGAAGAGAGAGATGCAGAGGAACTCTGATGAGCTCTTGCACTCGTTATCTAAAGAATTCCCCAAAGCAGAGACCCTAAATAGCCAGAAAAGGAGGTTTGGCTACTTAGGAAGGAGGATAGGCTAGCAACACAGGTAAGAGCCTATCAGAAGGAGTCTCTGACGTCACCTGCAGGCACTGGCCACTCAGAGCAGTCCAGTGTGCCAGCAGCACCTCTGTTTCCAAGATGGCAGAGGTCTGGAGCACACTGGAGGAGCTCTGGGCACCTCCCAGGGGAGGTGCAGGTCAGGGGAGTGGTCACTCCCCTTTCCTTTGTCCAGTTTCACGCCAGAGCAGGGCTGGGGGATCCCTGAACCGGTGTAGACTGGCTTATGCAGAGATGGGCACCATCTGTGCCCATGAAAGCATTTCCAGAGGCTGGGGGAGGCTACTCCTCCCCAGCCCTGACACCTTTGTCCAAAGGGAGAGGGTGTAACACCCTCTCTCTGAGGAAGTCCTTTGTTCTGCCTTCCTGGGGCAAGCCTGGCTGGACCCCAGGAAGGCAGAAACCTGTCTGAGGGGTTGGCAGCAGCAGCAGCTGCAGTGAAACCCCAGGAAAGGTAGTTTGGCAGTACCCGGGTCTGTGCTAGAGACTCAGGGGATCATGGAATTGTCTCCCCAATGCCAGAATGGCATTGGGGTGACAATTCCATGATCTTAGACATGTTACATGGCCATGTTCGGAGTTACCATTGTGACGCTATACATATGTAGTGACATATGTATAGTGCACGCGTGTAATGGTGTCCCCGCACTCACAAGGTCCGGGGAATTTGCCCTGAACAATGTGGGGGTACCTTGGCTAGTGCCAGGGTGCCCACACACTAAGTAACTTAGCACCCAACCTTTACCAGGTAAAGGTTAGACATATAGGTGACTTATAAGTTACTTAAGTGCACTGGTAAATGGCTGTGAAATAACGTGGACGTTATTTCACTCAGGCTGCAATGGCAGGCCTGTGTAAGAATTGTTAGAGCTCCCTATGGGTGGCAAAAGAAATGCTGCAGCCCATAGGGATCTCCTGGAACCCGAATACCCTGGGTACCTCAGTACCATATACTAGGGAATTATAAGGGTGTTCCAGTATGCCAATGTAAATTGGTGAAATTGGTCACTAGCCTGTTAGTGACAATTTTGGAAAGAAATGAGAGAGCGTAACCACTGAGGTATTGGTGAGCAGAGCCTCAGTGAGACAGTTAGTCATAACACAGGTAACACATACAGGGCATACTTATGAGCACTGGGGCCCTGGCTGGGAGGGTCCCAGTGACACATACAACTAAAACAACATATATTCAGTGAAATATGGGGGTAACATGCCAGGCAAGATGGTACTTTCCTACAAAAGGTTAGTCTCATCCTCTTTCGTTGGGGGGGGGGGGGTTGTGTAAGGAAATGCCTCCTTGGCATGGTTACCCCCTGACTTTTTGCCTTTGCTGGCGCCAAGTTATGATTTGAAAGTGTGCTGAGGCCTGCTAACCAGGCCCCAGCACCAGTGTTCTTTCCCTAAAACTGTACGTTTGTTTCCACAATTGGCACACCCTGGCATCCAGGTAAGTCCCTTGTAACTGGTACCCCTGGTACCAAGGGCCCTGAAGCCAGGGAAGGTCTCTAAGGGCTGCAGCATGTCTTATGCCACCCTGGGGACCCCTCACTCAGCACAGACACACTGCTTGCCAGCTTGTATGTGTTGGTGGGGAGAAAATGACTAAGTCGACATGGCACTCCACTCAGGGTGCCATGTCAACCTCACACTGAGCTATGGCATAGATAAGTCACCCCTCTAGCAGGCCTTACAGCCCTAAGGCAGGATGCACTATACCATAGGTGAGGGCATAGGTGCATGAGCACTATGCCCCTACAGTGTCTAAGCAAATCCTTAGACATTGTAAGTGCAGGTTAGCCATAAGAGTATATGGTCTGGGAGTCTGTCATACATGAACTCCACAGCACCATAATGGCTACACTGAAAACTGGGAAGTTTGGTATCAAACTTCTCAGCACAATGAATGCACACTGATGCCAGTGTACATTTCATTGTGAAATACACCCCAGAGGGCATCTTAGAGATGCCCCCTGAAAACATACCCGACTTCCAGACTAGTTTTGCCAGCCTGCCACACACCAGACATGTTGCTGGCCACATGGGGAGAGTGCCTTTGTCACTCTGTGGCTAGTAACAAAGCCTGTACTGGGTGGAGGTGCTTCTCACCTCCCCCTGCAGGAACTGTAACCCCTTGGGGTGAGCCTCAAAGGCTCACCCCCTTTGTTACAGTGCCCCAGGGCACTCCAGCTAGTGGAGATGCCCGCCCCCTCCGGCCACGGCCCCACTTTTTGCGGCAAGGCCGGAGGAGATAATGAGAAAAACAAGAAGGAGTCACTGGCCAGTCAGTACAACCCCTAAGGTGTCCTGAGCTGAGGTGACTCTGACTTTTAGAATTCCTCCATCTTGCAGATGGAGGATTCCCCCAATAGGATTAGGGATGTGCCCCCATCCCCTCAGGGAGGAGCCACAAAGAGGGTGTAGCCACCCTCAGGGCTAGTAGCCATTGGCTACTAACTCCCCAGACCTAAACACACCCCTAAATTGAGTATTTAGGGGCTCCCAGAACCTAGCAAGATAGATTCCTGCAACCTGAAGACGAAGAAGGGCTGCTGACCTGAAAGCCCTGCAGAAAAGACAGAGACACCAACTGCTTTGGCCCCAGCCCTACCGGCCTGTCTCCCCACTTCAAGAAAAACTGCAACAGCGACGCGTTCCACAGGGTCCAGCGACCTCTGAAGCCTCAGAGGAGTATCCTGCATCTAAAAGGACCAAGAACTCCCGAGGACAGCGGCTCTGCTCCAAAGAAGAAACAACTTTGCAAGAAAGAAACAACTTTTAAAGGACTGCACGTTTCCCGCTGGAAGCGTTAGACTTTCCACTCTGCACCCGACGTCTCCGGCTCGACCTGCAGAGAAACACCACTACAGGGAGGAGTCCCTGGCGACTGCGACCCTGTGAATAGACAGAGTTGACCCTCCTGAGCCCCCCCAGCGACGCCTGCAGAGGGAATCCAGAGGCTCCCCCTGACGCAACTGCCTGTTTCTAAGAACCCGACGCCTGGTAAAGACACTGCATCCGCAGCCCCCAGGACCTGAAGGATCCGACCTCCAGTGCAGATGCGACCCATAGGTGGCCCTCTCCCTTGCCCAGGTGGTGGCTACCCCGAGGAGACCCCCCTTGCCTGCCTGCTTCGCTGAAGAGACCCCTGTAACTCCATTACAAACCCGACACCTGTTTGCCCTCTGCACCCGGCCGCCCCGTGCCGCTGAGGGTGTACTTTTTGTGCTGACTTGTGTCCCCCCCTCTGCCCTACAAAACCCCCCTGGTCTGCCCTCCGAAGACGCGGGTACCTACCTGCTGGCAGACTGGAACCGGGGCACCCCCTTCTCCATTGAAGCCTATGTGTTTTGGGCACCACTTTGACCTCTGCACCTGACAGGCCCTGAGCTGCTGGTGTGGTAACTTTGGGGTTGCCCTGAACCCCCAAGGGTGGGCTACCTTGGACTCAACTTTGAACCCTGTAGGTGGTTTACTTACCTGCAAAACTAACAAACAATTACCTCCCCTAGGAACTGTTGAAAATTGCACTGTCTAGTTTTAAAATAGCTGATTGCCATGTTTGTGAAAACTGTACATGCTATTTTGCTGATTCAAAGTTCCTAAGTTACCTAATTGAAATACCTTTAATTTGAAGTATTACTTGTAAATCTTGAACCTGTGGTTCTTAAAATAAACTAAGAAAATATATTTTTCTATACAAAAACCTATTGCCTGGAATTATCTTTGAGTGTGTGTTCCTCATTTATTGTCTGTGTGTGTACAACAAATGCTTAACACTACCCTCTGATAAGCCTACTGCTCGACCACACTACCACAAAATAGAGCATTAGAATTATCTCTTTTTGCCACTATCTTACCTGTAAGGGGAACCCTTGGACTCTGTGCATGCTATTTTTTACTTTGAAATAGTACATACGGAGCCAACGTCCTACACTATACTCACTTAGGAGGTAAGTATTATACACAATATATACACTAGTAACCTGTAGGAGGCTGTAGGAAAGTACCATCTTGCCTGGCATGTTACCCCCATTTTTATATGTATGTCAGTTTGTTTTTGCCTCTCTCACTGGGATCCTGCTAGCCAGGACCCCAGTTCTCAAAGTTTGTGCCCTGAATGTGTGTACCTGTGTAGTGACTAACTGTGTCACTGAGGCTCTGCTAACCAGAACCTCAGTGCTTATGCTCTCTATGCCTTTACAATTGTGTAGGAAAGTACCATCTTGCCTGGCATGTTACCCCCATTTTTCACTGTATATATGTTGTTTTAGTTGTATGTGTCACTAGGACCCTGTTCACCAGGGCCCCAGTGCTCATAAGTGTGCCTGAATGTGTTACCTGTGTAGTGACTAACTGTCTCACTGAGGCTCTGCTAATCAGAACCTCAGTGGTTATGCTCTCTCATTTCTTTCAAATTGTCACTGACAGGCTAGTGACCAATTTTACCAATTTACATTGGCTTACTGGAACACCCTTATAATTCCCTAGTATATGGTACTGAGGTACCCAGGGTATTGGGGTTCCAGGAGATCCCTATGGGCTGCAGCATTTCTTTTGCCACCCATAGGGAGCTCTGACAATTCTTACACAGGCCTGCCACTGCAGCCTGAGTGAAATAACGTACACGTTATTTCACAGCCATTTTACACTGCACTTAAGTAACTTATAAGTCACCTATATGTCTAACCTTTACCTGGTAAAGGTTAGGTGCAAAGTTACTTAGTGTGAGGGCACCCTGGCACTAGCCAAGGTGCCCCCACATTGTTCAGAGCCAATTCCCTGAACTTTGTGAGTGTGGGGACACCATTACACGCGTGCACTACATATAGGTCACTACCTATATGTAGCTTCACAATGGTAACTCCGAATATGGCCATGTAACATGTCTATGATCATGGAATTGCCCCCTCTATACCATCCTGGCATAGTTGGCACAATCCCATGATCCCAGTGGTCTGTAGCACAGACCCTGGTACTGCCAAACTGCCCTTCCTGGGGTTTCACTGCAGCTGCTGCTGCTGCCAGCCCCTCAGACAGGCAGCTGCCCTCCTGGGGTCCAGCCAGGCCTGGCCCAGGATGGCAGAACAAAGGACTTCCTCTGAGAGAGGGTGTGACACCCTCTCCCTTTGGAAAATGGTGTGAAGGCAGGGGAGGAGTAGCCTCCCCAGCCTCTGGAAATGCTTTCTTGGGCACAGATGTGCCCAATTCTGCATAAGCCAGTCTACACCGGTTCAGGGACCCCTTAGCCCTGCTCTGGCGCGAAACTGGACAAAGGAAAGGGGAGTGACCACTCCCCTGACCTGTACCTCCCCTGGGAGGTGCCCAGAGCTCCTCCAGTGTGCTCCAGACCTCTGCCATCTTGGAAACAGAGGTGCTGCTGGCACACTGGACTGCTCTGAGTGGCCAGTGCCACCAGGTGACGTCAGAGACTCCTTGTGATAGGCTCCTTCAGGTGTTGCTAGCCTATCCTCTCTCCTAAGTAGCCAAACCCTCTTTTCTGGCGATTTAGGGTCTCTGTCTCTTGGGATTCCTTAGATAACGAATGCAAGAGCTCATCCGAGTTCCTCTGCATCTCTCTCTTCACCTTCTGCCAAGGAATCGACTGCTGACCGCGCTGGAAGCCTGCAAAACTGCAACATAGTAGCAAAGACGACTACTGCAACTCTGTAACGCTGATCCTGCCGCCTTCTCGACTGTTTTCCTGGTGGTCATGCTGTGGGGGTAGTCTGCCTCCTCTCTGCACTAGAAGCTCCGAAGAAATCTCCCGTGGGTCGACGGAATCTTCCCCCTGCAACCGCAGGCACCAAAAAGCTGCATTACCGGTCCCTTGGGTCTCCTCTCAGCATGACGAGCGAGGTCCCTCGAATCCAGCAACTCTGTCCAAGTGACTTCCACAGTCCAGTGACTCTTCAGTCCAAGTTTGGTGGAGGTAAGTCCTTGCCCCACCTCGCTAGACTGCATTGCTGGGAACCGCGACTTTTGCAGCTACTCCGGCCCCTGTGCACTTCCGGCGGAAATCCTTCATGCACAGCCAAGCCTGGGTCCACGGCACTCTAACCTGCATTGCACGACTTTCTAAGTTGGTCTCCGGCGACGTGGGACTCCTTTGTGCGACTTCGGGTGAGCACCATTTCACGCATCCTCGTAGTGCCTGTTTCTGGCACTTCTCCGGGTGCTACCTGCTGCTAAGAGGGCTCCTTGTCTTGCTCGACGTCCCCTCTACCTCCTGGTCCAATTTGCGACCTCCTGGTCCCTCCTGGGCCACAGCAGCATCCAAAAACGCTAACCGCACGATTTGCAGCTAGCAAGGCTTGTTGGCATTCTTTCGGCAGGAAAACACTTCTGCACGACTCTACAAGGCGAGTGGGATCCGTCCTCTAAAGGGGAAGTCTCTAGCCCTTTGCGTTCCTGCAGAAACCGCAGCTTCTTCTGTCCAGTAGAAGCTTCTTTGCACCCACAGCTGGCATTTCCTGGGCATCTGCCCATCTCCGACTTGCTTGTGACTTTTGGACTTGGTCCCCTTGTTCCACATGTACCCTAGATTGGAAATCCACAGTTGTTGCATTGTTGGTTTGTGTCTTTCCTGCATTATTCCTCTAACACAACTTCTTTATCCTTAGGGGAACTTTAGTGCACTTTGCACTCACTTTTCAGGGTCTTGGGGAGGGTTATTTTTCTAACTCTCACTATTTTCTAATAGTCCCAGCGACCCTCTACAAGGTCACATAGGTTTGGGGTCCATTCGTGGTTCGCATTCCACTTTTGGAGTATATGGTTTGTGTTGCCCCTATCCCTATGTGTCCCCATTGCATCCTATTGTAACAATACATTGTTTGCACTGTTTTCTAAGACTATACTGCATATTTCTGGTATTGTGTATATATATCTTGTGTATATTTCCTATCCTCTCACTGAGGGTACACTCTGAGATACTTTGGCATATTGTCATAAAAATAAAGTACCTTTATTTTTAGTATAACTGTGTATTGTGTTTTCCTATGATATTGTGCATAGGACACTAAGTGGTACTGTAGTAGCTTCACACGTCTCCTAGTTCAGCCTAAGCTGCTCTGCTAAGCTACCATTATCTATCAGCCTAAGCTGCTAGACACCCTATACACTAATAAGGGATAATTGGGCCTGGTGCAAGGTGCAAGTACCCCTTGGTACTCACTACAAGCCAGTCCAGCCTCCTACAAATTGTCACTATAGGCTAATGACCATTTTCACCAATTCTAATTCCCTAGTATATGGTACCTAGGTACCCAGGGTATTGGGGTTCCAGGAGATCCCTATAGGCTTGCAGCATTTCTTTTGCCAGCCATAGGGAGCTCAGACAATTCTTACACAGGACTGCCACTGCAGCCTGAGTGAAATAACTCACACGTCATTTTACACTGCACTTAAGTCACCTATATGTCTAACCCTCACTTAGTGAAGGTTAGGTGCAAAGTTACTAAGTGTGAGGGCACCCTGGCACTAGCAAAGGTGCCCCCACATAGTTCAGGGCAATTTCCCTAGACTTTGTGAGTGCGGGGACACCATTACACGTGTGCACTACATATAGGTCAATACCTATATGTAGCTTCACAATGGTAACTCCGAATATGGCCATGTAACATATCTAAGATCATGGAATTGTCCCCCCATGCCAAATCTGGTATTGGGGTGCCAATCCCATGCATCCCCGGGGCTCCACTATGGACCCCGGGTACTGCCAAACCGGCTCTCTGGTGTTTTCTCTGCAGCTACTGCTACTGCCAACCCACAGACAGGACTCTGCCCCCCTGGGTTCTGGGCAGCCCAGTCCCAGGAAGGCAGAACAAAGGATTTCCTCTGAGAGAGGGTGTTACACCCTCTCCCTTTGGAAATAGGTGTTAAGGGCTGTGGAGGAGTAGCCTCCTCCAGCCTCTGGAAATGCTTTGAAGGGCACACATGGTGCCCTCCTTGCATAAGCCAGTCTACACCGGTTTAGGGAACCCCCAGTCCCTGCTCTGGAGCGAAATTGGACAAAGGAAAGGGCAGTGACAACTCTCCTGTCCATCACCACCCCAGGGGTGGTGCCCAGAACTCCTCCAGTGTGTCCCAGACCTCTCCCATCTTGAATCCAGAGGTGTGAGGACACAATGGAGGCCTCTCAGTGGCCAGTGCCAGCAGGTGATGTCAGAGACCCCTTCTGATAGGTGCTTACCTGACTAGATGACCAATCCTCCCTGAGTGCTATTTAGGGTCTCTCCTGTGGGCATTTCCTCAGATAACGATGTGCAAGAATTCACCAGAGTTCCTATGCAGCTCCCTCTTCGACTTCTGCCAAGGATCGACCGCTGACTGCTCCAGGACGCCTGCAAAACTGCAACAAAGTAGCAAGAAGGCTGCCAGCGACATTGTAATGTAGTGAATCCTAGTTCATTTTAATGGGATAACAGGAGTTAGCTTAGCCTCTGGCTTGCAGACTCGTACCCCCGTCACCTATTGACTTTTAACCTACTTAGCTTGCTCTGTCTTAGCCCATTTCATTATTTAATTCTACTAAAATGGCTGCCTTATTTATAGTTAGGCCACTTGTTATGAGTTACATTATCAGTGTCACCACGCTAAGGCGTCAAGATCAAACACCAAAGACAAACAAACAGTAGGTGTTCACACTTAGGGATTTTCCCTCTCTATACTTTCGAGGGATTGTTTATACTAATTGCCTTCCCAAGCATGTCTGTTATCTATTGTTTGGGAATACACCTAAGTCAGGAGTCCTTGTAGAACTGTATAAATACATCGCACTTTAGACAGATAATCAGAGGGATTCCGACCAGAGGGCATCGCCACCATTGCTGATACCGATGCTCAGTCTTCTTGGCACTGACCCAGTCTTTGTGTCCCTGCGGAGTCTTAGATAGAGACCTCATTCCAAGGTAACGAGGGTTGGGGGCTCCTCTCATGGACATGGCATTGGCAGATTAGGTTTAGCAAACCAAGCTCTCCTTTAGGTAGGAGGTTAGGCCTTTCACATTAGGGTATTAGGGTATTAGGGCATATTACATCTCGCATGTCTTTTCTATGCATTGCATGGTGGTGGGGATCTTTATAATAATGACTCTCGTCTTCACAATTCTGTTCCTTGCATTATTATTATTTAACCACGACACTCCCTGAGATGTCTTATTCTCGAGTCCATGCGATAAGGCTGCCACAAATCACCTTTTACTATTGTGTTTCTGGTGAGGTGCTGCTAGTGAGCCGGTAAGGTTGGGACAAGAGTTACAACTTGTTGTAGGAAAGGTGTAGTCGCCTACAAGAAAAAGTACTGTCATCCTTTAACCAGTAATCTTGCCCAGAGCAAGAGTCCGAACTACGACGGTAGAGCCTAATCCTGCGGCCTTTCTCGACTGTTTCCTGGTGGTGCATGCTCTGGGGGCTAACTGCCTTCACCCTGCACTGGAAGCCAAGAAGAAATCTCCTGTGGGTTGACGGCGTCTTCCCCCTGCTAACGCAGGCACCAAACTTCAGCTTCACCGGTCCTCTGGGTCCCCTCTCATCGTGACGAGCGTGGTACCTGGAACACAGGTGGTGGATCCAAGTGACCCCGACAGTCCAGACGTCCATCTGTCCAAATTTGGCAGCGGTAAGTCCTTGCCTCCCCTCGCCAGACAGTAATACTGTGTACTGCACTGCTAGGGCTTCTGTGCACTTTTGCAAGGAATCCTTTGTGCACAGCACAGCACAGCCCAGGTCCCCAGCACTCCGTCCTGCATTGATCAACTCGCTGACCACTGGCTTCGTGGGACCCTCCTTTGTAGTGTTGAGACGACCGATGTGCTCAGTTTTCTTGAACCCGTGTTCAAGTACTTCTGCGGGTGCTGCCTTCTTGTGCGTGGGCTCTCTGTGTTGCTGAGGGCCCCCTCTGTCTCCTCTTCCAAGTGGCGACCTCCTGGTGCTTCCTGGGCCCGGGCAGCACCCTTTTTCTTCAACCGCGACCTTTGCAGCTAGCAAGCCTTGTTTGCGGTCTTTCTTCAAAGAAACAACTCTGCATCCTCCAGCATTCTGTGGGACATCTTCTGTGTAAAGAAGTCCCTGGCACCTTCCGTTGTTGCAGAATCTTCAGCTTCTAGACCCACAGGCAGCCATTTTGCACCTTCATCCAGGGTTTAGTGGGCTCATGCCCCCCTGACACTTTTGTGACTCTTGGACTTGGTCCCCTTCCTTTGCAGGTCCTCAGGTCCAGGAATCCGTCTTCAGTGCTTTGCAGTCAGTTGTGGTCTTGAATCTCCTATCACAACTTTAGTGTGTTTCTGGGGAAGTAGTGTCACTTTACTCCTACTTTTCAGGGTCTTGGGGTGGAGTATCTTGGACACCCTTAGGCCCTCATTACAACACCGGCGGTAAATCCTGCTTACCGCCATGCAGAAGACCGCCAACACCACAGGCGCTGAATTCCGCCACAGCTATTGCGACCCACAGCTCTGAATCCACCAAAATCTAGACACCCCCACAAATCCCTCCACACCAAAGGTCAGTGATAAACTGCCGATAACAAAACCGACACCGTCACGCTAACAGGAATACGCCCACACTATCACGACCCACGAATCCACGCGGCGGTCTTTCAGCCGCGGTATTCCATTGGCAGTACACACCGCCATGCTCAAAATACACACACACTGACAAAACACAACTTCATTGGACAATTTGAAATGCACACACCTGATACACATACACACACCACTCCCACACACCCAATACAATATAAAACACACACCCACATTACCCACAAACCCTTACAACCAACAATTTTTGAGAAGCTCAGAGACAGCAAAGCAAAGACCACACCAGCATACGGAGGCACACAACACCATCACTCATACACCTTCCACGCACAAAACACCTCACACCCCTAAACATCACCCCACACATCACAACACACACCACCTCACACATCACCCACACCACCCCATGGCACCGCAAAGACACCCCAGGTTTTCTGAGGAGGAGCTCAGGGTCATGGTGGAGGAAATCATCCGGGTAGAGCCACAGCTGTTTGGATCACAGGTGCAGCACACCTCCATAGCTAGGAAGATGAAGCTATGGCGCAGAATCGTGGACAAGGTCAACGTAGTGGGACAGCACCCAAGAACACAGGATGACATCAGGAAGAGGTGGAACGACCTACGGGGGAAGGTACGTTCTGTGGTCTCAAGACACCACATTGTGGTTCAGAGGACTGGCACCGGACCCCCCCCCCTCCTCCACAACTAACAACATGGGAGGAGCAGGTCTTCGCTATACTGCATCCTGAGGGCCTCGCAGGAGTAGCAGGAGGAATGGACTCTGGTAAGTCAAATCTTTAACTACTTCATCCCCCACCCTACCTGCATGCTATCACATACCCCCACCCGCGCCTTCACCCCCATCACTCCAACTCCCCACATATGTCCCACTATCACAAACCACACATCCCAACACCAAGCCCTGCATGCAACAACAAAGCATTGACACCCATCACCAAAGCATGTGCACTACAGATACCCACACAGACCCCTAAACAATTATCACACAAGCTCCTACACAAGAATGTAAGCACTGGGGTACAGGGTCACCCACCCATTGCACACCATGGCACACGCAGATGTAATAATACTGCCTTTACACCCCTGCAGGACCCCTACCCAACATCACCGGACAGGAGGGTCCAGACATGTCCACTCCACCCACAGAAGAGGCCCACAGTGATGACAGCAGCTCTGTCCAACTGGATCTAGATGACCAGCCCGGCCCATCTGGGACCTCGGGACAGTCGGTTCCCCTGACACAGTCACAGGCCACCACAGAGCCTCCCCCCTCAGGAAACACCAGCACGGCACCCACCCATCTGGCCCATACCTCTGTCCCCAGGACGCGTCAAGCAGCAGTGTGCCTACCACTACAGGGAACCCAGGCTAACCCACCACCCCAAGATCATCAGGGACCTGGGGGCAGTGGCAGTGGGCACACGGTTCAGGGGACAGAGGAACAGGAAAACCGGGGAACTGGGAGGTCTGCTGTGCAACAGGGGGAGGATAGGCCCAGGGAACCCACTCTCCACGAGGCCCTCTTCAACATCATGGGAGCATACCATCATTCCCAGGAGACGATGGCAACGGTACTGGCCAAGTTTCAGGAGACCCAGTGGCTGCAGGAGGAACAGTATTTGGGGTTCCGGGAGGAACTAAAGTCCATCAGTACCACCCTGGGCACCATTGTAGGGGTGCTGAAGGACCTTGTGAACACCAGGAGGGACACTGTGGCACAACAAAGGGCCCCTGACACTAGCCTGGATGATGAACTGCCCACCACCTCTGCCGGCGCTAGTGGACAGGAGGGAACGCTACAGGACCACGACACCAGCACCCCACCCCCTGCAGATGGAGAACCACCCTGCAAGTGGTCCCTGAGATCCAGGACAAAGACAGAGAACAATGCCAAGACCCCCGCAAAGAAATGAGACCACCCTGAATGTCATCATTCTGTCCTACTTTGTCACCATGTCCATCCTTAAACTGCCCTAGCTCCACTTCCTGTGCCCCTTTGGACAATGCACCTGTGAGACAAATAGACTTGGCTCTGCCATGGACATTCCTTCACCATCCCCCGCTGCCCATTTTACAACCCCATCCACAATTTAGCACTTAAATAAACACCCTTGAATCACAAAACAATCTGGAGTCAGTCTGTGCTTTCACTAATGTGTATTTGCAATAACTGAGGGAAATAGCAATGTCCATTGTATTGTCAACATACCTATGTCACACAGCTCTAGTCCATGAGGTAACATAGCAGAGGTCACACAGTGGGACCCACATCTGTGAAATCGAAAGGGAAAGTGACAAATCAGGGTCCATACAGTGGATGAAAGTGACAGACAGATGAGAGGTAGAACAATTATATCAGATGTAGGAGGCAGTGATGTCTTCTTAGCTGTGTCTCACTGGAAGTATTGCTGGATAACGGTGTTTCTGCTGTCTATGTCCTCTTCTTCTGCCTCCTCTTCTTCACTGTCCACAGGCTCCACAGCTGCCACAATACCTCCATCTGGACCATCCTCCTGCAGAAAAGGCATCTGTCGTCGCAAAGCCAAGTTGTGGAGCACACAGCAGGCCACGATGATCTGGCACACCTTCTTTGGGGAGTAGTATAGGGAACCACTTGTCATATGGAGGCACCGGAACCTGGCCTTCAGGAGGCCAAAGGTTCTCTCTATAACTGTGAGAAAGTAGCCTCTTTCTAGCCTTGTTACCCCCACTTTTGGCCTGTTTGTGAGTGTATGTCAGGGTGTTTTCACTGTCTCACTGGGATCCTGCTAGCCAGGGCCCAGTGCTCATAGTGAAAACCCTATGTTTTCAGTATGTTTGTTATGTGTCACTGGGACCCTGCTAGCCAGGACCCCAGTGCTCATAAGTTTGTGACCTATAAGTATGTGTTCCCTGTGTGATGCCTAACTGTCTCACTGAGGCTCTGCTAACCAGAACCTCAGTGGTTATGCTTTCTCTGTACAAATTGTCACTAACAGGCTAGTGACCAATTTCACCAATTCATATTGGCATACTGGAACACCCTTATAATTCCCTAGTATATGGTACTGAGGTACCCATGGTATTGGGGTTCCAGGATATCCCTATGGGCTGCAGCATTTCTTGTGCCACCCATAGGGAGCTCTGACAATTCTTACACAGGCCTGTGTAGGAGGCTGGACTGGCTTGTAGTGAGTACCAAGGGGTACTTGCACCTTGCACCAGGCCCAGTTATCCCTTATTAGTGTATAGGGTGTCTAGCAACATAGGCTGATAGATAATGGTAGCTTAGCAGAGCAGCTTAGGCTGAACTAGGAGACGTGTGAAGCTACTACAGTACCACTTAGTGTCATATGCACAATATCATAAGAAAACACAATACACAGTTATACTAAAAATAAAGGTACTTTATTTTTATGACAATATGCCAAAGTATCTCAGAGTGTACCCTCAGTGAGAGGATAGGAAATATACACAAGATATATATACACAATACCAAAATATGCAGTAATAGTCTTAGAAAACAGTGCAAACAATGTATAGTTACAATAGGATGCAATGGGCACACATAGGGATAGGGGCAACACAAACCATATACTCCAAAAGTGGAATGTGAACCACGAATGGACCCCAAACCTATGTGACCTTGTAGAGGGTCGCTGGGACTATTAGAAAATAGTGAGGGTTAGAAAAATAGCCCACCCCAAGACCCTGAAAAGTGAGTGCAAAGTGCACCAAAGTTCCCCAAAGGACAAAGAAGTCGTGATAGGGGAATAAGGCAGGAAAGACACAAACCAACAATGCAACAACGCTGGATTTCCAATCTGGGGTACCTGTGGAACAAGGGGACCAAGTCCAAAAGTCACAAGCAAGTCGGAGTTGGGCAGATGCCCAGGAAATGCCAGCTGCGGGTGCATAGAAGCTTCTACTGGACAGAAGAAGCTGCGGTTTCTGCAGGAAGGCAAAGGGCTAGAGACTTCCCCTTTGGAGGACGGATCCCTCTCGCCTTGTAGAGTCATGCAGAAGTGTTTTCCCGCCAAAAGAACGCCAACAAGCCTTGCTAGCTGCAAATCGTGCGGTTAGCGTTTTTGGATGCTGCTGTGGCCCAGGAAGGACCAGGAGGTCGCAAATTGGACCAGGAGGTAGAGGGGACGTCGAGCAAGACAAGGAGCCCTCTTAGCAGCAGGTAGGACTCGGAGAAGTGCCAGAAACAGGCACTACAAGGATGCGTAAAACGGTGCTCACCCGAAGTTACACAAAGGAGTCCCACGTCGCCGGAGACCAACTTAGAAAGTCGTGCAATGCAGGTTAGAGTGCCGTGGACCCAGGCTTGGCTGTGCACAAAGGATTTCCACCGGAAGTGCACAGGGGCCGGAGTAGCTGCAAAAGTCGTGTTTCCCAGCAATGCAGTCTAGCGAGGTGAGGCATGGGCTTACCTCCACCAAACTTGGACTGAAGAGTCACTGGACTGTGGGAGTCACTTGGACAGAGTTGCTGGATTCGAGGGACCTCGCTCGTCGTGCTGAGAGGAGACCCAAGGGACCGGTTGTGAGAAAGTAGCCTCTTTCTAGCCTTGTTACCCCCACTTTTGGCCTGTTTGTGAGTGTATGTCAGGGTGTTTTCACTGTCTCACTGGGATCCTGCTAGCCAGGGCCCAGTGCTCATAGTGAAAACCCTATGTTTTCAGTATGTTTGTTATGTGTCACTGGGACCCTGCTAGTCAGGACCCCAGTGCTCATACGTTTGTGGCCTATATGTATGTGTTCCCTGTGTAGTGCCTAACTGTCTCACTGAGGCTCAGCTAACCAGAACCTCAGTGGTTATGCTCTCTCATTTCTTTTAAATTGTCACTAACAGGCTAGTGACCAATTTTACCAATTTACATTGGCTTACTGGAACACCCTTATAATTCCCTAGTATATGGTACTGAGGTACCCAGGGTATTGGGGTTCCAGGAGATCCCTATGGGCTGCAGCATTTCTTTTGCCACCCATAGGGAGCTCTGACAATTCTTACACAGGCCTGCCACTGCAGCCTGAGTGAAATAACGTCCACGTTATTTCACAGCCATTTTACACTGCACTTAAGTAACTTATAAGTCACCTATATGTCTAACCTTTACCTGGTAAAGGTTAGGTGCAAAGTTACTTAGTGTGAGGGCACCCTGGCACTAGCCAAGGTGCCCCCACATTGTTCAGAGCCAATTCCCTGAACTTTGTGAGTGCGGGGACACCATTACACGCGTGCACTACATATAGGTCAATACCTATATGTAGCTTCACAATGGTAACTCCGAATATGGCCATGTAACATGTCTAAGATCATGGAATTGCCCCCTCTATGCCATCCTGGCATTGTGGGCACAATTCGATGATCCCAGTGGTCTGTAGCACAGACCCTGGTACTGCCAAACTGCCTTTCCTGGGGTTTCACTGCAGCTGCTGCTGCTGCCAACCCCTCAGACAGGCATCTGCCCTCCTGGGGTCCAGCCAGGCCTGGTCCAGGATGGCAGAACAAAGGACTTCCTCTGAGAGAGGGTGTTACACCCTCTCCCTTTGGAAAATGGTGTGAAGGCAGGGGAGGAGTAGCCTCCCCCAGCCTCTGGAAATGCTTTGTTGGGCACAGAGGTGCCCAATTCTGCATAAGTCAGTCTACACCGGTTCAGGGGACCCCTTAGCCCTGCTCTGGCGCAAAACTGGACAAAGGAAAGGGGAGTGACCACTCCCCTGACCTGCACCTCCCCTGGGAGGTGTCCAGAGCTCCTCCAGTGTGCTCCAGACCTCTGCCATCTTGGAAACAGAGGTGCTGCTGGCACACTGGACTGCTCTGAGTGGCCAGTGCCACCAGGTGACGTCAGAGACTCCTTCTGATAGGCTCCTTCAGGTGTTAGTAGCCTATCCTCTCTCCTAGGTAGCCAAACCCTCTTTTCTGGCTATTTAGGGTCTCTGTCTCTGGGGAAACTTTAGATAACGAATGCAAGAGCTCATCCGAGTTCCTCTGCATCTCTCTCTTCACCTTCTGCCAAGGAATCGACTGCTGACCGCGCTGGAAGCCTGCAAACCTGCAACATAGTAGCAAAGACGACTACTGCAACTCTGTAACGCTGATCCTGCCGCCTTCTCGACTGTTTTCCTGCTTGTGCATGCTGTGGGGGTAGTCTGCCTCCTCTCTGCACCAGAAGCTCCGAAGAAATCTCCCGTGGGTCGACGGAATCTTCCCCCTGCAACCGCAGGCACCAAAAAGCTGCATTACCGGTCCCTTGGGTCTCCTCTCAGCACGACGAGCGAGGTCCCTCGAATCCAGCGACTCTGTCCAAGTGACCCCCACAGTCCAGTGACTCTTCAGTCCAAGTTTGGTGGAGGTAAGTCCTTGCCTCACCTCGCTGGGCTGCATTGCTGGGAACCGTGACTTTTGGAGCTACTCCGGCCCCTGTGCACTTCCGGCGGAAATCCTTTGTGCACAGCCAAGCCTGGGTCCACGGCACTCTAACCTGCATTGCACGACTTTCTAAGTTGGTCTCCGGCGACGTGGGACTCCTTTGTGCGACTTCGGGTGAGCACCGTTTCACGCATCCTTGTAGTGCCTGTTTCTGGCACTTCTCCGGGTGCTACCTGCTGTTGAGAGGGCTCTTTGTCTTGCTCGACGTCCCCTCTCTCTCCTGGTCCAATTTGCGACCTCCTGGTCCCTCCTGGGCCTCAGCAGCGTCCAAAAACGCTAACCGCACGATTTGCAGCTAGCAAGGCTTGTTGGCGTTCTTTCGGCGGGAAAACACTTCTGCACGACTCTCCACGGCGAGTGGGATCCGTCCACCAAAGAGGAAGTCTCTAGCCTTTTTCGTTCCTGCAGAAACCTCAGCTTCTTCTGTCCAGTAGAAGCTTCTTTGCATCCACAGCTGGCATTTCCTGGGCATATGCCCATCTCCGACTTGCTTGTGACTTTTGGACTTGGTCCCCTTGTTCCACAGGTACCCTAGATTGGAAATCCACAGTTGTTGCATTGTTGGTTTGTGTCTTTCCTGCATTATTCCTCTAACACGACTTCTTTGTCCTTAGGGGAACTTTAGTGCACTTTGCACTCACTTTTCAGGGTCTTGGGGAGGGTTATTTTTCTAACTCTCACTATTTTCTAATAGTCCCAGCGACCCTCTACAAGGTCACATAGGTTTGGGGTCCATTCGTGGTTCGCATTCCACTTTTGGAGTATATGGTTTGTGTTGCCGCTATCCCTATGTTTCCCCATTGCATCCTATTGTAACTATACATTGTTTGCACTGTTTTCTAAGACTATACTGCATATTTTTGCTATTTTGTATATATATCTTGTGTATATTTTCTATCCTCTCACTGAGGGTACACTCTAAGATACTTTGGCATATTGTCATAAAAATAAAGTACCTTTATTTTTAGTATAACTGTGTATTGTGTTTTCTTATGGTATTGTGCAAGTGACACTTGTGGTACTGTAGTAGCTTCACACGTCTCCTAGTTCAGCCTAAGCTGCTCTGCTAAGCTACCATTATCTATCAGCCTAAGCTGCTAGACACCCTATACACTAATAAGGGATAACTGGGCCTGGTGCAAGGTGCAAGTACCCCTTGGTACTCACTACAAGCCAGTCCAGCCTCCTACATTGGTTGTGCAGCGGTGGGATAAGTGCTTTGAGACTACTTACCACTCTTGTCATTGTACTTTTCATAAGAGAAAAATATACAAAACAAGGTCAGTGTATATACACATAGCCAAAAAGTTTTGCATTTCCTCTTTTCACTCTTTTCTAAGTGCTGAAAAGTACTTCTAACTTTCTAAAAAGTTCTAAAAAGTTTAAAAAGTTTTTTTTCTCTGTCTTTCTAAAAGCTCTGACAAACTTTTTTATCTTTTTCTATCACTTTAACTCTCTCTAAAAATGTCTGGCACAGGCCAAAATGTTGATCCGTCCAAACTTGCATATGATCACCTTTGCTGGAAAGGAGCAAGGAGTCTCTGCATAGAGAGAGGTTTGAGTGTAGGGAAGAATCCTTCCTTGGAACTGTTACTTAATATGGTTAGAGAACAGGATAAGGCTAAAAGTGCCCCATCTGTTGAAAAAGTAGCTAATGGTTCTCAATCTGATCCAGGGACTCCCCCAGGTAAAGGTTCAGGAAAGAAACTTCTTAGCCTTCCCATTACAAGACAGTCTAGCATAGTTGGTACTGAGGTGGAGTCACATCATACAGATGATGTGCTCTCACATTACACTGTCAGCCAAGCTGTTAGGGTGCCCTCTGTAAGGGACAGGTCTCCTTCTGTTCATTCCCATCATACCTCTGTATCTAGAAATGTCCCTCCCACCCACCCTGATGACAGATTGTTAGAAAGGGAACTCAATAAGTTGAGGGTGGAACAAACCAGACTGAAGGTTAAAAAGCAACAGCTGGATTTAGATAGACAGTCTTTAGAATTAGAGAAGGAAAGACAGAAGTTGGGTTTAGAAACCCATGGTGGCAGCAGCAGTATTCCCCATAGTCATCCTGTAAAAGAGCATGATTCCAGGAATCTGCACAAGATAGTTCCCCCTTATAAGGAGGGGGATGACATTAACAAGTGGTTTGCTGCACTTGAGAGGGCCTGTGTTGTACAGGATGTCCCTCAAAGGCAGTGGGCTGCTATCCTATGGCTATCATTTAGTGGAAAAGGTAGGGATAGACTCCTTACTGTGAAAGAAAGTGATGCCAATAATTTTACAGTTCTTAAGAATGCACTCCTGGATGGTTATGGCTTAACCACTGAACAATACAGGATAAAGTTCAGAGAGACCAAAAAGGAGTCTTCACAAGACTGGGTTGATTTCATTGACCATTCAGTGAAGGCCTTGGAGGGGTGGTTACATGGCAGTAAAGTTACTGATTATGAAAGCCTGTATAACACAATCCTGAGAGAGCATATACTTAATAATTGTGTGTCTGATTTGTTGCACCAGTACCTGGTAGACTCTGATCTGACCTCTCCCCAAGAATTGGGAAAGAAGGCAGACAAATGGGTCAGAACAAGGGTGAACAGAAAAGTTCATACAGGGGGTGACAAAGATGGCAATAAGAAGAAAGATGGTGAAAAATCTCAAGATAAGCATGGGGAAAAGGGTAAAACCAAAGATCCCACTTCAAATCTTAAACACTCTTCAGAGGGTGGGGATAAAACAAATTCTTCCTCTTCTTCCCAACCTGCACACATTAAAAAGCCTTGGTGCTTTGTGTGTAAAAATAGAGGCCATAGGCCAGGGGATAAGTCCTGTTCAGGTAAACCCCCTGAGCCTACCACCACTAATACATCAAGCTCTAGTGCCCCTAGCAGTAGTGGTACTAGTGGTGGGACTGCTGGCAACAGTCAAGTTAAGGGTGTAGTTGGGTTCACTTATGGGTCCATAGTAGAAACTGGGGTAGTCAATCCCAAGACAGTTTCTGTCACACCTAGTGGCATTGGCCTTGCCACACTGGCTGCTTGTCCCCTTACAATGGATAAGTACAGGCAGACAGTTTCAATAAATGGTGTTGAGGCCTTGGCCTACAGGGACACAGGTGCCAGTATCACTTTGGTGACTGAAAACCTAGTGCACCCTGATCAACACATCATTGGACAACAGTATAAGATTATTGACGTCCATAACTCCACTAAGTTCCTTCCCTTAGCTATAATTCAGTTTAGTTGGGGTGGAGTTACTGGCCCTAAGCAGGTGGTGGTATCACCTAGCTTACCTGTAGACTGTCTCTTAGGTAATGACCTAGAGGCCTCAGGTTGGGCTGATGTAGAGTTTTATGCCCATGCAGCCATGCTGGGCATCCCAGAGGAATTGTTCCCTCTCATTTCTACTGAAATGAAAAAGCAAAGGAGAGAAGGCCTGAAAACTCAGGATCCCTCTCCATCAACAGGTAAAAAGGGTATCACAGTATCCCCTAACCACCCTACCATTCAGGATACCATTCCTGTGGTGGAAGAAACCTCTCCTGGGGTGGCACCTGTTCCAAGGGAATCATCAGTTGGCAAAACTGTACTCCCTGAGGTGGAAGTACCTCTCTGTGGGATAACTAACATTGGTGACAAAAAGAGCACCATTTTAGTTAACATGGAGCAGCCCTCCAACCCTCCCAGAGAAACGTTAGTGCAGAAACCCTGCACTACCTCACAACACTTAGGACAGCATCCCTGCCCTAGTGTGGAGCTCATAGGACAGCATCCCTGCCCTGCTCCAACTAAAGAGAAACAGCATCCCTGTTCTCTCTTCCAGCCATATGGACAAAGTTTTTGCCCAGCTATGGCTTTACTGAGACAGCATCCCTGTCTGGCATTTCCATCATTACAAATAGGTTCAGTGGACAATTCCCACTGCTCTAAACTAAAATGTACTGATAGAAACTCTGAAAATACATCTTTACATTGTTGTTTAGCTAAAAAACTTCAAACAGGGTGGTTTACATCCCCACAGGGAAGTAACCATATAGTGGATGATAAAGGGAGTAACCAGTCTATTGCAGAGCTACTCTCTACTTATCACCACTTAGACAATAAAGTCTCAACTGGCCAAGGTTAGCCTTATTGTCCTTCGTTTGGGGGGGGGTTGTGTGAGAAAGTAGCCTCTTTCTAGCCTTGTTACCCCCACTTTTGGCCTGTTTGTGAGTGTATGTCAGGGTGTTTTCACTGTCTCACTGGGATCCTGCTAGCCAGGGCCCAGTGCTCATAGTGAAAACCCTATGTTTTCAGTATGTTTGTTATGTGTCACTGGGACCCTGCTAGTCAGGACCCCAGTGCTCATAAGTTTGTGGCCTATATGTATGTGTTCCCTGTGTAGTGCCTAACTGTCTCACTGAGGCTCTGCTAACCAGAACCTCAGTGGTTATGTGTAGGAGGCTGGACTGGCTTGTAGTGAGTACCAAGGGGTACTTGCACCTTGCACCAGGCCCAGTTATCCCTTATTAGTGTATAGGGTGTCTAGCAGCTTAGGCTGATAGATAATGGTAGCTTAGCAGAGCAGCTTAGGCTGAACTAGGAGACGTGTGAAGCTACTACAGTACCACTTAGTGTCATATGCACAATATCATAAGAAAACACAATACACAGTTATACTAAAAATAAAGGTACTTTATTTTTATGACAATATGCCAAAGTATCTTAGAGTGTACCCTCAGTGAGAGGATAGGAAATATACACAAGATATATATACATAATAGCAAAAATATGCAGTATAGTCTTAGAAAACAGTGCAAACAATGTATAGTTACAATAGGATGCAATGGGGAAACATAGGGATAGGGGCAACACAAACCATATAGTCCAAAAGTGGAATGCGAGCCACGAATGGACCCCAAACCTATGTGACCTTGTAGAGGGTCGCTGGGACTATTAGAAAATAGTGAGAGTTAGAAAAATAACCCTCCCCAAGACCCTGAAAAGTGAGTGCAAAGTGCACTAAAGTTCCCCTAAGGACAAAGTAGTCGTGTTAGAGGAATAATGCAGGAAAGACACAAACCAGCAATGCAACAACTGTGGATTTCCAATCTAGGGTACCTGTGGAACAAGGGGACCAAGTCCAAAAGTCACAAGCAAGTCGGAGATGGGCAGATGCCCAGGAAATGCCAGCTGCGGGTGCAAAGAAGCTTTGACTGGACAGAAGAAGCTGAGGTTTCTGCAGGAACGAAAAGGGCTAGAGACTTCCCCTTTGGTGGACGGATCCCTCTCGCCTTGGAGAGTCGTGCAGAAGTATTTTCCCGCCGGAAGGACGCCAACATGCCTTGCTAGTCGCAAATCGTGCGTTTGGCGTTTTTGGACGCTGCCGGGGCCCAGGAGGGACCAGGAGGTTGCAAATTGGACCTGAAGAGAGAGGGGACGTCGAGCAAGACAAAGAGCCCTCACTGAAGCAGGTAGCACCCGGAGAAGTGCCAGAAACAGGCACTACGAGGATGCGTGAAACGGTGCTCGCCGAAGTTGCACAAAGGAGTCCCACGTCGCCGGAGACCAACTTAGAAAGTCGTGCAATGCAGGTTAGAGTGCCGTGGACCCAGGCTTGGCTGTGCACAAAGGATTTCCGCCGGAAGTGCACAGGGGCCGGAGTAGCTGCAAAGTCGCGGTTCCCAGCAATGCAGCCCAGCGAGGTGAGGCAAGGACTTACCTCCACCAAACTTGGGCTGAAGAGTCATTGGACTGTGGGGGTCACTTGGACAGAGTCGCTGGATTCGAGGGACCTCGCTCGTCGTGCTGAGAGGAGACCCAAGGGACCGGTAATGCAGCTTTTTGGTGCCTGCGGTTTCAGGGGGAAGATTCCGTCGACCCACGGGAGATTTCTTCGGAGCTTCTGGTGCAGAGAGGAGGCAGACTACCCCCACAGCATGCACAAGCAGGAAAACAGTCGAGAAGGCGGCAGGATCAGCGTTACAGAGTTGCAGTAGTCGTCTTTGCTACTATGTTGCAGGTTTGCAGGCTTCCAGCGCGGTCAGCGGTCGTTTCCTTATCAGAAGGTGAAGAGGGAGATGCAGAGGAACTCGGCTGAGCTCATGCATTCGTTATCTGAAGTTTCCCCAGAGACAGAGACCCTAAGTAGCCAGAAAAGAGGGTTTGGCTACCTAGGAGAGAGGATAGGCTACTAACACCTGAAGGAGCCTATCAGCAGGAGTCTCTGACGTCACCTGGTGGCACTGGCCACTCAGAGCAGTCCAGTGTGCCAGCAGCACCTCTGTTTCCAAGATGGCAGAGGTCTGGAGCACACTGGAGGAGCTCTGGACACCTCCCAGGGGAGGTGCAGGTCAGGGGAGTGGTCACTCCCCTTTCCTTTGTCCAGTTTCGCGCCAGAGCAGGGGCTAAGGGGTCCCTGAACCGGTGTAGACTGGCTTATGCAGAATTTGGCACATCTGTGCCCAAGAAAGCATTTCCAGAGGCTGGGGGAGGCTACTCCTCCCCTGCCTTCACACCATTTTCCAAAGGGAGAGGGTGTCACACCCTCTCTCAGAGGAAGTTCTTTGTTCTGCCATCCTGGGCCAGGCCTGGCTGGACCCCAGGAGGGCAGATGCCTGTCTGAGGGGTTGGCAGCAGCAGCAGCTGCAGTGAAACCCCAGGAAGGGCAGTTTGGCAGTACCAGGGTCTGTGCTACAGACCACTGGGATCATGGGATTGTGCCAACTATGCCAGGATGGCATAGAGGGGGCAATTCCATGATCATAGACATGTTACATGGCCATATTCGGAGTTACCATTGTGAAGCTACATATAGGTAGTGCCCTATATGTAGTGCACGCGTGTAATGGTGTCCCCGCACTCACAAAGTTCAGGGAATTGGCTCTGAACAATGTGGGGGCACCTTGGCTAGTGCCAGGGTGCCCTCACACTAAGTAACTTTGCACCTAACCTTTACCAGGTAAAGGCTAGACATATAGGTGACTTATAAGTTACTTAAGTGCAGTGTAAAATGGCTGTGAAATAACGTGGACGTTATTTCACTCAGGCTGCAGTGGCAGGCCTGTGTAAGAATTGTCAGAGCTCCCTATGGGTGGCAAAAGAAATGCTGCAGCCCATAGGGATCTCCTGGAACCCCAATACCCTGGGTACCTCAGTACCATATACTAGGGAATTATAAGGGTGTTCCAGTAAGCCAATGTAAATTGGTAAAAATGGTCACTAGCCTGTTAGTGACAATTTGGAAGTAATGAGAGAGCATAACCACTGGGGTTCTGGTTAGCAGAGCCTCAGTGAGACAGTTAGTCACTACACAGGTAACACATTCAGGCACACTTATGAGCACTGGGGCCCTGGAGAACAGGGTCCCAGTGACACATACAACTAAAACAACATATATACAGTGAAAAATGGGGGTAACATGCCAGGCAAGATGGTACTTTCCTACACAACCCCCCACCAAACGAAGGACAATAAGACTAGCCATGACCTGATGAGTCTTCATTGTCTAAGTGGAAATATCTGGAGAGTCCATCTGCATTGGAGTGGCTACTCCCAGGTCTATGTTCCACTGTATAGTCCATTCCCTGTAGGGATATGGACCACCTCAACAATTTAGGATTTTCACCTTTCATTTGTTTTAGCCAAAGTAGAGGTTTGTGGTCTGTCTGAACAATGAAGTGAGTGCCAAACAGGTATGGCCTCAACTTCTTCAGAGCCCAGACCACAGCAAAGGCCTCCCTCTCAATGGCAGACCAACGCTTTTCTCTAGGGGTCAACCTCCTACTAATAAAAGCAACAGGTTGATCCTGGCCCTCAGAATTAAGTTGTGATAGGACTGCCCCTACTCCTAATTCAGATGCATCAGTTTGGACATAGAATTTTTTAGAGTAACAAGGGCTTTTCAGGACAGGTGCAGAGCACATGGCCTGCTTCAGCTCCTCAAAAGCTTTCTGACAGTTTGCTGTCCATAATACCTTTTTAGGCATTTTCTTGGATGTGAGGTCATTAAGAGGGGCTGCAATGGAGCCATAGTTCTTAATGAACCTCCTGTAATACCCAGTGAGGCCTAGGAAGGCTCTCACCTGAGTCCGAGTGGTAGGGGGAACCCAATCAATAATTGTTTGGATTTTCCCCTGAAGTGGTGCAATCTGTTCCCCACCAACAAGGTGTCCCAGATAAACCACCTTACCCTGCCCTATCTGGCACTTTGAAGGCTTGATAGTGAGGCCTGCCTTTTGCAGGGCCTCTAAAACTTTCCATAGGTGGACCAGGTGATCATCCTAGCTGGAGCTAAAGACAGCTATATCGTCCAAATATGCTGCACTGAAAGCTTCCAGCCCTTGCCGGACTGTGTTCACCAACCTTTGAAAAGTGGCAGCTGCATTTTTCAAACCAAAAGGCATTACTGTAAATTGGTAATGGCCTCCAATGGTTGAAAATGCAGTTTTAGGTTTAGCATCTTCTGACAATTTGATCTGCCAATACCCTGCAGTCAAATCAAAAGTGCTTAGATACTTGGCGGATGCCAGTGTATCTATGAGCTCATCTGCCCTGGGTATAGGGTGAGCATCAGTTTTGGTTACCAGGTTGAGACCTCTATAGTCTACACAAAACCACATTTCCTTCTTTCCATCTTTGGAATGGGGTTTTGGTACAAGTACCACAGGAGAAGCCCATGGACTTTCAGAGTGCTCAACCACTCCTAGTTCTAACATTTTCTGCACCTCTTGCTTTATGCAGTCCCTGACATGGTCAGGCTGCCTATAGATCTTACTTTTGACAGGTAAACTGTCTCCAGTATCTATAGTGTGCTCACACCAAGAAGTGGTACCTGGCACAGTAGAGAAGAGTTCAGAGAATTGATCTAGGAGATTTATGCAATGGTCTTTCTGCTCAGCAGTAAGACAATCAGCCAAAACTACACCTTCCACAAGAGCATCTTGTTCTGTGGAAGAGAAGAGATCAGGTAGAGGATCACTGTCTTCTTCCTGTCCCTCATCAGTTGCCATGAGCAGGGTGAGATCAGCCCTGTCATAGTAGGGTTTTAGGCGGTTTACATGGAGTACCCTAAGGGGACTTCTTGCAGTCCCTAAGTCAACTAAATAGGTGACTTCACCCTTTTTCTCAACAATTGTGTGGGGTCCACTCCATTTATCTTGGAGTGCTCTTGGGGCCACAGGCTCCAAGACCCACACTTTCTGCCCTGGTTTGTACTGAACCAAAACAGCCTTCTGATCATGCCATTGCTTCTGGAGCTCTTGGCTGGCCTGAAGGTTTTTACTGGCCTTTTTCATATACTCAGCCATCCTTGATCTGAGGCCAAGTACATAATCCACAATATCTTGTTTAGGAGCTTTTAAAGGTTGTTCCCAACCCTCCTTTACAAGTGTGAGTGGACCCCTAACAGGGTGTCCAAAAAGAAGTTCAAAGGGGCTGAAGCCCACTCCTTTCTGGGGTACCTCCTTGTAGGCAAAAAGGAGGCATGGTAACAGGATATCCCATCTCCTGCGGAGTTTTTCAGGGAGACCCATAATCATGCCTTTGAGAGTTTTATTAAATCTCTCCACCAGTCCATTTGTTTGTGGATGATAGGGTGTAGTGAACTTGTAAGTCACACCACACTCTTTCCACATGGCCTTTAAGTATGCAGACATGAAATTGCTTCCCCTGTCTGATACTACTTCCTTTGGGAAGCCCACCCTGGAAAATATTCCCAGGAGGGCCTTTGCCACTGCAGGAGCTGTAGTGGTCCTTAAAGGAATTGCTTCAGGATATCTTGTGGCATGGTCCACTACCACCAAGATAAACCTATTGCCTGAAGCAGTAGGAGGGTCAAGGGGGCCAACTATGTCAACCCCTACCCTTTCAAAGGGTACCCCAACCACAGGCAGTGGAATAAGGGGTGCCTTTGGAGTGCCACCTGTTTTGCCACTGGCTTGACAGGTTTCACAGGACTTACAAAAATCTTTTGTGTCCTCAGACATCCTAGGCCAATGAAACAAGGGAACCAGTCTGTCCCAAGTTTTCATTTGTCCCAGGTGCCCAGCTAGGGGAATGTCGTGTGCAAGAGTTAGGAGGAACTTTCTGTACTCCTGAGGGATCACTAATCTCCTGGCAGTTCCAGGTTTAGGATCCCTTGCCTCAGTGTACAAGAGGTTGTCCTCCCAGTAAACTCTGTGAGAGTCACTGACATCCCCATTAGCCTGTTTGACAGCTTGCTGTCTTAGACCCTCTAATGTGGGACAGGTTTGCTGTGCCACACTCAGCTCCTCCCTGGCAGGCCCCCCTTCACCCAAAAGCTCAGCAGTGTCTGCTTGAAGCTCCTCTGGTGTAGGTTCTGCACAGGGAGGGAATTCTTCTTCCTCAGAAGTAGAATCCACTGTAGAGGGAGGGATAGTAGGAAGTGGTTTGCTTCTACTAGCCCTAGCTTTAGGGAGCACTTGGTCCATTGTTCCAGGATTCAAGCTTCCCTGTCCATTTTGCTTTTTGGCCTGAGCCCTTGTCAAAGCAAAAATATGCCCTGGGATGCCCAGCATTGCTGCATGGGCCTCCAACTCCACATCTGACCAAGCTGATGTCTCCAAATCATTCCCTAATAGACAGTCTACAGGTAAATCTGAAGCTACCACAACTTTCTTTGGACCAGTAACCCCCCCCCCAGTTGAGATTTACAACAGCCATGGGGTGGCTAAGTGTGTTGTTGTGAGCGTCGGTTACTTGGTACTGGTGACCAAGTAGGTGTTGTTCAGGGTGGACCAGTTTCTCTATGACCATAGTTACACTGGCTCCAGTGTCCCTGTAGGCCTGAACCTCAACACCATTTATTAGGGGTAGCTGCTTGTACTTATCCATATTAAGGGGACAAGCAACTAAGGTGGCTAAATCAATAGCCCCCTCAGAGACTAATATAGCCTCTGTGGTCTCCCTAACAAGACCAACCCCAACTAAGTTACCAATAGTGAGCCCAGCTACTCCCTTGGATTGGCTATTAGTAGGTTTGCTCCCACCACCACTGCTATTAGTAGGGACACTAGGTGTAGCAGTAGGGGTTGTAGTGGTAGGAGGCTTGGTGCTTTTCTTTGGACAACTGGGATCTGTTGTCCAATGGCCTTTTATTTTACATAAATAGCACCATGGTTTCTTTTCCTTGTTTTGATTAGAAGAAGATTTGGGCCCACCACCCCCACCAATGTGTTTTTGTGGGCCTGATGAAGACTCATTTTTAGATTTGTCCCCACCCTTGTCAGAAGACTTACCATCCTTCTTCTTGTTGCCATCTTTGTCACCCCCTGTATGAACTTTTCTGTTCACCCTTGTTCTGACCCATTTGTCTGCCTTCTTTCCCAATTCTTGGGGAGAAGTCAGATCAGAGTCCACCAAGTACTGGTGCAACAAATCAGACACACAATTATTAAGAATATGCTCTCTCAGGATTAAGTTATACAGGCTGTCATAATCAGTAACGTTACTGCCATGTAACCACCCCTCCAAGGCCTTCACTGAATGGTCAATGAAATCAACCCAGTCTTGTGAAGACTCCTTTTTGGTCTCTCTGAACTTTATCCTGTATTGTTCAGTGGTTAAGCCATAACCATCCAGGAGTGCATTGTTAAGAACTTTGTAATCATTAGCTTCATTTTCTTTCACAGTAAGGAGCCTATCCCTACCTTTTCCACTAAATGATAGCCATAGGATAGCAGCCCACTGCCTTTGAGGGACATCCTGTACAGCACAGGCCCTCTCAAGTGCAGCAAACCACTTGTTAATGTCATCCCCCTCCTTATAAGGGGGAACTATCTTGTGCAGATTCCTTGAATCATGCTCTTTTGCAGGATGACTATGGGGAATACTAATGCTGCCACCATGGGTTTCTAAACCCAGTTTCTGTCTTTCCTTCTCTACTTCTAAAGTCTGTCTATCCAAATCCAGCTGTTGCTTCTTGAGCTTCAGTCTGGTTTGTTCCACTCTCAATCTATTGAGCTCCCTTTCTAACAATCTGTCATCAGAGTGGGTGGGAGGGACATGCCTTGAAACAGAAGTATGGTGAGAATGGACAGAAGGAGACCTGTCCCTTACAGAGGGCACCCTAACAGCTTGGCTAACAGAAACATCAGTACCACTGTGGTGAGAATAAATGCTTTTGCTATGATGTGAGACAACACTATTTGTATGGTGTGGCTCAACATCATTACCAACTATGCTAGACTGTCTAGTAATGGGCAGGCTAGGAAGTTTCTTTCCTGAATCTTTTCCTGGGGGAGTCCCTGGATCAGATTGGGAACCATTAGCTACTTTTTCAACAGATGGGGCACTTCTTGCCTTATCTTGTTCTCTAAGCATGTTAAGTAACAATTCCAAGGAAGGATTCTTCCCTACACTCAAACCTCTCTCTACACAGAGACTCCTTGCTCCTTTCCAGCTAAGGTGGTCATATGCAAGTTTGGACAGATCAACATTTTGGCCTGTGCCAGACATTTTTAGAGAGAGTTAAAGTGATAGAAAAAGAGAAAAAAGTTTGTCAGAGCTTTTAGAAAGACAGAGAAAAAAAACTTTTAAAACTTTTTAGAACTTTTTAGAAAGTTAGAAGTACTTTTCAGCACTTAGAAAAGAGTGAAAAGAGGAAATGCAAAACTTTTTGGCAATGTGTATATACACTGAACTTGTTTTGTATATTTTTCTCTTATGAAAAGTACAATGACAAGAGTGGTAAGTAGTCTCAAAGCACTTATCCCACCGCTGCACAAACAATGTAGGAGGCTGGACTGGCTTGTAGTGAGTACCAAGGGGTACTTGCACCAGGCCCAGTTATCCCTTATTAGTGTATAGGGTGTCTAGCAGCATAGGCTGATAGATAATGGTAGCTTAGCAGAGCAGCTTAGGCTGAACTAGGAGACGTGTGAATCTACTACAGTACCACTTAGGCCCTGATTCTGACTATGGCGGGTGGCGGAGGCCGCCCGCCAAAGTCCCGCCGACAAATGACCGCACCGCGGTCAAAAGACCGCAGCGGCCATTCTTACATTTCCGCTGGGCCGGCGGGCGCTCTCCAAAAGAGCGCCCGCCGGCCCAGCGGAAATGCCCCTGCAACGAGGATGCCGGCTCCGAATGGAGCCGGCGGAGTTGCAGGGGTGCGACGGGTGCAGTGGCACCCGTCGCGTATTTCAGTGTCTGCATGGCAGACACTGAAATACTTTGTGGGTCCCTCTTACGGGGGCCCCGCGGCACCCCCTACCCCCATCCTGTTCCTGGCGGGTCTGGCGGTAGGGGGTGTCAGAATCCCCATGGCGGCGGAGCGCGCTCTGCCGCCATGGGGGATTCTGCAGGGCGGCGGGAAACCGGCGGGAGACCGCCGGTTTCCCGCATCTGACCGCGGCCGAACCGCCGCAGTCAGAATGCCCTGCGGGGCACCGCCGGTCTGTCGGCGGTGCTCCCGCCGACCCTGGCCCCGGCGGTCTCAGACCGCCGGGGTCAGAATGACCCCCTATGTGTCATATGCACAATATCATAAGAAAACACAATACACAGTTATACTAAAAATAAAGGTACTTTATTTTTATGACAATATGCCAAAGTATCTCAGAGTGTACCCTCAGTGAGAGGATAGGAAATATACACAAGATATATATACACAATACCAAAATATGCAGTAATAGTCTTAGAAAACAGTGCAAACAATGTATAGTTACAATAGGATGCAATGGGGACACATAGGGATAGGGGCAACACAAACCATATACTCCAAAAGTGGAATGCGAAAAACGAATGGACCCCAAACCTATGTGACCTTGTAGAGGGTCGCTGGGACTATTAGAAAATAGTTAGGGTTAGAAAAATAGCCCACCCCAAGACCCTGAAAAGTGAGTGCAAAGTGCACCAAAGTTCCCCAAAGGACAAAGAAGTCGTGATAGGGGAATAAGGCAGGAAAGACACAAACCAACAATGCAACAACGCTGGATTTCCAATCTGAGGTACCTGTGGAACAAGGGGACCAAGTCCAAAAGTCACAAGCAAGTCGGAGTTGGGCAGATGCCCAGGAAATGCCAGCTGCGGGTGCAAAGAAGCTTCTACTGGACAGAAGAAGCTGCGGTTTCTGCAAGAACGCAAAGGGCTAGAGACTTCCCCTTTGGAGGACGGATCCCTCTCGCCTTGTAGAGTCGTGCAGACGTGGTTTCCCGCCGAAAGAACGCCAACAAGCCTTGCTAGCTGCAAATCGTGCATTAGCATTTTTGGACGCTGCTGTGGCCCAGGAGGGACCAGGAGGTCGCAAATTGGACCAGGAGGTAGAGGGGACGTCGAGCAAGACAAGGAGCCCTCTTAGCAGCAGGTAGCTCCCGGAGAAGTGCCAGAAACAGGCACTACGAGGATGCGTGAAACGGTGCTCACCCGAAGTTACACAAAGGAGTCCCACGTCGCCGGAGACCAACTTAGAAAGTCGTGCAATGCAGGTTAGAGTGCCGTGGACCCAGGCTTGGCTGTGCACAAAGGATTTCCGCCGGAAGTGCACAGGGGCCGGAGTAGCTGCAAAAGTCGCGGTTCCCAGCAATGCAGTCTAGCGAGGTGAGGCAAGGGCTTACCTCCACCAAACTTGGACTGAAGAGTCACTGGACTGTGGGAGTCACTTGGACAGAGTTGCTGGATTCGAGGGACCTCGCTCGTCGTGCTGAGAGGAGACCCAAGGGACCGGTAATGCAGCTTTTTGGTGCCTGCGGTTGCAGGGGGACGATTCCGTCGACCCACGGGAGATTTCTTCGGAGCTTCTAGTGCAGAGAGGAGGCAGACTACCCCCACAGCATGCACCACCAGGAAAACAGTCGAGAAGGCGGCAGGATCAGCGTTACAGAGTTGCAGTAGTCGTCTTTGCTACTATGTTGCAGTTTTGCAGGCTTCCAGCGCGGTCAGCAGTCGATTCCTTGGCAGAAGGTGAAGAGAGAGATGCAGAGGAACTCGGATGAGCTCTTGCATTCGTTATCTAAGGAATCCCAAGAGACAGAGACCCTAAATAGCCAGAAAAGAGGGTTTGGCTACTTAGGAGAGAGGATAGGCTAGCAACACCTGAAGGAGCCTATCACAAGGAGTCTCTGACGTCACCTGGTGGCACTGGCCACTCAGAGCAGTCCAGTGTGCCAGCAGCACCTCTGTTTCCAAGATGGCAGAGGTCTGGAGCACACTGGAGGAGCTCTGGTGTCACACCCTCTCTCAGAGGAAGTCCTTTGTTCTGCCATCCTGGGCCAGGCCTGGCTGGACCCCAGGAGGGCAGATGCCTGTCTGAGGGGTTGGCAGCAGCAGCAGCTGCAGTGAAACCCCGGTAAAGGCAGTTTGGCAGTACCAGGGTCTGTGCTACAGACCACTGGGATCATGGGATTGTGCCAACTATGCCAGGATGGTATAGAGGGGGCAATTCCATGATCATAGACATATTACATGGCCATATTCGGAGTTACCATTGTGAAGCTACATATAGGTAGTGACCTATATGTAGTGCACGTGTGTAATGGTGTCCCCACACTCACAAAGTCCGGGGAATTGGCCCTGAACAATGTGGGGGCCCCTTGGCTAGTGCCAGGGTGCCCACACACTAAGTAACTTAGCACCCAACCTTTACTAGGTAAAGGTTAGACATATAGGTGACTTATAAGTTACTTAAGTGCAGTGAAAAATGGATGTGAAATAACGTGGATGTTATTTCACTCAGGCTGCAGTGGCAGGCCTGTGTAAGTTTTGTCAGAGCTCCCTATGGGTGGCAAAAGAAATGCTGCAGCCCATAGGGATCTCCTGGAACCCCAATACCCTGGGTACCTCAGTACCATATACTAGGGAATTATAAGGGTGTTCCAGTAAGCCAATGTAAATTGGTAAAATTGGTCACTAGCCTGTCAGTGACAATTTGAAAGAAATGAGAGAGCATAACCACTGAGGTTCTGATTAGCAGAGCCTCAGTGAGACAGTTAGTCACTACACAGGTAACACATTCAGGCACACTTATGAGCACTGGGGCCCTGGAGAACAGGGTCCCAATGACACATACAACTAAAACAACATATATACAGTGAAAAATGGGGGTAACATGCCAGGCAAGATGGTACTTTCCTACAGCCTGCCATTGCTGCCTGAGTGAAATAACGTCCACGTTATTTCACAGCCATTTACCACTGCACTTAAGTAACTTATAAGTCACCTATATGTCTAACCTTTACCTGGTAAAGGTTGGGTGCTAAGTTACTTAGTGTGTGGGCACCCTGGCACTAGCCAAGGTGCCCCCACATTGTTCAGGGCAAATTCCCCGGACTTTGTGAGTGCGGGGACACCATTACACGCGTGCACTATACATATGTCACGACCTATGTATAGCGTCACAATGGTAACTCCGAACATGGCCATGTAACATGTCTAAGATCATGGAATTGTCACCCCAATGCCATTCTGGCATTGGGGAGACAATTCCATGATCCCCGAGTCTCTAGCACAGACCCGGGTACTGCCAAACTACCTTTCCCGGGATTTCACTGCAGCTGCTGCTGCTGCCAACCCCTCAGACAGGTTTCTGCCCTCCTGGGGTCCAGCCAGGCTTGGCGCAGGAAGGCAGAACAAAGGACTTCCTCAGAGAGAGGGTGTTACACCCTCTCCCTTTGGAAAAAGGTGTCAGGGCTGGGGAGGAGTAGCCTCCCCCAGCCTCTGGAAATGCTTTGATGGGCACAGATGGTGCCCATCTCTGCATAAGCCAGTCTACACCGGTTCAGGGATCCCCCAGCCCTGCTCTGGCACGAAACTGGACAAAGGAAAGGGGAGTGACCACTCCCCTGACCTGCACCTCCCCTGGGAGGTGCCCAGAGCTCCTCCAGTGTGCTCCAGACCTCTGCCATCTTGGAAACAGAGGTGCTGCTGGCACACTGGACTGCTCTGAGTGGTCAGTGCCAGCAGGTGACGTCAAAGACTCCTTCTGATAGGCTCTTACCTGTGTTGCTAGCCTATCCTCCTTCCTAAGTAGCCAAACCTCCTTTTCTGGCTATTTAGGGTCTCTGCTTTGGGGAATTCTTTAGATAACGAATGCAAGAGCTCATCAGAGTTCCTCTGCATCTCTCTCTTCACCTTCTGCCAAGGAATCGACTGCTGACCGCGCTGGAAGCCTGCAAAACTGCAACAAAGTAGCAAAGACGACTACTGCGACCTTGTAACGCTGATCCTGCCGCCTTCTCGACTGTTTTTCCTGGTGGTGCATGCTGTGGGGCTAGTCTGCCTCCTCTCTGCACTAGAAGCTCCGAAGAAATCTCCCGTGGGTCGACAGAATCTTCCCCCTGCAACCGCAGGCACCAAAGAACTGCATCACTAGTCCTCTGGGTCTCCTCTCAGCACGACGAGTGAGGTCCCTTGAACTCAGCAACTCTGTCCAAGTGACTCCCACAGTCCAGCGACTCTTCAGTCCAAGTTTGGTGGAGGTAAGTCCTTGCCTCCCCACGCTAGACTGCATTGCTGGGAACCGCGTGTTTTGCAGCTACTCCGGCTCCTGTGCACTCTTCCAGGATTTCCTTTGTGCACAGCCAAGCCTGGGTCCCCGACACTCTAACCTGCAGTGCACGACCTCCTGAGTTGTCCTCCGGCGTCATGGGACCTTGCTTTGTGACTTCGGGTGAGCTCCGGTTCACTCCACTTCGTAGGGCCTGTTCTGGCACTTCTGCAGGTGCTGCTTGCTTCTGAGTGGGCTCTTTGTCTTGCTGGACGCCCCGTCTGTCTCCTCACGCAATTGGCGACATCCTGGTCCCTCCTGGGCCACAGCAGCATCCAAAAACCCTAACCGCGACCCTTGCAGCTAGCAAGGCTTGTTTGCGGTCTTTCTGCACGGAAACACCTCTGCAAGCTTCTTCATGACGTGGGACATCCATCCTCCAAAGGGGAAGTTTCTAGCCCTTGTCGTTCTTGCAGAATCCACAGCTTCTACCATCCGGTGGCAGCTTCTTTGCACCCACAGCTGGCATTTCCTGGGCATCTGCCCACTCCTGACTTGATCGTGACTCTTGGACTTGGTCCCCTTGTTCCACAGGTACTCTCGTCAGGAAATCCGTTGTTGTTGCATTGCTGGTGTTGGTCTTCCTTGCAGAATTCCCCTATCACAACTTCTCTCGTAGGGGATTTCCATGTATAGTCATAAGCACTGATGAGTTCCGCGCGCCTGCGGGGACCCCGGAGCACTGATGTGAAGCATATTCTTAAGTGCAAATACCAGCCCTTTGAAAAAAGGTCTGTCAAAAAACACTTAAGAATAACAATGTGCAGCCTATGTGAACAGCTACACAGGCCAAATTGTTAAAAAGCAAAACAGTTGTAGTGTAAATTCACGTTTAAACATCTATTTATTCTAGAAATGTAATAACAAATACATTCTCATATTCTATTTACACCTCTCATGAGAATAAAACAATGCAGGGCAGTGTAGCCCATAGGCTGCCATTATACAGAATGTAAATAGAGCTGTGCCTTTAAGAAAGTAAAGTCTTCCTGTTTCCCATCATGCACAGCAAAAGGCAGTTGCCTCAGTTCTTTTTTCCGGCTCCTTTCTGACAGGACCCTGAAGCATTGAGCTCTACCTCACAAAGCCTTTTTGTGACAGAAATTCATTCAAAATCTTTTGAATTTCAATTTCACTCTACGTTTTTAATATTGAGTGATCATTTCCTACTCTTTTCTGTTAAATTCTGACAGAATTTTGAGGTTTTTCTAGTTTAGAAATGCCTTCACTTTTTGATAAATGCCCTTCTTGTGGCAGAAAAAAGGCTAAAACAGATCCACATCGGGTCTGTATAATTTGCCTTCCATCCAGCCACAAACCAGAGTCGTGTGACATCTGTAAAACTTTCTCCAGAAGAACTCTTCGTGATAGGGAGAAAATCCGACTTCAGGCGAGAGAGGACAGGAGAAAAAGTGGTCATTCTACCACAGAGCGAGGAGAAGGTCAGTCTTCTACCAGGGCTCACCCTGTTTCCTCTATAACCCCTATCAGACCTGCTAAAAAACGGCACAGGTCTCCGACGACGTCGAGGGCGTCGACGTCGAGACAGGGAACAGCGCCAACATGCTCGCTGTCGAGGAGTGGTTCACCGGCGAGGAAGAAGCATCGTTCGCAGTCGACAGCCATTTCGCCATCGACACGGCGTGGACGCTCGCAGTCTAGAGGATCTGGGTCGCCGTCGACACGGCGAGGACGATCCACGTCGAGGAGATCTGAGTCCGGCTCTCCGTCGACACGGCGAGGGCGATCGAGGGAGAGTGCTCGCCGTCGGAGACGTTCGCCGTCACCACAGCGACGTCGAGGGTCGTCGTCGAGAGGTTCTCAACGGCGTGAGGAATCGACGTCAAGAGGCACGCGCCGTCACCGCACTTCGACGTCGAGGAGTGTGTCGACGTCGAGACGACAATCAAAGAGACCTAGAAGGGTTTATACCACGTCAGAATCCTCGGCCTCACTCATCCTGCTTCCAGCGTCTCCACAGCTCTCTCCTCAACAGTCGCCGTTGCCGCAGACACCAGTAACACCTACGGCTCCTCTTCCGGCTCCTCCTTCAGAGTCTGTTCTGAGGACTCCTGTAAGGCATTCTGGACATTCCTCTAGACGTTCATCTTCCTCTCGGCACCATCGCCATGAGTCACGGCAGAGATCTCAGCATTCACATCATAGACATTCTTCTTCGTCTACACGGGACTACTCTCCAACCCTATCAGACTCACCGTCCCCGAGAGTGTCCCCCATAGATGATGTGAATACATTCCAGGAGGTCTTAGTGCGAGGGGCGACCAAACTGAATATCCCGTTGGCGGTACCTGCCCCATCGACATCAGTAATCTTCGAGACCTTGCATCAGAGGACATCTTCGAGACCTTTGCTTCCACTGGTTCCAGGTCTTATTGAACCGGCAATGGATATTTTTCTTACACCGGCCGCAACGAAGTCTGCTCCTTCCAGACTTATTAAGAAGTATCGTCCACCAGAACAAGATCCTCTATTCTTGAGGTCGGACCCAGTACCGGACTCGGTGGTTATAGTAGCGGCAAAGAAATTGCACTCTACATCACCGTCTTCCTCCTCACCTCCAGATAAAGAGAGCAGAAAGATCGATGCTGCAGGCCGAAAAGTATGCTCTACTGTAGCCATCACAATGAAAGCAGCCAGTGCCACTGCTTTATTAGGGAGATATGATCGGGCCCTCTGGGACTTTATACTGCAGTTTGCGGAGCATCTTCCTGAGGACAAAAGGGAAAATTTCCTGGAGGTCGTGGGTGAGGAAGCCATGGTTTCTAACCAAGTAATAAGTGCTGCGGCTGATTCTTCGGTACTATCCGCACATAACTATGCTCACGGAATAGCGCTAAGAAGACATGCATGGTTGCGACTAACATCTCTCAAACCAGAAGCACAGCAGAGAATACAAAATTTACCTTTCTCAGGCTCCACTTTGTTCGGCTCTCATGCCGATGACGAGATGGCCAGGATGAAGTCTGAGCTAGATACCCTAAAAGCGGTAGGCATGGAACGCCCGAAAGAACAACGAAAGGTATTCCGTCCACATCAGCGAAGGCTTTTCACCCACAGGTATCAGGCACCACACTGGATGTCTTCACGCCCCCAGCAGCAGCAGCAGCAGCATCATCAAAGGGGCTTCTCCACACAACGAAGGTCGACAAGGGGTCGTTCAACACCTCAAACTCAGACAACTCGACAGGCTCCCGCGTCTAAGCCCTGAATCTTCACTTCCCCCTCCTCCGTTATCCACTCCTGTAGGGGGAAGTATCTCAAATCATCTGGACGAGTGGCTACACATCACATCAGACGCCTGGGTATTGAATATTGTGAGACATGGTTACGCTCTCAGATTCACCAGTCCTCCACCATCTGTTCCACCCAAACCAGCCAGCCACCACCTTGATGCTCTTCAGTTAGAAGTCACTATTCTCTTACAAAAAAGAGACATAGAACCCGTCCCGATCAGCCAGCAAGGGAAAGGGATTTATTTAAGGTATTTCCTTGTGCCGAAAAAAGACAAGCAAGAGTTTCGTCCCATTTTAGATCTAAGGACAGCAAACAAGTGGATTCGCAAAGAGAAATTCAGGATGCTATCCTTGCACCAAATTTACCCACATCTTCGTCAGGGCGACTGGCTCTGTGCGATAGACCTTTACGACGCTTACTTTCATATTCCGGTGACCAAGAAACATCGAAAATTCCTAAGGTTCACCGTCGGAAAACGTCATTACCAATTTGCGGTTCTACCCTTCGGCCTCAAATCAGCGCCGAGAACTTTTTCCAATTGCATGGTGGTGGTAGCCGCCCACTTGAGGAAACATCGAATATTTGTCTACCCCTATCTAGACGATTGGCTCATAAAAGCCTCCAGTTATCTAGAGGCGCAACAACATTTCAAATGGGCTCTACAGCTGTTACAGAATCTCTGTCTTCATGTCAATCTCCTGAAGTCCACAGCAACGCCTGTTCAGAGGTTGCATTACTTAGGGGCCATTATAGATACCAATCTAGGAAAGGTGTTTCCTTCGGAGGAACGACGATTATCGATTCTCCAAAAGTGCAAACAACTACAGGAAACTCCACAGACCACTGCAAGAGTAATAGCTTCTCTACTGGGCTCGATGGCGTCTTGTATCCATCTCGTTCCCAATGCTCGCCTCCATATGAGACCATTACAGGAAAACCTGGAGGATCAATGGTGTCAACTGATGGACGATTGGGAGAGCAAAGTCCTCCTTTCTCCCCACGCCCTACAGTCCCTCAAGTGGTGGTGTTTACCCAACAATCTCTTGGTGGGGATTCCGTTCCAACAACAGCCTCCAGCTCAAACCATCGTAACAGATGCGTCACTGCTCGGATGGGGAGCGCACATGGAACATCTTCGAGTCCAAGGCAAGTGGTCACGGAGAGAGAGTCTCTATCATATCAACCTGCTGGAGCTTCGCGCAGTCCACCTTGCGCTCAAAGCCTTCCTTCCCTCTCTGAGAGCGGAAACTCTCCTTCTCCAGACGGACAACGTGGCCACTATGTACTACGTAAACAAACAAGGAGGCACCAGGTCCAGGATTTTATCCAGAGAGGCTCAGACAATCTGGCATTGGCTTCTAGCCAGGAACCTGTCGCTAGTGGCAACTCACCTGCCTGGCATCCAGAATGTTCAGGCGGATGCCCTCAGTCGCGTAATGGACGAGAACCACGAATGGGTGCTACACGACTGTATGGAAATCCTGAAAGAAGCAAAGCGCCCTTCCACACGATCGGCTTATGCAAGCAAGTGGAAGAGATTCTGTGTGTGGTGTTTAGACAACAACATTGACCCGGTATCCTGTGGAGAGGAATCTATCCTGCCATACTTGCTAAGTTTGGCAAAATCGGGCTTACAACTGTCATCAATAAAGGTACACTTGGCGGCTGTAACGGCATACAGAAAGAGCCCTTCACAAACTTCCTTTTTTCGGATTCCAATTATTAAGGACTTCCTGGAAGGTTTAAAAATGGTCTTTCCTCCCATTAGAAAGCCATCTCCTCCATGGGAACTGAATGTTGTCCTATCGCGTCTGATGCTACCTCCATTCGAGCCAATACATAAGGCATCACTTCAACATCTCACATGGAAAACTGCTTTTCTGGTGGCAATCACTTCAGCGCGTAGGGTTAGCGAAATCCAGGCCCTTTGCGCTCAAGAGCCCTACACGGTTTTTCATTCTGCGAAAGTAGTAATGAGGACTCATCCAAAAATTTTACCAAAAGTCGTCTCCGACTTTCATGTGAACCAAACCATTTCATTACCAACTTTCTTTCAAAATCCAACTACTCCTGCTGAGAGAACTCTGCACTCTCTGGATGTAAAGAGGGTTTTGAAATTTTACTTGGACAGGACAAAATGCTTACGTAAATCACAACAGCTCTTTGTTAACTATGGCCCAGTTAGAACAGGGTTGGGCACGTCTAAGCAATCTTTATCCAGGTGGATTGTTTCATGTATAATGTTATGTTATCAGTTAGCGAACAAATCCCTTGGTGGTAGGCCAAAAGCCCACTCTACTAGAGGGAAGGCAGCTACTGCAGCCTTGATGAGAAATATCCCTTTGGCAGAAATATGCAAGGCTGCCACTTGAAGTCGGTCCATACCTTTACTCAGCATTACTGCCTTGATACAGACGCTAGGGCAGATGCGCAGGTTGGACAGGCCTTGCTTAAGAATTTATTTGCATGACTCATGTTTTTTGTCAGTATTCTTCTGTCTACTCCACCGCGGTTATGGGGATGGGCTTGCCACTCTATTCAGTGCTTATGACTATACATGGAAATCCCCTACGAGAGAAGGAATGGTTTCTTACCTGTAACTCCAGTTCTCTCGTAGGGGTATTTCCATGATAGTCATAAGCAACCCTCCCTCCTCCCCGGTGGAGTTGACATAGAACAGGTTGCCATAAATATTATCGATGTTGGTACTCCAACAAATGTTTTGTTCCTTCATGTCAGGTTACAAGCCTTCAAAAAGAACTGAGGCAACTGCCTTTTGCTGTGCATGATGGGAAACAGGAAGACTTTACTTTCTTAAAGGCACAGCTCTATTTACATTCTGTATAATGGCAGCCTATGGGCTACACTGCCCTGCATTGTTTTATTCTCATGAGAGGTGTAAATAGAATATGAGAATGTATTTGTTATTACATTTCTAGAACAAATAGATGCTTAAACGTGAATTTACACTGCAACTGTTTTGCTTTTTAACAATTTGGCCTGTGTAGCTGTTCACATAGGCTGCACATTGTTATTCTTAAGTGTTTTTTGACAGACCTTTTTTCAAAGGGCTGGTATTTGCACTTAAGAATATGCTTCACATCAGTGCTCCGGGGTCCCCGCAGGCGCGCAGAACTATTCAGTGCTTATGACTATCATGGAAATACCCCTACGAGAGAACTGGAGTTACAGGTAAGAAACCATTCCTTCTGTGCTCTTTGGGGAACTTAGGTGCACTTTGCACCCACTTTTCAGGGTCTTGGGGTGGGCTATTTTTCTAACCATCACTGTTTTCTTACAGTCCCAGCGACCCTCTACAAGGTCACATAGGTTTGGGGTCCATTCGTGGTTCGCATTCCACTTCTAGAGTATATGGTTTGTGTTGCCCCTATCCCTATGTGCCCCCATTGCATTCTATTGTGAGTATACATTGTTTGCACTGTTTTCTATTGCTATTACTGCATATTTTGGTATTGTGTACATATATCTTGTGTATATTTGCTATCCTCATACTGAGGGTACTCACTGAGATACTTTGGCATATTGTCATAAAAATAAAGTACCTTTATTTTTAGTATATCTGTGTATTGTGTTTTCTTATGATATTATGCATATGACACTAGTGGTACTGTAGGAGCTTCACTCGTCTCCTAGTTCAGCCTAAGCTGCTCTGCTAAGCTACCTTTTCTATCAGCCTAAGCTGCTAGACACCCCTCTACACTAATAAGGGATACCTGGACCTGGTGCAAGGTGTAAGTACCCCTTGGTACCCACTACAAGCCAGGCCAGCCTCCTACATTGGTTGTGTAGCGGTGGGATAAGTACGTGCAACTACTTACCACTTTGTCATTTTGTACTTTTCATAAGAGAAAAATATACAAAACAAGGTCAGTGTATGTACACCTAACCAAAAAGTTTTGCTTTTCTTCTCTTACTCTTTTGCTAAGTGCTGAAAAGTACTTCTAAAACTTTCAAAAAGTTCTTTAAAAGTTTAAAAAGTTTTTTTTCTGTTTTTTAAAAAGTTCTGAAACTTTTTCTTTCTTTTTCTGTCCCTTAAACCTTTTCTATAATGTCTGGTACAGGCCAAACTGTTGATCTGACCAAACTTGCTTATGATCACCTTAGCTGGAAAGGAGCAAGGAGTCTCTGCATTGAAAGAGGTTTAGGGGTAGGGAAGAATCCCTCAAGAGAACTGTTAGTTAATGTGCTCATTGAACAAGATAAGACCTTAGTTGGCACTTCTGGTGAGAGATTAGCTGATGGTTCCCACTCTGATTCTGGGGCACCCCTAGTAAAGGAGTTAGAAGGGAACCTTCCCAGCCTGCCCATTAGCAGACCACCTAGCAGGGTTGGTACTGATGTGAGTTCTCATCATAGTATAGAGGTTACTCCTTTAGGCCAGGTTGTTAGAGTGCCATCTGTTAGGGACAGGTCTCCCTCTGTTCATTCTCACCATTCCTCTGTGTCAAGGCATGCCCAACCCACCCTCCCTGAAGACAGAGTGTTAGAAAGGGAGCTCAATAGATTGAGAGTGGAAGAATCCAGGCTGAAGCTCAAGAAGCAACTGCTGGATTTAGATAGACAAGCATTTGACTTAGAAAAAGAAAGACAAAGGTTGGGATTTGGACCCCATGGTGGCAGCAGCAGTATTACAGATAGTAATCCTGTAAAAGAGCATGATTCTAGGAATCTGCACAAGATAGTTCCCCCTTACAAGGAGGGGGATGACATTAACAAGTGGTTTGCTGCACTTGAGAGGGACTGTAATGTACAGGGGGTCCCTCAAAGGCAGTAGGCTGCTATCCTATGGCTATCTTTCAGTGGAAAGGGTAGGGATAGGCTCCTTACTGTGAAGGAAAGTGATGCCAATAATTTTACAGTTCTTAAGAATGCACTCCTAGATGGTTATGGCTTAACCACTGAACAGTACAGGATCAAGTTCAGAGAAACCAAAAAGGAGTCTTCACAAGACTGGGTAGACTTTGTTGACCATTCAGTGAAGGCCTTGGAAGGGTGGTTACATGGCAGTAGAGTTTCTGACTATGAAAGCCTGTATAACTTAATCCTAAGAGAGCATATTCTTAATAATTGTGGGGGTTATTACAACTTTGGAGGAGGTGTTAATCCGTCCCAAATGTGACGGATATACCACCAGCCGTATTACAAGTTCCATAGGATATAATGGACTCGTAATACAGCTGGTGGTATATCCGTCACTTTACCGTCACTTTTGGGACGGATTAACACCTCCTCCAAAGTTGTAATAACCCCCTGTGTGTCTGATTTGTTGCACCAGTATCTAGTGGACTCAGATCTGACCTCTCCCCAAGAATTGGGAAAGAAGGCAGACAAATGGGTCAGAACAAGAGTGAACAGAAAAGTTCATACAGGTGGTGACAAGGATGGCAAGAAGAAAGATGGTGAGAAATCTCAGGATAAGCATGGGGATAAGGGTAAAACCAAAGATCCTTCTTCAAATCCTAAACACTCTTCAAGGGGTGGGGATAAAACAAATTCTACCTCTTCTTCACAACCTGCACACATTATAAAGCCTTGGTGCTTTGTGTGTAAAAACAGAGGCCATAGGCCAGGGGATAAGTCCTGTCCAGGTAAACCCCCTGAACCTACCACCACTAATACATCAAGCTCTAGTGCCCCTAGCAGTAGTGGTACTAGTGGTGGGACTGCTGGCAACAGTCAAACTAAGGGTGTAGTTGGGTTCACTTATGTGTCCATCATAGAAACTGGGGTAGTCAGTCCCAAGACAGTTTCTGTCACACCTAGTGGCACTGGCCTTGCCACACTGGCTGCTTGTCCCCTTACAATGGATAAGTACAGGCAGACAGTTTCAATAAATGGTGTTGAGGCTCAGGCCTACAGGGACACAGGTGCCAGTATCACTTTGGTGACTGAAAACCTTGTGGCTCCTGAACAACACATCATTGGACAACAGTATAAGATTATTGATGTCCATAACTCCACTAAGTTTCTTCCCTTAGCTATAGTTCAGTTTAGTTGGGGTGGAGTTACTGGCCCTAAGCAGGTGGTAGTGTCACCTAGCTTACCTGTAGACTGTCTCTTAGGTAATGACCTAGAGGCCTCAGGTTGGGCTGATGTAGAGTTTTATACCTATGCAGCCATGCTGGGTATCCCTGAGGAATTGTTCCCTCTCATTTCTACTGAAATGAAAAAGCAAAGGAGAGAAGGCCTGAAAACTCAGGATCCCTCTCCAACAACAGGTAAAAAGGGTATCACAGTATCTCCTAACCACCCTGCCATTCAGGGTACCATTCCTGTGGTAGGAGAAACCTCTCCTGGGGTGGCACCTGTTCCAAGGGAATCATCATCTGGCATAGCTGTACTCCCTGAGGTGGAAGTACCTCTCTGTGGGATAACTCATATTGGTGAGAAAAAGAGCACCAATTTAGTTAACATGGAGCATCCCTCCAACCCTCCCAGAGAAACTTTAGTGCAGAAACCCTGCACTGCCTCACAACAATTAGGACAGCATCCCTGCTCTAGTTTGGAGCCCATAGGACAGCATCCCTGCCCTGCTCCAACTCAAGAGAAACAGCATCCCTGTTCTCTCTCCCAGCCATATGGACACCATTTTTGCCCAGCTATGGCTTTACTGAGACAGCATCCCTGTCTGGTATTCTCATCACTAGAAATAGGTTCAGTGGATAATTCCCACTGCTCTAAACTAAAACTTACTGATAGAAACTCTGAAAATATATCTTCACATTGTTGCTTAGCTAAAAAACTTCAAACAGGGTGGTTTACATCCCCACAGGGAAGTAACCATATAGTGGATGATAAAGGGAGTAACCAGTCTATTGCAGAGCTACTCTCTACTTATCACCACTTAGACAATAAAGTCTCAACTGGCCAAGGTTAGCCTTATTGTCCTTCGTTTGGGGGGGGGTTGTGTGAGAAAGTAGCCTCTTTCTAGCCTTGTTACCCCCACTTTTGGCCTATTTGTGAGTGTATGTCAGGGTGTTTTCACTGTCTCACTGGGATCCTGCTAGCCAGGGCCCAGTGCTCATAGTGAAAACCCTATGTTTTCAGTATGTTTGTTATGTGTCACTGGGACCCTGCTAGCCAGGACCCCAGTGCTCATAAGTTTGTGGCTTATATGTATGTGTTCCCTGTGTGATGCCTAACTGTCTCACTGAGGCTCTGCTAACCAGAACCTCAGTGGTTATGCTCTCTCTTCTTTCCAAATTGTCACTAACAGGCTAGTGACCAATTTTACCAATTCACATTGGCATACTGGAACACCCTTATAATTCCCTAGTATATGGTACTAAGGTACCCAGGGTATTGGGGTTCCAAGAGATCCCTATGGGCTGCAGCATTTCTTTTGCCACCAATAGGGAGCTCTGACAATTCTTACACAGGCCTGCCACTGCAGCCTGAGTGAAATAATGCCCACATTATTTCACAGCCATTTTACACTGCACATAAGTAACTTATAAGTCACTTATATGTCTAACCTTCACCTGGTGAAGGTTGGGTGCAAATTTACTTAGTGTGTGGGCACCCTGGCACTAGCCAAGGTGCCCCCACATCGTTCAGGGCAAATTCCCCGGACTTTGTGAGTGCGGGGACACCATTACACGCGTGCACTATACATAGGTCACTACCTATGTATAGCGTCACAATGGTAACTCCGAACATGGCCATGTAACATGTCTAAGATCATGGAATTGTCACCCCAATGCCATTCTGGCATTGGGGAGACAATTCCATGATCCCCTGAGTCTCTAGCACAGACCCGGGTACTGCCAAACTACCTTTTCCGGGGTTTCACTGCAGCTGCTGCTGCTGCCAACCCCTCAGACAGGTTTCTGCCCTCCTGGGGTCCACACAGGCCTGGCCCAGGAAGGCAGAACAAAGAACTTCCTCACAGAGAGGGTGTTACACCCTCTCCCTTTGGAAAAAGGTGTCAGGGCTGGGGAGGAGTAGCCTCCCCCAGCCTCTGGAAATGCTTTGATGGGCACAGATGCTGCCCATCTCTGCATAAGCCAGTCTACACCGGTTCAGGGATCCCCCAGCCCTGCTCTGGCGCGAAACTGGACAAAGGAAAGGGGAGTGACCACTCCCCTGACCTGCACCTCCCAGGGGAGGTGCCCAGAGCTCCTCCAGTGTGCTCCAGACCTCTGCCATCTTGGAAACAGAGGTGTTGCTGGCACACTGGACTGCTCTGAGTGGCCAGTGCCATCAGGTGACGTCAGAGACTCCTTCTGATAGGCTCTTACCTTTCTTACTAGCCTATCCTCCTTCCTAGGTAGCCAAACCTCCTTTTCTGGCTAGTTAGGGTCTCTGCTTTGGGGAATTCTTCAGATACCAAATGCAAGAGCTCACCAGAGTTCCTCTGCATCTCCCTCTTCACCTTCAGCCAAAGGATCGACCGCTGACTGCTCAGGACGCCTGCAAAACCGCAACAAAGCAGCAAGACGACTACTAGCAACCTTGTATCACTTCATCCTGCCGGATTTCTCGACTGTTTCCAGGTGGTGCATGCTCTGGGGGTAGCCTGCCTCCTTCTTGCACCAGGAGCTCTGAAGAAATCTCCCGTGGGTCGACGGAATCTTCCCCCTGCAACAGCAGGCAACAAAAGATTGCATCACCGGTCCTCTGGGTCCACTCTCAGCATGACGAGCGTGGTCCCTGGAACTCAGCAACTCTGTCCAAGTGACTCCCACAGTCCAGTGACTCTTCAGTCCAAGTTTGGTGGAGGTAAGTCCTTGCCTCCCCACGCTAGACTGCATTGCTGGGTACCGCGTGATTTGCAGCTGCTCCGGCTCCTGTGCACTCTTCCAGGATTTCCTTCGTGCACAGCCGAGCCTGGGTCCCCGACACTCTAACCTGCAGTACACAACCTTCTGAGTTGTCCTCCGGCATCGTGGGACTCCCTTTTGTGACTTCGGGTGGAGTCCGGTTCACTTTTCTTCTAAGTGCTGTTCAGGTACTTCTGCGGGTGCTGCCTGTTTCTGTGAGGGCTCCCTGACTTGCTGGGCGCCCCCTCTGTCTCCTCATCCAACTGGCGACTTCCTGGTCCCTCCTGGGCCACAGCAGCATCCAAAAACCATAACTGCGACCCTTGCAGCTAGCAAGGCTTGTTTGCGGTCTTTCTGCGTGGGAACACCTCTGCAAGCTTCTTCACGACGTGGGACATCCATCCTCCAAAGGGGAAGTTCCTAGTCCTCTTCCTTCTTGCAAAACACCAAGCTTCTTCCATCCGGTGGCAGCTTCCTTGCACCCTCAGCTGGCATTTCCTGGGCTCCTGCCCACTCTCGACACTGTCGCGACTCTTGGTCTTGGTCCCCTTGTCTTACAGGTACTCAGGTCCGGAAATCCACTGTTGTTGCATTGCTGGTGTTGGCTTTCCTTGCAGAATCCCCCTATCACGACTTCTGTGCTCTCTGGGGGTTGTAGGTGCACTTTACACCTACCTTACAGGGTCTTAGGGTGCGCTATTTTTCTAACCCTCACTGTTTTCTTACAGTCCCAGTGACCCTCTACAAGCTCACATAGGTTTGGGGTCCATTCGTGGCTCGCATTCCACTTTTGGAGTATATGGTTTGTGTTGCCCCTACACCTATGTGCTCCTATTGCATTCTACTGTAACTTTACATTGCTTGCATTACTTCCTTTTGCTATTACTTGCATAATTTTGGTTTGTGTACATATATATTGTGTATATTTCTTATCCTCATACTGAGGGTACTCACTGAGATACTTTTGGCATATTGTCATAAAAATAAAGTACCTTTATTTTTAGTATATCTGTGTATTGTGTTTTCTTATGATATTGTGCATATGACACCAGTGGTATAGTAGGAGCTTTACATGTCTCCTAGTTCAGCCTAAGCTGCTTTGCCATAGCTACCTTCTATCAGCCTAAGCTGCTAGAAACACCTCTTCTACACTAATAATGGATAACTGGACCTGGCACAAGGTGTAAGTACCTCTGGTACCCACTACAAGCCAGGCCAGCCTCCTACACACATTGTCACTAAAATAAAGTACCTTTATTTTTAGTAACTCTGAGTATTGTGATTCTTATGATATCATGCTCTATGATATAAGTGGTGTAGTAGGAGCTTTGCATGTCTCCTAGTTCAGCCTAAGCTGCTCTGCTATAGCTACCTCTGTCAGCCTAAACTGCTAGAACACTACTAATCTACTAATAAGGGATAACTGGACCTGTCACAAGGTGTAAGTACCAGCAGGTACCCACTATAAGCCAGGCCAGCCTCCTACAGCCCTTCAAAGCATTTCCAGAGGCTGGAGGAGGCTACTCCTCCCAGCCCTTAACACCTATTTCCAAAGGGAGAGGGTGTAACACCCTCTTTTAGAGGAAATTCTTTGTTCTGCCTTCCTGGGACTGGGCTGCCGAGACCCCAGGAGGGCAGAACCCTGTCTGTGTGGTGGCAGCAGCGGTAGCTGCAGAGAAAACCCCCGAGAGCTGGTTTGGCAGTACCCGGGGTCCATGGTGGAGCCCCGGGGAAGCATGGGATTGGCACCCCAATACCTGATTTGGCATGGGGGGACAATTCCATGATCTTAGACATGTTACATGGCCATATTCGGAATTACCATTGTGAATCTACATATAGGTATTGACCTACATGTAGTGCACACGTGTAATGGTGTCCCCGCACTCACAAAGTCCGGGGAAATTGTCCTGAACTATGTGGGGGCACCTTGGCTAGTGCCAGGGTGCCCTCACACTTAGTAACTTTGCACCTAACCTTCAGCAAGTGAAGGTTAGACATATAGGTGACTTATACGTTACTTATGTGCAGTGAAAAGTGGCTGTGAAATAACATGTGCGTCATTTCACTCAGGCTGCAGTAGCAGTCCTGTGTAAGATTTGTCTGAGCTCCCTATGGTTGGCAACAGAAATGCTGGAGCCCATAGGGATCTCCTGGAACACCAATACCATGGGTACCTAGGTACCGCATACTAGGGAATTATAAGGGTGTTCCAGTGTGCCAATTAGAATTGGTAAAAATGGTCATTAGCCTACAGTGACAATTTTAAAGGCAGAGTGAGCATAAGCACTGAGGTTCTGGTTAGCAGAGCCTCAGTGACACAGTTGGTCACTACACAGGTACACACATTCAGGCCAAAAACTATGAGCACTGGCGTCCTGGCTAGCAGGATCCCAGTGAGACAGGCAAAAACAAACTTACATACATGTAAAAATGGGGGTAACATGCCAGGCAAGATGGTACTTTCCTACAAGACCTCTCTTTTACCCCCTCGGTTAAGGCAATCTGCTTGTACCCAGACGTCAGATCAAACGTGCTGAGGAACTTGGCAGCTCCCAACAAGTCTATGAGCTCATCAGCTCTGGGGATGGGGTGTGCATCAGTCCTGGTGACGGCACTGAGCCCCTGGTAGTCAACTCAGAACCTTAGTTCAGGTTTGACACCAGGTGGAGCAGCCTTGGGGACCAGAAGCACAGGGCTGAACCGAGGGCTATTGACATGCTCAATCACCCCTAACTCCAGCATCTTGGAGACTTCCTACTTGATGCTGTTTTTCACTCTGTCAGTTAACCTGTAAGTCTTGTGCTTAACGGGCAGACTGTGCCCATAATCAATGTCATGGGTGCACCAGGTAGTAGTAACCCCAGGCGTAAGTGAGAAATGGGAGGCAAACTGTCTCAGCAACTGTAGACAGTACCTCTGCTGATCTACGGTCAGAGAAGGGGAGGTTTACACCCACTACTGACCCATCTTGCTCTTTGGCAGACAGGAGGTCAGGGAGAGGCTCACTCTCCTCTTCCACCCCATCATCTGTAACCAAGAGCAGGGTCAACTCAGACCTCTCGAAGTGGGGTTTGAGGCAGTTCACGTGTAACACTCTCAAAGGGTTTCTAGAGGTCTGCATGTCCATCAAGTAGGAGAGATTACTTTTGAGCTCCTTCACCTCAAATGGCCCAGACCAACGGTCTTGAAGAGTACGGGGCTGCACTGGCACCATCATCCACACATTCTGGCCAGGTTGAAAAACAACCAGAGTGCTCTTCTGGTCATACAAGCATCTCATATCTTCCTGGCTAGCCTCCAGATTCTCTTTGGCACAAATCCATTTGCATTGATTTGCCAGGAATCCATTATTGGTGTCTTGCAGTCTCTTTTGTTTCTTGCATAATCTTCTATCATGACTTCTTGTGTGTTCTAGGAAACATGCTGTGACTTACTCCTGCTTTCCTGAACTCTGGAGTGGGTACTATTATTTACCTTTGGTGTTTTCTTACACTCCCAGCGCCCTTCTACACACCACACTTGACTAGGTGGGAAACCAACTCTATCCTTCCTCTATTTTAGTATATGGTTTGTGTTCCCCCTAAAGCCATTGCTAGCTATTGTGATTTTCACTATCTGTTTTAACAGCTATTACTGCATTCTAGTGCATATATTGTGTATATTACTTACCTCCTAAGGGAGTATAGTCTCTAAGGTATTTTTGGCACTGTGTCACTATAAATAAAGTACCTTTATTTTTGTAACACTGAGTATTTTTCTTCATGTGTGTTAGTACTGTGTGACTACATGTGTTTGCATGTCTCCTAGATAAGCCTTGGCTGCTCAGCTACAGTTTCCCCTAGAAAGCCTGGCTTCTAGACACTGACTATATTTCACTAATAAGGGATAACTAGACCTGGTTTAAGGTGTAAATACCTTAGGTACCCACTACAAACCAGGCCAGCCTCCTACCTTCGATCAATCAATCAATCAGGAATTTGTAAATCGCACTACTCACCTGTGAGGGTCTCAAGGCGCTGAGGTGAGGTGGAGAGGGGAAGAAGGGGAGGTGCTGCTACTGCTCGAACAGCCAGTTCTTGAGAAGTTTCCTGAAGGTAAGAAGGTCTTTGGTCTGATGCAGGTGGGTGGGAAGAGTTCCACGTCTTAGGGGCAAGGAACGAGAATGATCTGCCGCCGATTGGAGTTCTGTGGATGCGTGGGATGTAGGAGGCTGGCCTGGTTTGTAGTGGGTACCTTGGGTACTTACACCAGGTCCAGTTCTCTCGTAGGGGATTTCCATGTATAGCCATAAGCACTGAATAGTTCCACACGCCTGGGGGACCCCGGAGCACTGTTCTGAAGTGTGTTCTTATGTGTAAATGTTCGCCTTTCTTGAGGAAGGCCTGCAAAGTCACTTAAGAATGCCAATGTGCAGCCTAGAGGAACGGCTACAAAGGCTAAATTGTTCATTCTTTTGGTTGAAAAAAGGATACCGTAGTATAGATATACATTTAAAAACATGTTTATTCTAGAGATGAAGTAGAAAACATCTTTCACAAACCTTTTTACAACTTCAAAATAAGGATGAAACAATGCAGGGCAGTGTAGCCCATAGGCTGCCATTATACAGAATGTAAATAGAGCTGTGCCTTTAAGAAGAGAAAGGCTTCCTGTATCCCATCATGCATAGCAAAAGGCAGTTGCCTCAGTTCTTTTTTCCGGCTCCTTCTGGCAGGACCCTAAAGCATTGAGCTCCACCTATTTATAGGTTTTTTTACTAGAATTCAACAAAAATCCTTTGGATTTCATTTTCACTCGACGTTTTTCAACCAGAGTGAATGTTTTCTGTCTTTTTTTGTCAAATTCTGACAGAAATTTGAGGCTTTTTTCCACCAGCATGCCTTCTCTTGCCCTAGCTGTGGCAGGAAAAAGGCCAAAACAGACCCACATCAAGTCTGCATTATTTGCCTTCCATCATCTCATAAACCTGATGCCTGTGACATTTGTAAAACCTTCTCCAGGCGCACCCTTCGTGAGTCCAAGGAGGACAGTAGACGGAGAGGACAATCCACCACAGAGCGAGGAGGAGGTCAGTCTTCTACCAGGGGTCTCAAAACAGATGTCAGGGCACTCATAAATCAAAAATCAAATTCTTTAGAATTGTTTTGGGTCCAAATTGTAGTATGTAGTGCCAATAACAACACAATGAATTTCGCTGTAGGACCGGGATTTATGAAAGAAACAGAACTCAATTTATTCTTGAAATATAAAGTTCATCACAGCAATAAAAAGTCGTCCTTGAAGTCAGTGTTCATGTAGCAACAACAGCCGAAACAAATATTCATGTAGCAACAACAGCCAACACGTGTTTCGTCCTATGAGACATCAATCTCAAAGACTTCATCAGGGCTGAAATAAACGAAAACAGAGACTACAGTTGTAGGACACACTCATCCAACTTTTTAAAGTCAAGATCATACCATTTACACTGTGATGTTTGTGTGAACAAGAACAATACAATCAGTGACTTGTGTGACATGAGAAAGAAAGATAGTAATGAAAAGTTTATAGAGCATAACAGAAGGTCACCATTGAGAAAACACAATTAGTTATAAAAATTAAGACATCAGCAATAAACCTTATGTAACCCATATTCATGCTCAAAAGGTTGCCATAACACAAAAGTGCACGTCCTCATTTTACAATCAATTAAAAGTTAACCCAAGTGATCCAGGAAATAGAGAACCGAAATGTGAACACCTACCAAATAGTCATAAACATAACTTTAGTGACCCAATAAGAACCTTACTTCCCTATGTTGCACCTACAGTAACAACCCAAAACATACCTTTACTCTAAACAAATTTAAGGCTAATTAGTTCAGTCCTCCAAACAATACGAGTTTCTGGAAAAGAATAATAATATGCACCTAATGTAATCACAATTGAAAGTACATATCCTAAGGTGAAATTGCCACAAAGTGACTAAAATAAAGTATGGCCATAAAGCCCAGACTAACCTTATTTTGTCAGAAATAAGTAATTAGCAAGTAGTATTTCGAAATAATATGTAGATCATCCTAACTGTAAGTAAAACAAAGTGAACATTAGTATGGCAAAGAATTACAACAAAAAGCTAGTTGTATACTTCAAAGTTAATATACTGTTCCACTGGAACAATACCAAAAGCCCTTATGATCCCCTTAAAATCACTCACCTATCAGTATGAAAATTACATAATGCACAAAACCCGCGTTCAAATAATCGCGCAGCGTTTTGTAGTATCGGTGTAGTAAGTAAAAGCCGACTGACCGGAAATAGCTCTACAGTATTTAAAGCGTCCTCTCGGATGCTGTATTCAAGGAAATAAAAAAAGGACTTCCAATGTCACACGGGCGCCATCTTAAAGCAGTGAGAACATTTAACCCCGAATAAAACAATGTAAAAGACGGTGCTAACCCCGAATTATATGCGTGCTCAGCATTATAGAGAAATAATGAATTCCGTTATATGTTGAAGGCAAACTTATTAGATGCTCAATTCTATACGTCTAAATAAGCGTAATCCTCGACGCAACAAGAAAACGAATATTCTAACGTCACACGAGCGCCATCTTGAAACAGTAAAATAGAAAAGATTAATCGATACAAATAAGAAAATCACTTCCTTTGGATTGGCATAAGTTGTAAATATCAAGCATACCACTCGTGTAACATTCCCATTAATTAGCACTCGACCAAAAACTAGAAAAACAAATCAGACTATCAACCAAAAGATTTCTAGAATAAGAATCGGGAATAACTTAGGATAAAACGCCGGAAACAGAATTACTGGATAAAGCACTAAAGTGTTTGAAATAGAGAGAAATGCGAAGTAAAATGGGACGTGCCACATCTGTGTCATGCACAAACCTTGACCTGATATAGGAAAGTCAATAAGAAAAATCTCAATATCATGACACATAGGTTTACATAACACATTGGATGTTAGGTGCACTGAAAAAATATATAAAGCAAAATATATGGGACAAACAGGTATACAAAATCTGTTGATACTATAGATCTAACATCAATTACTATAGGCAGAATCAAATATCCACGTAGGTGAAATCTCAAAAAGAATAGAATACAGTAGTTCCTTGAAAAGGAACCAATGCTTAGTTCAGTATTAGACAGACCACAGGATAAAAGGCACTTCATAAATCTAAATAGATAGATAACAGTATAATATCAGTATCACGTTAGTCCCCTAAATAATATTCCATTTCGAAAAAGGTATTAAGACCCTCCTCCACCGCTCTGAGTTTTAGGATCCAGTAGCATTCCTTCTTCCTGAGGGCTAGCTCTCTATTGCCCCCTCTGGGGTCCTTACTTATGTGATCAAATCCAAAAAATTCAAAGCCACACGTACTGTTTTGCTTTGGACATTGTCTCATATGACTTACTATGGGATATCTTTCATCATCCTGTCTTAGGGCTCTAAAATTCCCTTATCCTGAGTGACCTAATGGTGCTGCCTACATAATAAAGGCCACATTTTCAGGTGATCATATAAACAACAAAATTACTGTTGCATGTAATGTTGTGGTTAATGTTAAACTGTAATCTGGTAGAACTCATGAACGTAGAAATACCTGATTTGGCCCATCTACACATGCCGCAATGTCCACATTTGTAAAATCCTTTACTACGGCTACTAAGCCAGTTCTCTTGATTCTGTTTAATGCGATAACTGGGGCATAGAATGTTCTTAAGAGTTTTACCCCTTCTAAAGGTAAAAACCGTGGTATCTGTGATCACCTTCCTGAGATTAAGATCTGCTGTTAATATATGCCTATGTCTATTCATACATTTGCGCAGTACAGTAGCTGTTTTTGTATAGTTGACTATACAGCGAATAACATTATCCCTTGGTCTAGATTTTTGTTTCAATGTGTCTGATCTTTTCAAACGCATCGCCCTTCTGCGAGCTCTGTCAATCACCTGAGAGGGTTATCCCCGTACTTTGAATCTGTTACTCATGTCCTCTATGCATAGTACAAAATCTTCTTCTAGGCTACAGTTTCTCCTTGCCCGTACCATTTCACCATATGGTACCGAGTTGATTTGATGTACTGGATGTGCGCTCTGTGCATGTAGAATGGAATTACATGACGTACTTTTTCTGTACAACCGACTCTCTATTCTGTTATCATGAATAAATAGTTCTACATCTAGGAAGGCAATACTGGTTACACTGTGTTCTGAGGTGAATCGAATATTAAAGTCATTAATGTTTAAATAACCTATGAAATCATTGAGTTTTTGTAAATCACCCGTCCAGATCATCAGACAATCATCTATGTATCTACCCCAAAAGAGTATATCCGAAATCCAAACACTACCCTCTTTACTCCAAATCCTGTTTTGTTCAAAAAATCCCATAAAGAGATTAGCATAGGCTGGTGAGAATTTGGATCCCATTGACACGCCTTGTTTCTGGCGATACCAGTCATTCTTAAACAGAAAAACATTGTTGTTCAAAATCAGATCCACCATATTCATTAACATGTTGGTGTGACCATATAGGCTGGCTGGTCTCTTATGAAGAAAATGACACAAGGCTTCCTTTCCTTGCTCATGGTTGATACTAGTATATAGGGAAGTGACATCTAATGTTACTAGGATCATCCCTGATTCCCAAGTAATGTCCACCAATATGCTAAGAATATGTTTAGTGTCTTTAATATAGGATGGCAAATTTCCTACAAATGGTTGCAAAAAGATATCCACATACTCTGAGAGTCTCTCTGTAGGGCCTCCTATACCTGAAACAATAGGCCTACCTGGCGGGGATGTAGGGTTTTTGTGTATTTTAGGTAATGCATAAATACAAGGGATCCTGGGTCTATGGACACGAAGGTACATGTATTCCTCCTCTTTCAAAAGTGAAAGATCCAAACATTCCTGTAGAAATCTATTAATCTTGTTTGCAAGTGCAGGGATAGGATCGATAGAGATCTTCTCATAGCAAGTATCATCATCAAGCTGTCTGTATATCTCTTGGTCGTAATCTGAGGTATTCATAATCACAATGTTCCCACCTTTATCCGCCTCCCTGATGGTAATTTCCATCCTAGTTCGTAATTGTCTCAAGTTAGTCATTTCTGCATGGCTTAAATTATGATGCCAAACGTGTTGTTGAGTACCATTTGTAAATTCTAATTTATTTAAGTCACGCCAGACTAGCTTGAAGAACGTATCTATACAATTGCCACTGATAAGGGTTGGTGTCCAAGTTGATTTCCTCCTCAGACCACTGTGAAGTGTATCTGATGGGATATCAAGATCTGACAAGATTTGTGATATAGTAGTAGGATCTTGTTCACAGTCTGTAATCGACAGTAAAGTAGCCGTATCTTGAATGTCCCTAATGGACAAAGGTTGATAATCATTATGACTGCCAGAGAGGATGCTAATGTCCCTGTTGTCAGTATGATTAGCAAAGTGTTTCTTCAATTTTAAGTGTCTGATAAACCTAAAAAAATCAATCTTTGTCCTCTGAAAGTCTCCAAAATCCCCTGGTCCGAGCCCAAGGGCTCTGCCAAGAAGTGTCAAATCATGAGTAGTGAGTTCCAAATTAGAAAGATTAATGACATTAATAGAACCATTGCTTGGATTACCTATTTCCCTTTGTTCCATGATCTTGTCTTCATTCCCCCTCTTGACTCTGTGTGTTCTTCCTCTCCTGCCTCGCCTTGTTTTCCTGGGTCTACCTTGCGTCGACTCGTTTCCCATTGTCCTTGTCTTATCCTCTGAACCTCTGCTAAAAAAGAGGGAGTACCTTGGTGTGCTATAATATCCTGTCTAGATGAATTAGATATTGCACTCGTATCACTGTTATTGGTGGATACACTATTCAGTGAGGATGAGGAGCCCACATCATAATTTTGTGAGTGTTCATTCCTTTTAACCAGATGGTCGTATTTGCAAGAGAATGTGAAAATCTTACCATTCTTATAATCTAACTCATTGCGTCTAAGCTTACGCATTTTCCTCTGTGTAATATCATTTTGATGCTGTTCAATGATTTCATTTTTCTACCAGGGGTCTCACTTTGTCCTCTGGAGCAGCCTCCAGATCTGCTAAAAAATGTCACAGGTCCCCGACGACGTCGAGACAAGGAACGGCACCGACATGCTCGCCGTCGAGAACCAGCTCGCCGTCGAGGAAGAGGCATCGCTCGACGTCTAGAGCCTTATCATCGACGAGACGGCATAGACATTCGCCGTCGAGAAGTTCCCGTTCCAGGTCACCGTCTACGCAAAGGGGAAGATCGATGTCGAGGGACAGTACTCGCCGTCGGAGACGATCGCCGTCATCCCACCGACGTTGAGGCAGATCGCCGTCGAGGGGTTCTCAACGGCGAGAGGAGTCAACGTCGAGAGGTACTCGTCGGTGTCGTTCTTCGACGTCGAGAAGCTTGTCTGCTTCGAGAAGGCATTCAAAGAGACCAAGGAAAGTCTATACCACCTCAGAATCCTCGGCTTCTCTGATTCTCTTGCCACCTTCGCCTCAGCCTTCTCCTAAGCCATCTCCTCTACCACCGACACCTCTGGCACCTACAGCTCTTTCGGAGGCCGCCCCAGTGACTCCTGCAGAATCCAAGAGTCAATCTTGTCATTCTTCGAGACGCTCCTCTGCGTCTAGACACTGTCATCGGCATGACTCGGATCACAGGTCTCCTCGTTCCCACCATAGACACTCCTCTTCATCCACAAGAAATTATTCTCCGAAGTTATCAGACTCCCCGTCTCCGAGAGTTTCTCCCATAGATGATGTGAACACTTTTCAAGAGGTACTAATTCGCGGTGCTACCAAGCTGAACATCCCTCTGGCTGTACCCACTCCAACAACCTCTGTCATATTTGAGACATTACACCAGCGATCTTCCGCTAGACCATTACTACCGCTGGTCCCAGGGTTACTTGAACCGGCAATGGACATTTTCCTTACGCCGTCCACAACCAAGACTGCTCCTTCCAGACTCATAAAGAAATATCGTCCTCCGGAGCAGGACCCTTTATTTCTGAGAGCGGATCCAGTGCCCGATTCTGTGGTAATCGTGGCTGCTATAAAGTTGCATTCAACATCTCCATCGTCTTCTTCTCCACCAGACAAGGAGAGTCGAAAAATTGATGCCGCAGGCCGCAAAGGTTGCTCAACCTCAGCCATCACCATGAAAGCGGCTAGTGCCACTGCCCTGTTGGGCAGGTATGATCGCGCCCTTTGGGATTCTATGATACAATTTGCCGATTACCTTCCTAAAGACTAAAAGGAGGATTTCTTGGAGATTGTAAATGAAGGCGCCATGGTCTCCAACCAAGTGATAAGCGCGGCTGCAGACTCCTGCTTGTTATCTGCACATAGTTATTCTCATGGTATATCCTTAAGAAGACATTCCTGGTTACGCCTTACTTCAATTAAGCCAGAGGCGCAACAGAGGATACAAAACCTTCCTTTTTCAGGTTGCACTTTGTTTGGGTCTCATGCTGGCGACGAGATGTCTAGGATGAAGACAGAATTAGACACTCTGAAGGCAGTGGGCATCGAGAAGCCAAGAGAACAACGGAAAACATTCCGTCCCTACCACCGTAGATTCTTCGCTCAAAGGATTCAAACACCACAGTGGATGCCTTCGAGATCCCAGCACCAGCAACACCAGAGACCTTTTGCGACCCAGCGAAAACAAACAAGGGGTCGCTCCATACCACAAACCGCCCAAACATGTCGTCAAACATCGGCGTCTAAACCCTGAACCCTCACTTCCCCCTCCTCCGTTACCCACTCCGGTAGGGGGAAGTATTTCACATCATCTGGAAGAGTGGCAACGCATAACATCAGACGCCTAGGTTTTGAATATTGCACAGAATGGCTATTATCTCAGGTTCATAAACCCTCTGCCTTCTGTTCCACCCAAACCGGTGAAATACCATCTCGACGCTCTCAAAGTAGAGGTAAAAACACTATTACAAAAGAAGGCGATAGAACCTGTTCCTATGAACCAGCAAGGAAAGGGAATCTACTTGAGGTACTTCCTGGTACCAAAGAAAGACAAGCACGAGTTCCGACCCATTCTCGATCTAAGAATAGCCAGCAAATGGATTTGCAGAGAAAAGTTTAGAATGCTATCCTTACACCAAATCTATCCCCAACTTCATCAAGGCGATTGGCTCTATTCAGTAGATCTCCGTGACGCTTACTTCCACATTCCAGTGGTCAAAAAGCATCGGAAGTTCTTAAGATTTCTCGGTGGAAAAAGCCATTACCAATATACAGTGCTACCCTTCGGCCTCAAGTCAGCACCGAGGACATTTTCCAAATGCATGGCGGTGGTGGCAGCCCATTTAAGGAAACATTGGATCTTCGTCTTTCCCTATCTAGACGATTGGCTCATAAAAGCAGCCACATACCTAGAGGCCCAACAGCACTTCAGTTGGACCTACCAACTACTCCAGAGACTGGGTCTTCAGGTCAATCTCTCCAAGTCCACGACATCACCTGTACAGAGGTTGCACTACTTAGGCGCCATCATCAACACCACTCAAGCAAAGGTGTTTCCTTCGGAGGAACGACGTTTATCAATCCTCCAGAAGTGCCAGCTGCTCGAGAAAATCCCTCAGGCCACTGCAAGAGTGATATCCTCTCTCCTGGGGTCGATGGCGTCTTGCATCTATCTCACTCCCAACGCTCGCCTCCATATGAGACCTTTACAGGAGTGCCTAGAAAATCAATGGAATCAACTAGTAGACGATTGGGAGAACAGCATCCTTCTTTCTCCCCATGCCATTCAATCCCTCAAGTGGTGGTGTTCTCCGAACAATCTCCTGAAAGGGATGCCATTCCACCAACAGCCTCCCACTCAGACCATAGTCACGGATGCATCGCTGCTCGGATGGGGAGCGCATTTGGGTCATCTTCAGATTTAAGGCTCTTGGTGTCAGAGGGAACGACTATATCACATCAATCTCCTAGAGTTACGTGCAGTCAATCTTGCGCTCAAGGTCTTCCTCCCCGCATTGACTGCGAAAACTCTGCTTCTCCAAACAGACAACATGGCCACCATGTATTACTTGAACAAACAAGGGGGTACGAGATCCAGGACTCTGTCTACGGAAGCCCAAACAATTTGGCACTGGCTTCTCCCAGGAACTTAACAATAGTAGCAACTCACCTTCCGGGCATACAGAATGTCCAAGCGGATGCCCTCAGCCGAGCAATGGACGAAAACCACAAGTGGGTTCTGCACAACGACGTCGTCCACTCCATCTTTTCCATGTGGGGTACCCCTTCTATAGACCTATTCGCAACCCCAGAAAAAAAAAAATGCCAAGACTTCGTCTCCAGGTACTACCATCCAGTTACTTTGGGGAATACCCTGTGGATAAACTGGTCAGGAAAATTTCTTTACGCCTTTCCACCGCTTCCCCTGATACCGACAGTCCTCCTCAAGCTGTCCCTCTCCAACACCAAGATGATTCTCATCGCCCCGGAGTGGCCACGCCAGTGGTGGTTTCCAGACCTTCTTCACCGATCACTCCGTCGACATATCAGATTACCTTGCCGCCCGACCTTCTCATGAAGTTTCGAGGCCAGATGAGACATCCCAACCTCTCGTCTTTGAATTTGCCAGCATGGCTCCTGAGCTAGTGCAGTATGGTCACCTTAATCTTCCTCAGGACTGCATGGAGATTCTAAGGGAGGCAAAACGCCCTTCCACAAGAACAGCTTATGCCTTCAAATGGAAAAGGTTCTGCATATGGTGTTCGGACAAGAACTTTGACCCAACGACATGCGGAGAAGCTATTCTTCCATATTTATTACACCTGGCGATGTCTGGCTCACAGTTGTCATCAATCAGAGTACACCTGGCAGCACCGACAGCACATAGGAAAAGTCCTTCCCAAACCTCTTTCTTTAAGATTCCAATCATTAAAGATTTCCTAGAAGGTTTAAAAAAGGTTTTTCCTCCTATTAGACGTCCATCTCCTCCATGGGAGTTTAATATAGTCCTTTTGCGTCTGATGCTACACCCCTTTTGAACCCATACACAAGGCATCCCTCCAGCATCTTACCTGGAAAACTGCCTTTCTTGTAGCAATCACTTCAGCTTGCAGGGTTAGTGAGATCCAGGCCCTTTGCGCTCAAGAACCTTATACTGTTTTTCATTCCTCAAAAGTAGTAATGAGAACACATCCTAAATTTCTACCTAAAGTCATTTCAGACTTTTACGTAAACCAGACCATCTCCTTACCGATTTTCTTCCAAAATCCATCTACTCCTGCTGAGAGAACCCTACATTCTCTCGATGTAAAGAGGGTTTTAAAATTTTATTTAGAACGAAATCATTGCGCAAATCACAACAGCTGTTTATTAACTATGGCCCAGTTAGAACAGGTTTGGCCACCTCCAAACAATCCTTATCCAGGTGGATTGTCTCATGTATCTTATTCTGTTATCAGTTAGCAAACAAATCCCTTGATGGCAGGCCTAAAGCCCATTCCACTGGGGGAAAAGCAGCAACTGCTGCTTTGATGAGAAACATTCTGTTAGCAGAAATATGCAAAGCGGCTACATGGAGATCTGTCCACACCTTTAATAAGCATTACTGTCTTGATTCGGATGCTAGAACAGATGCTCAGGTTGGACAGGCCTCTCTTAAGAATCTTTTTGCGTGATTTATTGTTTCTTTATTGTTCTGTCTACTCCACCGCGGTTATTAGGATGGGCTTGCTAATCTATTCAGTGCTTAAGTTTATACATGGAAATCCCCTACGAGAGAAGGAATAGTTTCTGACCTGTAACTCCAGTTCTCCCCGGTGGAGTTGACATAATAATAATAACTATAATAATAATAATATTAATAATGAAAGATATATTCAGACTTCTTCATGTCATATTACAAGCCTACAAAAAGAACTGAGGCAACTGCCTTTTGCTATGCATGATGGGATACAGGAAGACTTTCTCTTCTTAAAGGCACAGCTCTATTTACATTCTTTATAATGGCAGCCTATGGGCTACACTGCCCTGCATTGTTTCATCCTTATTTTGAAGTTGTAAAAAGGTTTGTGAAAGATGTTTTCTACTTCATCTCTAGAATAAACATGTTTTTAAATGTATATCTATACTACGATATCCTTTTTTCAACCAAAAGAATGAACAATTTAGCCTTTGTAGCCGTTCCTCTAGGCTGCACATTGACATTCTTAAGTGACTTTGACGGCCTTCCTCAAGAAAGGCGAACATCTACACTTAAGAACACACTTCAGAACAGGGCTCCAGGGTCCCCACAGGCGTGCGGAACTGTTCAGTGCTTATGACTATCATGGAAATACCCCTATGAGAGAACTGGAGTTACAGGTAAGAAACTATTCCTTATCCCTTATTAGTGAAATGTATTAGTGTTCTAGCAGCTTAGGTTGATAGAGGTAGCTATAGCAGAGAAGCTTAGGCTGAACTAGGAGACATGCAAAGCTCCTGCAATACCACTTATAGTTACACAGTACTTACACACAAGTAAAGACAATACTCAGGGGGTCATTCTGACCCTGGCGGTGCTTCCTGGGCCATTCTGACCGCGGCGGTAAAGCCGCGGTCAGAAAAGGGGAACCGGCGGTTTCCCGCCGGTTTACCCCTGGCCCAGGGAATCCTCCATGGCGGCGCTGCTTGCAGCGCCGCCATGGGGATTCCGACCCCCTTCCCGCCATCCTGTTCCTGGCGGTTTTTACCGCCTGGAACAGGATGGTGGGAATGGGTGTCGTGGGGCCCCTAGGGGCCCCTGCACTGCCCATGCCATGGGCATGGGCAGTGCAGGGGCCCCCTAACAGGGCCCCATAATGATTTTCAGTGTCTGCTTTGCAGACACTAAAAATCGCGACGGGTGCCACTGCACCCGTCGCACCCCAGCAACTCCGCCGGCTCCATTCGGAGCCGGCTTCATCGTTGCTGGGTCTTTCCCGCTGGGCCGGCGGGCGGCCTTTCGGCGGTCGCACGCCGGCCCAGCGGGAAAGCCAGAATGACCGCTGCGGTCTTTTGACCACGGTGCGGTCATTCAGCGGTTCCCGCCAGGCGGGCGGCTACCGCCGCTTGCCGCGGTTGGAGTGACCGGCTCAGTGTTTCCAAAAATAAAGGTAGTTTATTTGGGTGACACAAAGCCAAAAATATCTTAGAGGCAATTCTCCTTCTGGAGGTAAGTATTATACACAATATATACACTAGACACCAAAATAAGGTAAGTAATTAGACATAGGATAGTGCAAACAATAGGAAACTCTATAGAATGCAATGGGAGAAAATAGGTCATGGGGCGACACAAACCATATGCTAAGAAAGTCGAATGTAAATCACGAATTCCCCCTAGACAAGTGTAGTGTGTAGAGAATCACTGGGAGAGTAGGAAAACCAAAGGTGAGTAAAATACCCCACCCCAGAGCCCAGGAAAGTAGGAGGAAAGTACTGCAAGTTTCCTTAGGACACAATACAAGTCGTGATTAGAGTTATTGCAAGAACCAAGCAAGATAGCAAACACCAATTGGTGGATTCCTGGACCTGAAGACCTGCAAAGAGAGGAGACCAAGTCTAGAAGTCTAAAGAAGTTCCAGGAAGTACAGGAGTCCCTGCCAACCGAGAAGAGGGTGCAAAAAAGAGTCCCCGGTTGGACGAAGAGTGCAGCAATGCACCAAAGGAAGATGGCTGTGGGTTCATGCATGATGCAATGGATGTCCCACGTGGAGATGTTGGATGCAGGTGAGTGTGGGTGCTGGATTTGTCCAATAAGCCTTGGTTCAAGCAAAATTGAAGATTGAGCCAAAGTGGCACTGCCTGGACCCAGGAGGGACTTGGGGCCTCAACTCGGACTGAGAGGGGGCTCCCAACACTGGAGGGAACCCACAGATGACCAGGCAGCAACCAAGAAGGTCCCAGGACACTGGGGCAAAGAAGGTGCAAATTGCGGTTGTTGCACTACAAAAGAAGTTCCCTCACCGCCGGGCAACAACTCAGCGAGTTGAGCGTCGCATGATCGAGTGCTGGGGACCTGGGCCAGGCTGTGCACGAAGGATTCTTGCAAATAGTACGCAGAGATCCCAGGAGGTGAAGATGACGCAGTGCACAGGTGTACTGTCGCAATCGGGGAAGGCAAGCTCTTACCTCCTCCAAATTTGGACAGCAGGATCTTAGGACAGTCTGTGTCGAAGGGTCCACCACCCGTGTTCCAAGGAGCACGCTCGTCGCCAGGAGAGGAGTCCAGGAGAACCGGTCGTTGTCTTAGAAGATGCCTGCAGGAGCAGGGAAGTGACTCTGTCACTCCACGGGAGATTTCTTCGGTCCTTCTGGTGCAGGGTAAAGACGGGGCACACCATGGAAACTGTTACAGTTGCTGGCTGGAGCTGAAGTTGCAGAGGAAAAGTAGCCCTTCTGGATACTTTGTTGCTGTTACAGCTGTTCCTGGAGCAGTCTGCGGTCAATCCGAGCTCAGAGGATGAAGTAGTAGTTGCAGAGGATTCCTGCTGGAAACCTCCAAGTAGAATCTGAAAAGAAACCAACAGGAGAGACCCTAAATAGCCCTCAGAGGTAGATTGGCTACCTTATCAGGTATGGACCTATCAGGAGGGGTCTTTGACGTCACCTGCTGGCACTGGCCACTCAGAGGCCTCCGGAGTGTTTCCCACACCTTGGAAAACAAGATGGCTGAAGTCTGGGCCACACTGGAGGAGCTCTGGGCACCACCCCTGGGGTGGTGAAGGACAGGGGAGTGGTCACTCCCCTTTCCTTTGTCCAGTTTCACGCCAGAGCAGGGACTGGGGGTCCCTGAACCGGTGTAGACTGGCTTATGCAAGGAGGGCACCATCTGTGCCCTTCAAAGCATTTCCAGAGGCTGATGTAGGCTACCCATCCCCAGCCTGTAACACCTATTTCAAAAGGGAGAGGGTTTAGCACCCTCCTTCCAAAGGAAATGCTTTGTTCTGCCTTCCTGGTACTGAGCTGATCAGACCCCAGGAGGGCAGAACCCTGTCTGTGAGGTGGTAGCAACTGTAGCTGCAGTAGAAGCCTCAGAGAGCTGGTTTGGCAGTACTGGGGGGTCAATGGTGTATCCCCCAGGATGCATGGAATTGGCTCCCCAATACCATATTTGGAATGGGGGGACAATTCCATGATCATAGAGACCTTACATGGCCATATTCAGGTTTACCATTGTGAAGCTACATATAGGTATTGACCTATATGTAGTGCACATGTGTAATGGCATCCCCGCACTCACAAAGTCCGGGAATTGGTCCTGGACTGTGTGGGGGCACCTTGGCTAGTGAAACGGTACCCTCACACTTAGTAACTTTGCACCTAGCCTTCAGTAAATGAAGGTTAGACATATAGGTGACTTATAAGTGCAGTGAAAATGGCTGTACACAATGGCACTATTTCACACAGGCTGCAATGGCAGGCCTGTGAAAGGGTTTGTCTGAGATCCTTATGGGTGGCAACAGAAATGCTGCAGCCCATAAGGATCTCCTAGAACCCCAATTCCCTGGGTACCTAGGTACCATATACTAGGGACTTATAAGGGGGGTGCCAGTATGCCAATTGAAAATGGTATTTGAAGTCACTAGCCTATAGTGACAAATTTAAAAGCAGAGAGAGCATAAGCACTGAGGTTCTGATTAGCAGACCCTCAGTGACACAGTAAAGCACTACTGACAACACACACATTAGGCCACAAACTATGAGCACTGGGGTCCTGACCAGCAGGATCCCAGTGAGACAGGCAAAAACATACTGACATGCAGGTAAAAATGGGGGTAACATGCCAAGAAAGATGGTACTTTCCTACATGGGACCGTTGCGGGGACGAGGTCGGCGGAGATGCCGGGTCAGGGAGTAGAAGGAGAGTCGTCTGTTGAGGTATTCTGGTCCGGTGTTGTGCAGTGCTTTGTGAGCGTGGGTAAGGAGTTTGAAGGTGATTCTCTTGTTGACTGGGAGCCAGTGCAGGTCTCTCAAATGGTACTTTTCTACACAACCCCTCCCCCAAATGAGGGTCAATCAGGCTAACCTTGCCCAGATGAGTCTTTATTGTCTAAGTGGAAATATCTGTAGAGTCCATCTGCATTGGAGTGGGTACTCCTAGGTCTATGTTCACTGTAAAGTCCATCCCCCGTAGGGAAATGGACCACCTCAACAATTTAGGGTTTTCTCCTTTCATTTGTTTAAGCCATAATTTAGGTTTGTGGTCTGTTTGAATAATGAAGTGAGTCCCAAACAAATAGGGTCTCAGCTTCTTCAAGGCCCAGACCACAGCAAAGGCCTCCCACTCTATGGCAGACCAACGCGTTTCTCTAGGGGTCAACCTTCTGCTGATAAAAGTAATAGGTTGATCCTGGCCCACTGAGTTAATTTCTGATAGTACTGACCCTACCCCTAATTCAGAAGCATCTGTTTGGGCAATTAATTTTTTGGAGTACTTTGGGATTTTCAAGACAGGTGCAGAGCACATAGCTTGCTTAAGCTCCTCAAAAGGTTTCTGACAGCTAGCCGTCCACAATACCTTTTTAGGCATTTTCTTTGAAGTGAGGTCACTAAAAGGGGCAGCAATGGAGCCATAGTTCTTAATGAACCTCCTGTAGTTCCCAGTGAGACCTAAGAAGGCTCTGACCTGGGTCTGTGTAATAGGGGGAGCCCAGTCCATAATGGTCTGGATCTTCCCCTGTTGTGGTTCAATCTGTTCTCCACCTACCAGGTGGCCCAGATAAACCACTTTCCCCTGCCTTATCTGGCACTTTGAAGCCTTGATAGTTAGGCCTGCCTTTTGCAGGGCCTCCAAAACGTTCCTTAGGTGGACCAAGTGTTCAGCTCAGGTGGAGCTAAATACAGCAATATCATCTAAGTATGCTGCACTGAAAGCTTCCAAACCTTGGAGGACTGTATTCACCAGCCTCTGGAAAGTGGCAGGTGCATTTTCAAGCCAAAGGGCATAACAGTGAATTGATAATACCCTCCTATGGTAGAAAATGCAGTTTTTGCTTTAGCATCCTCTGATTGCTTAATCTGCCAATACCCTGCAGTCAAATCAAAGGTGCTTAGATACTTGGCAGACGCCAGTGTATCTATTAGCTCATCTGCCCTAGGTATGGGATGAGCATCAGTTTTGGTTACAATATTAAGACCCCTATAGTCCACACAAAACCACATTTCTCTTTTTCCTTTTTTGCTATGCGGTTTGGGGACAAACACCACTGGGCTGGCCCAGGGGCTATCAGAGGGCTCATTAACTCCTAGATCCAACATTTTCTTTACCTCAGTTTTAATGCAATGTCTGACATGGTCCTGTCCTAGGAGATTTTTGCAGTCCTCCCTCTGCTCAGCAGTGAGGCAGTCTGGAAGCACTACTCTTTCCACTAAGCCATCAGCTTCATTGTTGGAGAAGAGGTCAAGGAGAGGGTCACTCTCTTCTTCTTACCCCTCATTTGTGGCCATGAGCAGGGTTAAGTCAGCACTGTCATAAGTGTAGGAAGTTGGCTCTGTATATACTATCTCAAAGTGAGAGATAGTGTGCACAGAGTCCAAGGGTTCCCCTTAGAGGTTGATAGTTTGTGGTAGTGTGGTTGAGCAGTAGGCTTATCAAAGGGTAGTGTTAAGCATTTGTTGTACACACACAGGCAATAAATGAGAACACACTCTCAAAGACTTAACTCCAGGCCAGTAGGTTTTTATATAGAAAAATATTATTTTCGTAATTTATTTTTAGAACCACAAGATTCAGAATTTAGGTAAGTACATACATTGTAAGGTACTTTACACAGATAAGTATGGAACTTTGAATTAAAACAGTAATGTACACAGTTTTGGCAAAAATGGCAATAAGCTATTTTCAAAGTGCACACAGTGCAAACATCAACAGTTCCTGGGGGAGGTAAGTATTGATTAGTTTCTCAGGTAAGTAAAGCACTTACAAGTTCAATCTCCTGGGCATAGGCAGCCCACCGTTGGGGGTTCAAGTCAACCCCAAACACCCAGCACCAGCAACACTGGGCCGGTCAGGTGCAGAGGTCAAAGTAGGGCCCAAATAGCATAGGCACCTATGGAGAACAAGGGTGCTCCGTTTCCAGTATGCTAGCAGGTAAGTACCTGCGTCCTCGGGGAGCAGACCAGGGGTGTTTTGTAGAGTACTGGGGGGCTCCCTAACAGACACACAAAAGACACCTTCAGCTGCACTGGGGCGGCCGGGTGCAGTGTGTGAACAAGGCGTCTGATTTTGTGTTGAAATCAATGGAGGGACCCAGGGGTCACCCTGGCGATGCAGGCAGGGCACAGGGGGGCTTCTCAGGCCAGCCACCGACTTGGCTAGGATGAGGGCCGCCTGCTGGTCACTCCTGCACCGGTAGATGGTTCCTCTGGGTCCTGGGGGCTGTGGGTGCAGTGCTTCTTCCAGGCATCGGGTTCCTTTGTTACTGGGCAGTCATGGTCAGGGGGAGCCTCTGGATCCTCTCTGCAGGCGTCGCTGTTGGGGTGCAGGGAGGTCGACTCAGGGTGTCCACGTCGTTGGAGTCGCCTGGGGGTCCTCTCTGCGGTGTTAGTTTCTTTGGACACGGGCCGGGGGCGTCGGGTGCAGAGTGTTGTGACTCACGCTTCCAGAGTGAGGCTGGAGTCTCTTTAATATGGTTTCTTTGTTGTAGTTTTGGACAGAGAGTTTCTTTGTCCTTTAGATGCAGGTCAATCCTCTGAGTCCTCAGAGGTCGCTGGTCCAACTGGATGCATTGCTGTGCAGGTTCTCTGAGTCTGGAGACAGAACTGAGACCAAGTCAGTTGTTGTCTCGGTCGTCTCTGCGGGGCTTTCAGGTCACAGTCCTTCTTCTTTCTTCAGGTTGCAGGAATCTGATTTCCTGGGTTCAGGGTTGCCCCAAAATACTCAATTTAGGGGTGTGTTTAGGTCTTGAGGGCAGTAGCCAATGACTACTGTCCTGGAGGGTGGCTACACCCTTTTTGTGCCTCCTCCCTGTGGGTAGGGGGGCACATCCCTAATCCTATAGGGGGATCGTCCAAAACAAGATGGAGGATTTCCTAAGGCAAGGGTCACCTCAAATCAGGACACCATAGGGGCTGTCCTGGCTGGAGGGTGACTCCTCCTAGTTTTTCTCATTATCTCCTCTCTACTTGCTGCCAAAAGTGGGGGTTGTGTCCTGGGAGCGGGCATCTCCACTAGCTGGAGAGCCTTGGGGTGCTGTAGCACCAGGCTTGAGCCTTTGAGGCTCACTGCCAGGTGTTACAGTTCCTGCAGGGGGAGGTGTGAAGCACCTCCACCCAGTACAGGCTTTGTTCCTAGCCAGAGTGACAAAGGCACTCACCCCATGTGGCCAGAAACCCGTCTGGATGTGGCAGGCTGGCAGAAACAGGTCATCCCAGCACTAGTAGTTGGACTGGTATACAGGGGGCATCTCTAAGATGCCCTCTGTGTGCATATTTAAATAAATCCCACACTGGCATCAGTGTGGATTTATTGTGCTGAGAAGTTTGATACAAAACTTCCCAGAATTCAGTGTAGCCATTACGGAACTGTGGAGTTCGTATTTGATAGAATCCCAGATCATATACTCTTTATGGCTACCCTGCACTTACAATGTCTAAGATTAGGCTTAGACACAGTAGGGGCATAGTGCTCATGCAACTATGCCCTCACCTGTAGTATAGTGCAACCTGCCTTAGGGCTGTAAGGCCTGCTAGAGGGGTGACTTACCTATGCCACAGGCAGTGTGAGGTTGGCATGGCACTCTGAGGGGAGTACTATGTCGACGTAGTCACTTTCTCCCCACCATCACACACAAGCTGTGAGGCAGTGTGCATGTGCTGAGTGAGGAGTCCCTTAGGGTGGCATAATACATGCTGCAGCCCTTAGGGACCTTCCCTGGCCACAGGGCCCTTGGTACCAGGGGTACCAGTTACAAGGGACTTTTCTGTGTGCCAGGTCTGTGCCAGTTGTGGAGACAAAGGTACAGTTAAGGGAAAAACACTGGTGCTAGGGCCTGTTTAGCAGGATCCCAGCACACTTTCAATCATATCTAGCATCAACAAAAGGTAAAAGGTTAGGGAGTAACCATGCCATGAGAGGCATTTTCCTACAATAAGGTTTAAGGAGATTGACATGAAGCCCCCCTAAGGGGGCTTCTGGCAGTGCCCAGGTCCACCAGATTGGTGACCTCACCTTTCTTCTCCACAATGAGATGAAGTTCACTCCATTTGTCCTGGAGTGCTCTTGGGGCCACAGGCTCCAATACCCACACCTTCTGTCCTGGATGGTACTCTGTCAGAACAGCCTTCTGGCCATGCCATTGCTTTTGGAGCTCTTGGCTGGCCTGAAGGTTTTTACTGGCCTTTTTCATGTACTCAGCCATTCTGGATCTTAGGCCAAGGACATAGTCTACAATGTTTTGCTTTGGAGGTTTTAAAGGTTGTTCCCAACCCTCCTTAACAAGAGCAAGGGGACCCCTAACAAGGTGACCAAAGAGGAACTCAAAGGGGCTGTAGCCCACTCCTTTTGGGGGTACCTCTTGATAGGCGAAAAGGAGGCATGGCAAGAGGACATCCCATCTCCTCCTGAGTTTCTTAGAGAGTCTCATGATCTTGCCTTTGAGAGTTTTATTAAACCTCTCAACCAATCCATTTGTTTGTGGATGATAAGGGGTGGTGAACTTGCTGGTTCCACCCCACTCCTTCCACATTGCCTTGAGGTATGCAGACATGAAGTTACTACCTCTGTCTTAATCAACTTCCTTAGGGAAACCCACCCCGGAAAAGATTCTCAGGAGGGCTTTTGCCACTGCAGGTGCTGTAGTGGCCCTTAAGGGGAAAGCTTCTGGATACTTGCTGCATGGTCCACCACCACAAGGATGTATCTATTGCCAGACGCTGTTGGAGGTTCAAGGGGGCCAACTGTGTCAACCCCTACCCTCTCAAAGGGCACCCCAACCACTGACAGTGGGATTAAGGGGGCCTTTGGGGTGCCACCAGTCTTGCTACTGGCTTGGCAGGTGACACAGGAGCGACAAAACTCCTTTGTGTCTTCTGACGTATGGGGCTATTGAAAATGTGAACCAAGTCTATCCCATGTTTTACTTTGGCCCAAATGCCCAGCCAAGGGAATGTCATGAGCTAGAGTTAGGAGGAATTCCCTATACTGGAAGGGGATGACCAGTCTCCTGGTGGCACCAGGTTTAGGGTCCCTTGCTTCAATATAGAGAAGATTATTCTCCCAGTAAACTCTGTGGCTGTCATTGACATCCCCATTCTGCTGTTTGACAGCTTGCTGTCTGAGACCCTCTAGTGTGGGACAGGTCTGCTGTGCCACACTCGGTTCCTCCCTGGCAGGCCCCCCTGCACCCAAAACCTCAACTGTATCAGCTTCAAGCCCCTCTGGTGTAGATTCTGCACAGGGGGAAGACTCCTCCTCATCAAAAGAGGAATCATCTGGAGAGGGAGGGATAGTGGACAAGGGTTTGCCCGTCCTACCCCTAGTTTTTGGGAGCACTTGGTCCATTGTTCCAAGATCCAAGTTTCCCTGTCCTCTTTGGTCCTTGGCCTGAGCCCTAGTGTTACATAGGCTCTCATTATCCTAATGAGACTACTGGATTTTTGGGTGGCAAGATCGTTCACAGTGTGGGGGACTAAGTCTGACCCACGGCGAAGGACCTTTGTCACCCCAAATCCGGGTTGTGCTCCGGCTAACTAGCAGTACCTTATCTCTCCCAGAGGGAAGAGACAATTGGGCAGCCGAGCGAATGACATCTTAGTGCTTCCCAGGGAAGTCGTGGTCACTCAGGTCACAACCAGTTCTCTCGTACAAAGTGCTGTCTCATATATAAATGACAAAGGCAGTTTGAGTTTTAAAGATTGGTTTAATAAAACAACTGCATTTTAGAGAACAAGGCGTGAGCCGCAATAACCAGAACCATACAACACAGTAGTATTGAAATAGTAATGAGGAGAGTGAAACATAAGAATAATGCTATCATAGTGCAACTAGATTACGTTCTCTATCTAAGTTATATTATGAGCACAGCATGTGAAGCTCTAAGCCTGCCTTTCAGGTTCCCCCGGGAGGACATCAACCCTCATACCTGAGCAAAAGCCTGTGATCTGGATCAGCGCATCTGCAACAGGGCAGTCAGCATCTAGTTGTGGGTTCCTGGTCGGAATCTCCCTCTTACGTGTACCAGGACTAGAAAGTGTTTTTATAACTAACATGCCGGTGTTCTAAGAAACGTCCGTACGTAAGAATGTGTACTTTCTACGAACCCTGAAGACTAAACCTCTACCACGTCTATCGGCAATGTACCAGACTGTATCCTTGACTGAAGCACAGAGCGAGCAAGAATGTATTGTTTGAGAACTTCAGTGCTGAAGTAAGTTAAACAGTGTGATAGAAGAAAATAAAACAAGACCGTGAAACTGGTTATTGTAAAATAACAGTGCGAGGCTAAATAAAATGCATCTAGGGCAAAGTGCACAGAGGCCTAATACTTTAAGCAAACGTGCAGAAAGCTACATTAAAAATGGCTAACTACACCCTCCCCTTGTCGGTAGAAAGTGGTTTAAGCCGAAGCTAAAAATGCCCTAAGCTAAAAAATAATTAAAACCCTATAGAATTTCAACAAGTCAAGAGGACACCAAAGCACATTAATCCTCAATTTAAGAAATTAGCATGCAGCCAAATGCCGAATACATATCACAGTGTCAATTTAGACTAGATTAAATTCAAACAGTGGTCATGGAAAGCAGGAGGTTCTCCACTTCGGCAGATGACAAAACCGGAAAATCCACCCTAAAGACTATCAAGGAGCAGGTGTGTTCCAAAGCCCCAGCGTCAACCAAGGCAGCATCCCATACAGAGCCCGTGAACAAGTTAATATCAACTTCCTCCAGGAAGGGTATCTCGTAATCAGCCTCACGAAGCAAACGCAGCCGCAGCACGCATGTCTGGTAATGAGCCCTCATCGGGAACATCAACGGATCAGCATCAACCACTGGGGGGCGTTGCTGTGAGAGACAGATGTCTAGTGCATGTTCCAAATCGGACCAGCGGCACCGAAACACAGGCTGCACACAATCCAAAACCGGTCTGAATGACAGAGACCAGTCACACTCCAAATGTGTAGGAGGCTGGACTGGCTTGTAGTGAGTAACAAGGGGTACTTGCACCTTGCACCAGGCCCAGTTATCCCTTATTAGTGTATAGGGTGTCTAGCAGCTTAGGCTGATAGATAATGGTAGCTTAGCAGAGCAGCTTAGGCTGAACTAGGAGACGTGTGAAGCTACTACAGTACCACTTAGTGTCATATGCACAATATCATAAGAAAACACAATACACAGTTATACTAAAAATAAAGGTACTTTATTTTTATGACAATATGCCAAAGTATCTTAGAGTGTACCCTCAGTGAGAGGATAGGAAATATACACAAGATATATATACACAATAGCAAAAATATGCAGTATAGTCTTAGAAAACAGTGCAAACAATGTATAGTTACAATAGGATGCAATGGGGAAACATAGGGATAGGGGCAACACAAACCATATACTCCAAAAGTGGAATGCGAACCACGAATTGACCCCAAACCTATGTGACCTTGTAGAGGGTCGCTGGGACTATTAGAAAATAGTGAGAGTTAGAAAAATAACCCTCCCCAAGACCCTGAAAAGTGAGTGCAAAGTGCACTAAAGTTCCCCTAAGGACAAAGAAGTCGTGTTAGAGGAATAATGCAGGAAAGACACAAACCAACAATGCAACAACTGTGGATTTCCAATCTAGGGTACCTGTGGAACAAGGGGACCAAGTCCAAAAGTCACAAGCAAGTCGGAGATGGGCAGATGCCCAGGAAATGCCAGCTGCGGGTGCAAAGAAGCTTCTACTGGACAGAAGAAGCTGAGGTTTCTGCAGGAACGAAAAGGGCTAGAGACTTCCCCTTTGGTGGACGGATCCCTCTCGCCGTGGAGAGTCGTGCAGAAGTGGTTTCCCGCCGAAAGAACGCCAACAAGCCTTGCTAGCTGCAAATCGTGCGGTTAGCGTTTTTGGACGCTGCTGTGGCCCTGGAGGGACCAGGAGGTCGCAAATTGGACTAGGAGAGAGAGGGGACGTCGAACAAGACAAGGAGCCCTCTCAGCAGCAGGTAGCACCCGGAGAAGTGCCAGAAACAGGCACTACGAGGATGCGTGAAATGGTGCTCACCCGAAGTCGCACAAAGAAGTCCCACGTCGCCGGAGAACAACTTAGGAGGTCGTGCAATGCAGGTTAGAGTGCCGTGGACTCAGGCTGGACTGTGCACAAAGGATTTCCGCCGGAAGTGCACGGAGGCCGGAGTAGCTGCAAAAGTCGCGGTTCCCAGCAATACAGTCTAGCGAGGTGAGGCAAGGACTTACCTCCACCAAACTTGGACTGAAGAGTCACTGGACTGTAGGGGCCACTTGGACAGAGTTGCTGGATTCGAGGAACCTCGCTCGTCGTGCTGAGAGGAGACCCAAGGGACCGGTAATGCAGCTTTTTGGTGCCTGCGGTTGCAGGGGGAAGATTCCGTCGACCCACGGGAGATTTGTTCGGAGCTTCTAGTGCAGAGAGGAGGCAGACTACCCCCACAGCATGCACCACCAGGAAAACAGTCGAGAAGGCGGCAGGATCAGCGTTACAGAGTTGCAGTAGTCGTCTTTGCTACTATGTTGCAGGTTTGCAGGCTTCCAGCGCGGTCAGCAGTCGATTCCTTGGTAGAAGGTGAAGAGAGAGATGCAGAGGAACTCGGCTGAGCTCTTGCATTCGTTATCTAAGGAATCCCAAGAGACAGAGACCCTAAATAGCCAGAAAAGAGGGTTTGGCTACCTAGGAGAGAGGATAGGCTAGCAACACCTGAAGGAGCCTATCACAAGGAGTCTCTGACGTCACCTGGTGGCACTGGCCACTCAGAGCAGTCCAGTGTGCCAGCAGCACCTCTGTTTCCAAGATGGCAGAGGTCTGGAGCACACTGGAGGAGCTCTGGGCACCTCCCAGGGGAGGTACAGGTCAGGGGAGTGGTCACTCCCCTTTCCTTTGTCCAGTTTCGCGCCAGAGCAGGGCTAAGGGGTCCCTGAACCGGTGTAGACTGGCTTATGCAGAATTGGGCACATCTGTGCCCAAGAAAGCATTTCCAGAGGCTGGGGGAGGCTACTCCTCCCCTGCCTTCACACCATTTTCCAAAGGGAGAGGGTGTCACACCCTCTCTCAGAGGAAGTCCTTTGTTCTGCCATCCTGGGCCAGGCCTGGCTGGACCCCAGGAGGGCAGCTGCCTGTCTGAGGGGCTGGCAGCAGCAGCAGCTGCAGTGAAACCCCAGGAAGGGCAGTTTGGCAGTACCAGGGTCTGTGCTACAGACCACTGGGATCATGGGATTGTGCCAACTATGCCAGGATGGTATAGAGGGGGCAATTCCATGATCATAGACATGTTACATGGCCATATTCGGAGTTACCATTGTGAAGCTACATATAGGTAGTGACCTATATGTAGTGCACGCGTGTAATGGTGTCCCCGCACTCACAGAGTTCATGGAATTGGCTCCGAACAATGTGGGGGCACCTTGGCTAGTGCCAGGGTGCCCTCACACTAAGTAACTTTGCACCTAACCTTTACCAGGTAAAGGTTAGACATATAGGTGACTTATAAGTTACTTAAGTGCAGTGTAAAATGGCTGTGAAATAACGTGGACGTTATTTCACTCAGGCTGCAGTGGCAGGCCTGTGTAAGAATTGTCAGAGCTCCCTATGGGTGGCAAAAGAAATGCTGCAGCCCATAGGGATCTCCTGGAACCCCAATACCCTGGGTACCTCAGTACCATATACTAGGGAATTATAAGGGTGTTCCAGTAAGCCAATGTAAATTGGTAAATTGGTCACTAGCCTGTTAGTGACAATTTGTAAAGAGAGAGCATAACCACTGAGGTTCTGGTTAGCAGAGCCTCAGTGAGACAGTTAGGCATCACACAGGGAACACATACCTATAGGTCACAAACTTATGAGCACTGGGGTCCTGCCTAGCAGGGTCCCAGTGACACATAACAAACATACTGAAAACATAGGGTTTTCACTATGAGCACTGGGCCCTGGCTGGCAGGATCCCAGTGAGACAGTGAAAACACCCTGACATACACTCACAAACAGGCCTAAAGTGGGGGTAACAAGGCTAGAAAGAGGCTACTTTCTCACACAACCCCCCCCAAACGAAGGACAATAAGGCTAACCTTGGCCAGTTGAGACTTTATTGTCTAAGTGGTGATAAGTAGAGAGTAGCTCTGCAATAGTCTGGTTACTCCCTTTATCATCCACTATATGGTTACTTCCCTGTGGGGATGTAAACAACCCTGTTTGAAGTTTTTTAGCTAAGCAACAATGTGAAGATGTATTTTCAGAGTTTCTATCAGTAAGTTTTAGTTTAGAGCAGTGGGAATTGTCCACTGAACCTATTTGTAGTGATGGAAATGCCGGACAGGGATGCTGTCTCAGAAAAGCCATAGCTGGGCAAAAACTTTGTCCATATGGCTGGAAGAGAGAACAGGGATGCTGTTTCTCTTGAGTTGGAGCAGGGCAGGGATGCTGTCCTATGAGCTCCACACTAGGGCAGGGACGCTGTCCTAAGTGTTGTGAGGCAGTGCAGGGTTTCTGCACTAAAGTTTCTCTGGGAGGGTTGGAGGGATGCTCCATGTTAACTAAAATGGTGCTCTTTTTCTCACCAATGTTAGTTATTCCACAGAGAGGTACTTCCACCTCAGGGAGTACAGTTTTGCCAACTGATGATTCCCTTGGAACAGGTGCCACCCCAGGAGAGGTTTCTCCCACCACAGGAATGGTATCCTGAATGGTAAGGTGGTTAGGGGATACTGTGATACCCTTTTTACCTGTTGATGGAGAGGGATCCTGAGTTTTCAGGCCTTCTCTCCTTTGCTTTTTCATTTCAGTAGAAATGAGAGGGAACAATTCCTCTGGGATGCCCAGCATGGCTGCATGGGCATAAAACTCTACATCAGCCCAACCTGAGGCCTCTAGGTCATTACCTAAGAGACAATCTACAGGTAAGCTAGGTGATACCACCACCTGCTTAGGGCCAGTAACTCCACCCCAACTAAACTGAATTATAGCTAAGGGAAGAATCAAACTTAGTGGAGTTATGGACATCAATAATCTTATACTGTTGTCCAATGATGTGTTGATCAGGGTGCACTAGGTTTTCAGTCACCAAAGTGATACTGGCACCTGTGTCTCTGTAGGCCAAGGCCTCAACATCATTTATTGAAACTGTCTGCCTGTACTTATCCATTGTAAGGGGACAAGCAGCCAGTGTGGCAAGGCCAATGCCACTAGGTGTGACAGAAACTGTCTTGGGACTGACTACCCCAGTTTCTACTATGGACCCATAAGTGAACCCAACTACACCCTTAACTTGACTGTTGCCAGCAGTCCCACCACTAGTACCACTACTGCTAGGGGCACTAGAGCTTGATGTATTAGTGGTGGTAGGCTCAGGGGGTTTACCTGGACAGGACTTATCCCCTGGCCTATGGCCTCTGTTTTTACACACAAAGCACCAAGGCTTTTTAAATTGTGTAGGTTGAGAAGAAGAGGAAGAATTTGTTTTTTCCCCACCCCCTGAAGAGTGTTTAAGATTTGAAGTGGGATCTTTGGTTTTACCCTTATCCCCATGCTTATCTTGAGATTTTTCACCATCTTTCTTCTTATTGTTCTCTTTGTCACCACCTGTATGAACTTTTCTGTTCACCCTTGTTCTGACCCATTTGTCTGCCTTCTTTCCCAATTCTTGGGGACAGGTCAGATCAGAGTCCACCAAGTACTGGTGCAACAAATCAGACACACAATTATTAAGAATATGCTCTCTCAGGATCAAGTTATACAGGCTGTCATAATCAGTAACTTTACTGCCATGTAACCACCCCTCCAAGGCCTTCACTGAATGGTCAATGAAATCAACCCAGTCTTGTGAAGACTCCTTTTTGGTCTCTCTGAACTTCATCCTGTATTGTTCAGTGGTTAAGCCATAACCATCCAGGAGTGCATTCTTAAGAACTTTATAATCATTAGCTTCATTTTCTTTAACAGTAAGGAGCCTATCCCTACCTTTTCCACTAAATGATAGCCATAGGATAGCAGCCCACTGCCTTTGAGGGACATCCTGTACAGCACAGGCCCTCTCAAGTGCAGCAAACCACTTGTTAATGTCATCCCCCTCCTTATAAGGGGGAACTATCTTGTGCAGATTCCTGGAATCATGCTCTTTTGCAGGATGACTATGGGGAATACTGCTGCTGCCACCATGGGTTTCTAAACCCAACTTCTGTCTTTCCTTCTCTAGTTCAAAAGACTGTCTATCCAAATCCAGCTGTTGCTTCTTAAGCTTCAGTCTGGTTTGTTCCACCCTCAACTTATTGAGTTCCCTCTCTAACATTCTGTCATCAGGGTTGGTGGGAGGGACATTCCTAGATACAGAGGTATGATGGGAATGAACAGAAGGAGACCTGTCCCTTACAGAGGGCACCCTAACAGCTTGGCTGACACTGTAATGTGAGAGCACATCATCTGGATGATGTGACTCCACCTCAGTACCAACTATGCTAGACTGTCTTGTAATGGGAAGGCTAAGAAGTTTCTTTCCTGAACCTTTACCTGGGGGAGTCCCTGGATCAGATTGAGAACCATTAGCTACTTTTTCAACAGATGGGGCACTTTTAGCCTTATCCTGTTCTCTAAGCATATTAAGTAACAGTTCCAAGGAAGGATTCTTCCCTACACTCAAACCTCTCTCTATGCAGAGACTCCTTGCTCCTTTCCAGCTAAGGTGATCATATGCAATCTTAGACAGGTCAACATTTTGGCCTGTGCCAGACATTTTTAGAGAGAGTTAAAGTGATAGAAAAAGTGAAAAAAGTTTGTCAGAGCTTTTAGAAAGACAGAGAAAAAAACTTTAAAAACTTTTTAGAACTTTTTAGAAAGTTAGAAGTACTTTTCAGCACTTAGAAAAGAGTGAAAAGAGGAAATGCAAAACTTTTTGGCTATGTGTATATACACTGACCTTGTTTTGTATATTTTTCTCTTATGAAAAGTACAATGACAAGAGTGGTAAGTAGTCTCAAAGCACTTATCCCACCGCTGCACAACAAATGTAGGAGGCTGGACTGGCTTGTAGTGAGTACCAAGGGGTACTTGCACCTTGCACCAGGCCCAGTTATCCCTTATTAGTGTATAGGGTGTCTAGCAGCTTAGGCTGATAGATAATGGTAGCTTAGCAGAGCAGCTTAGGCTGAACTAGGAGACGTGTGAAGCTACTACAGTACCACTTAGTGTCATATGCACAATATCATAAGAAAACACAATACACAGTTATACTAAAAATAAAGGTACTTTATTTTTATGACAATATGCCAAAGTATCTTAGAGTGTACCCTCAGTGAGAGGATAGGAAATATACACAAGATATATATACACAATAGCAAAAATATGCAGTATAGTCTTAGAAAACAGTGCAAACAATGTATAGTTACAATAGGATGCAATGGGGAAACATAGGGATAGGGGCAACACAAACCATATACTCCAAAAGTGGAATGCGAACCACGAATGGACCCCAAACCTATTTGACCTTGTAGAGGGTCGCTGGGACTATTAGAAAATAGTGAGAGTTAGAAAAATAACCCTCCCCAAGACCCTGAAAAGTGAGTGCAAAGTGCACTAAAGTTCCCCTAAGGACAAAGAAGTCGTGTTAGAGGAATAATGCAGGAAAGACACAAACCAACAATGCAACAACTGTGGATTTCCAATCTAGGGTACCTGTGAAACAAGGGGACCAAGTCCAAAAGTCACAAGCAAGTCGGAGATGGGCAGATGTGAAGAACCAGAACCTTATGGGCCTGGCGGCGCAGGGTACGCCTGAAATCTCCTTGGATTCACCTGCCTCAACTAACAGAGACACGGGACACTCTGTCAGGCGTAAAAGATCAGATTTTATTAGCTGCAGCTAGTACAGTTGTCCAAGAAGTACACAAGGTATGTTCTCAGGAGACTGCCACTTTACTTTGTGGCGCACAATCTTATATACCGTATAAAAACCATTTATTAACTACATACACTCCCAGAACACATAGAAAGGAGCCAGTAAGAATAATGTAAAGATAGAACAGAGCCAATAGAAATGTCGGAAAACAAGACAGCACCAATAGAAGGAATTGGAAAACAAAGTATCAAGTGACTTAAGGTTGCCTCCCCTCCAGCTGTGTTTGTCACCCCTCCCTTGAACTAATTCATTAACCGATCCACAACGAAGTTGCATGTGGTGCGATAAGTTTGTGTGCGTTTGGAGGACAGTTGTGAAATGAGAGAATACTAGCAAAGGACAGCGAAGGCCAGACGATAAGATAAGATCGGCGGAGAATAGTGTGAGCCTACAGATAGTTGAAACAAGGATTAGAAAACCAGACAGGGATTAGTGTACTCGGTCAGACCTTAATACCAGCCTTGTAAAGATAGAGGCAGAAGGCTGTTTTGAACACCATGTTGCAGAATAAGCAGAAAAGGCAGAATGGACTTTGTTCGCTGTGCTGCCTGAGTGAAGGCAACATAAAATGGCGGCGGGCCACAAAATGGCGGGTCGATACGATCGTATTAAAAATCGAATTTCCTCAGACCCTCCTTTTGCCAGAACTCAGGCAAGATACACAAACTCATGTTAATCTGAGTCGATGTCTATGGCCATGAGGTCATCAAGCTGTTGCTGTACCATCATTTTGATATTCTCTGCTCTTTGTGACTTGGGTTTGGGAATACATGCAGTAGCACATAGGTTGCAGATGGCAGGACCGCAGTGCATACAAAGACAACAAGAGAATATAAAAGCTAAAATTACTCCAAAGAATGTCCATACCTTCCAACCCCATTTGGACAGTAATCCCCAAAACCATTCTGAAAAGGACCAATCTCCTTCGTCCTGATGAATCGACTCGGAGATTATGTGTAACTTAGAGATAGCTTGGTATACTGTCGGAGCGTCATTAGGTATGAAAATACAGCAACTTGATCCGATCAATTTGCATACTCCACCACGGTCCGCAAGAACAAAGTCTAAGGCAACACGGTTCTGCAAGGTCATAAGGCGATCAGCCTGTAGTTCAGCTGTAATGTTACTTAAAGCTCCTACAGTGATGTCTATGGTGGTTTCTACGACACGAACCAATTGCCTTATATTTCTGCTGTTGGCCATTGGACCCCAGAAGGGAAGAAATCCTTTGAGGAAATCTCCTCCCTCTTGTCCTGCTGTGTCTTTCGAATCCACAATCCCTCTGCCATATCTATTTTTATGATGGTTCGCAGGAGCGGTGTATGTAGGGGGAAGAAGAAAGGCTATATAACAAGTACCAGAGAAATCAGCTGGCAACCATGTATAAGCCCTATCGTGGCAAACGAAGTATGTACCTTGAGATGGTACTAACGGCAGTGAATTCAGGGCTGAATAAACATATGTATGGGAACATAAACTTTCTCTTTGTCCGGTGTTTGGAGTTCTACCATTTATTTGCAGACAGAAATTTCCTTGTTGGGGTATGACCCGTATCGGAGGAGATTTTCCTTGCTTAACCTTATCATTGAGGCTGGAAATGTAATTAGTTATGTTCCAATTGGTATATGCTTTTCTTTCATCTATGGAAGCTTCACTTTTTTCCATGATTTTAGCCATAGCTACCATTCCCTTTATCAATAAACTATGACTGAAATTTGAACCAACACTATGTGAACTGACAGGTTGTTTAATTTTACTTTGATATGCATTATTGAAAATGACAAAATAAGCCCAAGCGGAACCTTCATAGGAGAATGGAAGAACTAAATATGGCATTCCTTTTTCTACCGTATGTGGTATGAGTCCACACACCCAACAGTCAGTTGTATTGATCACTAACTGATGTTGATGTAACAACTGGACGAAGGAATTGTTAAAGTATTCAGTTCTTCTGATGAGTTCATGCTGGGGAAGAGTGTGAAATAGGTGCGGAGAGATAGTAGAAGAAGATGTAGAGGTAGGAGAAGAGACAACTTTTTGCTGCAGAGTAATAATGATCCAGTTTACAGATGCCAAAAGAATACACGACAATATAATGACGCATAGAGCAATACTACAACGACTACATATTTCTTTACAATTATTCTTTACATTTTTACTTTCTCTTTTATCTAATGTAGCCTCCATCTTTCTAAGTGGATGCTCACGGCAATCTTCCTCAATCACTGTAGTCACGATTATCTACCGTCCTATGACACTGTGAGGTCCTGCAGGCCTATTGCCACTTACTCAGGTCGTAACTAAGACTCCTACCGTGACCCTGCAACCGGGATAGAGTACTACATAGGAGAGAAATTTACAAGTTATTTGGTCTTGGTCTCAAATTATAGCGTTCCTGTCCAGAGGCAGTCTGGTTTTGAAACAATGTTCCTGGATTTGTCGTGTTCAAGCGACGATGCGATGGTATTGCTTCTTGAAGGATGTCGTCGTCCTCTTTCTCAGAAAGTGTTCCAATTAGACGCGCATCACTGAATGGTACAAATTGCGGAACTTTCTCACTTTCAGAGTCACTGATGCCTCTACGGACCCACTGATCGAAAGGCAAGGGCAAAGGCACTTTCTTGCAGTGCACGGCATGCACCCAGTTTTTCTTTCCTTCGACTTTAACTGCTGTTCTTGTGGTCAAAAGAACCAGGCGTGGCTCTCTCCATCTGGGCTCCAAATTTCTCTGTCGTTGGAAATTTTTCGTGCAGACCCAGTCACCTGGTCGGATGGAATGACCTGGGTCTGTGGAAGCCTCTGGTAGAGCACTCTGAACCTGTTGATGTAGAACACGCAATTTAGTTGTAAGGTCATGCAAGTAGTCAATCAACATCGGGTATGGCAAGTCTGAGTATTTCTTAGGGCGAGGAACTCCCCATACATTAGCTGGGCGACCAAATATCACTTCGTAAGGGCTAAGCCCCAAACAAGAGTGTACTGCTGTTCTGGTGGACAGAAGAGCCAATGGTAAAGCATCAGGCCAATTAAGTCCTGTGCTAGCTTGCACCTTAGCAATTTTAAGCTTCAAGGTTCCATTGTAGCATTCTACTAAACCAGCCGACTGTGGGTGATTCGCCGCGTGGAACTTCTGTTTTATGCCAAGACCTGCACAAAGTTTTTGCATGACTTGACCCACAAATTCGCTCCCATTGTCACTCCAGACAATGCGTGGCAAACCAAACCTAGGGAAGAATTCTTTCAAAAGTATTTTGGCAGTTGATAAAGCAGTATTGTCCTTCAGAGGGTAGGCTTCTACCCATCTAGAAAAAGCACATACTACCACCAGAACATATTTGAGGTTGTTGCATCGTTCCATGTGAATATAATCGATCTGCAACACCTCAAATGGATATGTTGGAGGAGCAAAATGACCTGCTGGAGTTGGGGTTCCCTTTCCCGGATTGTACATCAAGCAAACAATACAATGTTTTACTACATTATTTGCACACTTTGGGATCCCCTCATTTTGCCACACTGGAGCCAGAAGCTTACATATTCCTTTTGCACTTAGGTGAGCTGGACCATGTGCCATAGTAACTACAGGTAGTACATAAGCATCTGGTAACAGCCAACGTTGATGTTCTGATAATTCAACCCAACATCCCATCTCATCTAACATTCCTGTACTTTCCTTCCACTTTCTCAACTCATTCTCCGTAGCCTCTCCTTGAATTGATTTCACACTCTCTACTGTATCTTCACACATTCCCTTTTCTCTTACGCAGTTTGCGAGACCTGCAACATACATTCGACTTGTGTTGTCTCTGGCTGTCTTTTTCGCTACCTCATCTGCAAATGCATTTCCTCGACCAACATCGTCCACAATCTTTTTGTGTGCACTACACTTCACGATCGCTATCTGAGTAGGCATTGTAAGTGACTCAAGAAGTTCAGTCACTAATTGACCATGTTGTATCTTAGTACCATGGGAAGTAAAGAATCCTCTTTCCTTCCATAAGCGCCCAAAGTTAAACGCTACACCAAAAGCGTATTGGCTATCAGTGTACACGTTTACTCTTTTTCCTTTGGATAACACACACGCTCTAGTTAAGGCTATCAATTCAGCTGCCTGAGCTGAATTATGTCTAATGCGTGCTGTCTCCACAATCGTATGCAAAGTAGTAATAGCGTAGGCTGAAACTGTATCTCCATTCGGGAGCTTGAAACAAGAACCATCTACCCATAGTGTTCCATCTGGATTCACTAATGGCGTGTCTTTTAGGTCAATTCTACCCTTAGTCTCTTCTTCAGTACGGAGAAAACAATCATGCTGTTCAGAGACATCTCTCTCTTCTGGAAGAGGCAACAAAGTAGCTGGATTCAGGGTATTACATCGTTTGATGTGTATGTGACTAGCCAAAAGCGTCAGCTCATATCCGGACAACCGAGCACTCGTAAGATGCTGCGTTTTTGTCCTATTTAGTAAAGTATCCACTGCATGTGGCACCATAACAATGAGAGTATTATCTAGCACTACTCCAGCAGACTGTCGAATAGAAATTGCTGCTGCCGCTGTTGCCTTAAGACAACTAGGCAATGCTTTAGCTACTGGATCTAACGTAGCTGAGAAATATGCGCATGGTCGCTGTTGATCTCCAAAACGCTGCGTTAAGACTGACAATGCACAACCCTCTCTTTCGTGGACATAGAGCGTAAAGGGCTTACTGTAATCAGGAGTACCCAATACAGGAGCAGAACACAAAGCAATACGCAAATCAGTAAAACTCTTCTGACACTCGTCAGTCCACGGAAGAGGCTGAGGCGTATCTTTTAAAGTTAGCGCCAACAGCGGTTTAGCCAATAAAGAGAAACTCGGAATCCACTGTCTACAATAAGAAGTAATGCCCAAAAAGGCACGTACCTCTCTTTGTGTGGATGGCACTGACATTTGTGCAATTGCCTGAATTCGTTCGGGGGTCAATCGTCGTCCCTCCTTTGACAAGAGATGACCCAAATAAGTCACCTCGCGACAGACATATTGTAATTTAGAAGGAGAAACCTTGTGATTCAGATCAAACAAATGACGCAACAGTGCAACGGTCACGTTTTTGCAAATCTCCTCTGAATCAGCTGCAACTAATAAGTCATCCATGTACTGAATGAGAGCGGCACCGGACGGTAAGGAAAAGGCATCAAGATGACATTTTAGAGCTTGACTGTAAATAGAGGGACTTTCACAATAACCTTGAGGTGCGCGTTTAAACCGGAAGCTTCGGCCTCCGAGGGAAAAACCAAAAATATCTCTACTCTCTTCGGCGATGGGAATACTAAAGAAAGCATTCTTTAGATCAATAACTGAAAACCAAGTCGCTGTAGAAGGTATCATCGTCAACAGAGCAGTGATATCTGGGACTACAGGAAACTGCGGTACGACAATCTTGTTTACCTCCCGAAGATCAATTACAAAACGATAAACAGGAGGCTGAGAAGGATCAGTGCGTTTAAGAACCGGAAGAACAGGACTGTTACATGTATTTCCTCTCGTTTCCTCAACCACACCCTTCTGAATCAAATCATGGACAATTTCCAGAAGTGCTTTCTCACCTTCAGTAGAGATTCTGTATTGCGGAATACGTGGCATTTCAGCATTGGGCTTAAGAGTAACAACATAAGGTGGGATCTCAAGACAACCAACGTCATTCGGACCCGTAGCCCAAAGCGTTTCGGGAAGAGAAAGCAATTCAGGTGGGAATTGATCTTTTGATAAGTACATTGGACTAGTCATTTTCTGTCCTAGAGTGAGGTATACACCAGAAGGTGAACAATATATCGTAGCATGCATTCTTTTTAATAGATCTAAACCCAACAGATTTTCACCACAACCATTCGTCAGAAGAAGCGGAGCTTCTAAATCATAAGGGCCTATTGAAACAGGCAAAGGGCAAGAAACTGGATTGCGAACAGGGGCGCCAGAAAATCCTACAGATACATTCGTTAAGCCAGACAAAGGTGCGCCAGGGAGTTTAGAATGAATGATAGAGCTTCTCATGGCACCAGTATCTAAAAGAAATGGCTCTGAAACACCCATTGTAGTGACATTAACATAAGGTCCATTCTGATCCACTGGAATTGACGTAACCCCCTTACTTTGTCCATGGCTGTCCTATTCAAAATGAAGACTTTCATTCCCTCCTTCAATATACTGATCCTCACTGTAATACTGTGTAGACCTAACATTTTGCTGGTCAAAGTAATTTCCGGAATTTGGAGGAACAAAAGAACGCTGCCCTTGGGTTAACACACCTCGACCTCTACCTCTATTTGCTGACTGAGGACCACCACGACCTCGTGAAGCAGATGTTGCTCCATTACGCTGCAACAATGCCGGACAACTGTTCTTAAAATGACCTTCCTCCCTACAATAAGCACATTGATTGGGACCTAGCAAAGGTCTTGGAATGAATGGTTCAGGCTTTTGATACAACCTCTGAAACTGCGGAGGCTGTTGAAACTGAGGCTGAACATAACGAGGAGGATAAGCCTGTTGCAAGAGAACTTTAGTTTTTAATTCTTTCGTCTTTTTCTCTTGTTTTTCTCTTTCTTCTTTGTCTCTATTTTCATAATATTGTGCAGTAGCCAATATCTGGGCGGAAGAAGAAACTGCCCATGAACTCTCGGAGTCTTTTAGCTTGTGTGATAGTTCAGGAAGCAAGTTATATACGAACTTATCCACAAATAATCGCTGTCCCCCTTCTGTAGCCATATCTTGACCACTGTGATCAATGAATGTCTCCTCGAATCGGGTAAACAAATCGGAAACACTTTCATCTTTCTTTTGTTTACATGCTGCTAGCTTATCCCAATTAACTCTCAAAGCAGGCATCATTGTTTTCATTAATGTAATAATCCTACCAGGGAGTTCTGAGATCAAAGCGTCGGGCTTTGCACCACCTACTTGACCTCTATCTGCGGCAATAATAGCGTTCCAATCGCCGCCTAATTCTTGAGCGTGATCCTCTCTACGAATTTTAGCCCATATTGTCTGTGGAACTACATTTCCCATCAACATGTCAATATCTGCTAGATTCATAGTACATGCATCAACTGTTTGCGACAACTCTTTATAGTAACCAGCAGGATTTTTGCGTGAATCTGGTAGTGACTGTTTAAGTGCTAAAACTTCAGACCTTTTCCAGGGGACATGTATCCATATGCGCTGAAAATGCGCAGGAATAGCTGGATTAGCACCTGCTGCTGCAACTTCTTCCTTCCATATTGGAGAAACCTCTCTCATGGGATAGTTTTTCAGTGCTGTCCTAACTGAAGGATCAGAATCAGGAAAAGTCTGTGAGAACAATAGGGATCTGAAAGAAATAAGTGTTCTGACAGCGTTTTCAACCTTAGGACCCACAATAAGTCCTTTGTCAAAGTCAGCCTGAACATCTAACAGATCCTGTGGGGCCGAACCCAAATTCATATCCTCCCATTCTTTAGCGAGAGTATCGCACATAACTTTAAAAACATATCTCTGCGTAGGTGCATTCCATTGCAGAAAGGTGGACATAATATCAGACGTACTATATTGGGGACCCTTCTTGATCCATCTACAAGCAAGTGAGTCCAATTTTTCTCGCTCTTCGGAGTCTGGGAATTGACTACGAGACTGTCTTCGAGAAAAAGCTGGAGACACATTTAAAGCTTCAAAGAAAGGTGATAAGAGACCAGAGACAGTATCTGCAAATTGTTTACGCATAGATGGAGAATTTGACATAAGGATAGGGGACAAGGTATTAGGTGAATTAACTAAAGGAGCATTAGGAATTGCCAAAGGAGCAGAAGGCAAAGGAGTTAAAGGCAAAGCTGGCATAGGCAATACTTGAGGAGGCAAATGTGGAAAAGCTGGAGCAGGCGGAAGCACAACTGGCGGCTGAACAGGCTGTAACATCGGGGGTGCATTAGCACCTTGTACATAGGGCGGAGGCAATTTCAATAAGTGGGACATTAAGGAATCTTCCTCAAAATCTTTTCTCTTATCAAGGGAAGAGATAGGCAACGTCGGATAGCATTTATCTATTGCCATTCGATGCTGTCTGTCTGAAATTTCCATTGCATTATCTATTTCATCATCTTTGAATTGCTGAGCAGCCTGTATAATCGTCATTCCCTGTGTTTTCCTATCTCGTTTCGCTTGTTTAATTTCTCTCTGTTTGGCTTCCTTACGCCAAAGGCGAAAAGAGTCAAACATTGCCGGCCGGGCTTTTCTTTTAAATAACGTTGCTTCTAAATTATCTAGCACATCAGTTTCGAAACTACCATTTTCTGGCCATTTTAAAACACCATCTTTCTTTGTATATCGGGTCCATGTCTTATTAAAGGCAATAGGACCAACACCATGTTTAGAATAGAGCTCATATGTGGGAGTTCCAACCGAAGGAATCGGACAGGAGTCCTCAAGCTGGGAGTCCCTATTACAACCAAAGCAACAAAGTTTTCCAAACTTAGTCAGACCAGACATCTCACGATTTTTACTGGCTGTTCACAAACATCAAGGGGGTAAAACTTTCAGTTTACACAGCACAAATGCACTTACCCCTCGGCTTTGGCCACTGCAATGGCCAAATCTAAGGACCTAAGGACAAAACAAAGACCAAAATTTGTGGGTGCGACCCACCAAATACTTAACTAAGGATGTCTTCTTACACCAACAGAGGCCCGTCTATCGTCTCGCTTTACCATACATCATCAAAGAAAGGGCCAAGGCAGGGCGGCAGTCAGGGCAGCAGTCGTCAGTAGCCGTCAGGAAGGAGTAACCGCGCTGAAAAAGACCTTCAGACCACTTCGACATACAGGGGTCGCTTGACGTGGCTCGCGATTCCTCCAGAATTTTCTTGCGGGGTTCCTCACGACCTTCAGGCAGAACCGGTACCGCTGAAGCCGCCCCACGTTGGGCGCCAGTTGAAGAACCAGAACCTTATGGGCCTGGCGGCGCAGGGTACGCCTGAAATCTCCTTGGATTCACCTGCCTCAACTAACAGAGACACGGGACACTCTGTCAGGCGTAAAAGATCAGATTTTATTAGCTGCAGCTAGTACAGTTGTCCAAGAAGTACACAAGGTATGTTCTCAGGAGACTGCCACTTTACTTTGTGGCGCACAATCTTATATACCGTATAAAAACCATTTATTAACTACATACACTCCCAGAACACATAGAAAGGAGCCAGTAAGAATAATGTAAAGATAGAACAGAGCCAATAGAAATGTCGGAAAACAAGACAGCACCAATAGAAGGAATTGGAAAACAAAGTTTCAAGTGACTTAAGGTTGCCTCCCCTCCAGCTGTGTTTGTCACCCCTCCCTTGAACTAATTCATTAACCGATCCACAACGAAGTTGCATGTGGTGCGATAAGTTTGTGTGCGTTTGGAGGACAGTTGTGAAATGAGAGAATACTAGCAAAGGACAGCGAAGGCCAGACGATAAGATAAGATCGGCGGAGAATAGTGTGAGCCTACAGATAGTTGAAACAAGGATTAGAAAACCAGACAGGGATTAGTGTACTCGGTCAGACCTTAATACCAGCCTTGTAAAGATAGAGGCAGAAGGCTGTTTTGAACACCAAGTTGCAGAATAAGCAGAAAAGGCAGAATGGACTTCGTTCGCTGTGCTGCCTGAGTGAAGGCAACATAAAATGGCGGCGGGCCACAAAATGGCGGGTCGATACGATCGTATTAAAAATCGAATTTCCTCAGATGCCCAGGAAATGCCAGCTGCAGGTGCAAAGAAGCTTCTACTGGACAGAAGAAGCTGAGGTTTCTGCAGGAACGAAAAGGGTTAGAGACTTCCCCTTTAGAGGACGGATCCCTCACGCCGTGGAGAGTCGTGCAGAAGTGTTTTCCCGCCGAAAGGACGCCAGCAAGCCTTGCTAGCTGCAAATCGTGCGGTTAGCGTTTTTGGACGCTGCTGTGGCCCTGGAGGGACCAGGAGGTCGCAAATTGGACCAGGAGAGAGAGGGGACGTCGAGCAAGACAAGGAGCCCTCTCAGCAGCAGGTAGCACCCGGAGAAGTGCCAGAAACAGGCACTACGAGGATGCGTGAAACGGTGCTCACCCGAAGTCGCACAAAGAAGTCCCACGTCGCCGGAGAACAACTTAGGAGGTCGTGCAATGCAGGTTAGAGTGCCGTGGACCCAGGCTGGACTGTGCACAAAGGATTTCCGCCTGAAGTGCACGGAGGCCGGAGTAGCTGCAAAAGTCGCGGTTCCCAGCAATGCAGTCTAGCAAGGTGAGGCAAGGACTTACCTCCACCAAACTTGGACTGAAGAGTCACTGGACTGTGGGGGCCACTTGGACAGAGTTGCTGGATTCGAGGGACCTCGCTCGTCGTGCTGAGAGGAGACCCAAGGGACCGGTAATGCAGCTTTTTGGTGCCTGCGGTTGCAGGGGGAAGATTCCGTTGACCCACGGGAGATTTCTTCTGAGCTTCTAGTGCAGAGAGGAGGCAGACTACCCCCACAGCATGCACCACCAGGAAAACAGTCGAGAAGGCGGCAGGATCAGCGTTACAGAGTTGCAGTAGTCGTCTTTGCTATTATGTTGCAGGTTTGCAGGCTTCCAGCGCGGTCAGCAGTCGATTCCTTGGTAGAAGGTGAAGAGAGAGATGCAGAGGAACTCGGCTGAGCTCTTGCATTCGTTATCTAAGGAATCCCAAGAGACAGAGACCCTAAATAGCCAGAAAAGAGGGTTTGGCTACCTAGGATAGAGGATAGGCTAGCAACACCTGAAGGAGCCTATCACAAGGAGTCTCTGACATCACCTGGTGGCACTGGCCACTCAGAGCAGTCCAGTGTGCCAGCAGCACCTCTGTTTCCAAGATGGCAGAGGTCTGGAGCACACTGGAGGAGCTCTTGGCACCTCCCAGGGGAGGTACAGGTCAGGGGAGTGGTCACTCCCCTTTCCTTTGTCCAGTTTCGCGCCAGAGCAGGACTAAGGGGTCCCTGAACCGGTGTAGACTGGCTTATGCAGAATTGGGCACATCTGTGCCCAAGAAAGCATTTCCAGAGGCTGGGGGAGGCTACTCCTCCCCTGCCTTCACACCATTTTCCAAAGGGAGAGGGTGTCACACCCTCTCTCAGAGGAAGTCCTTTGTTCTGCCATCCTGGGCCAGGCCTGGCTGGACCCCAGGAGGGCAGCTGCCTGTCTGAGGGGCTGGCAGCAGCAGCAGCTGCAGTGAAACCGCAGGAAGGGCAGTTTGGCAGTACCAGGGTCTGTGCTACAGACCACTGGGATCATGGGATTGTGCCAACTATGCCAGGATGGTATAGAGGGGGCAATTCCATGATCATAGACATGTTACATGGCCATATTCGGAGTTACCATTGTGAAGCTACATATAGGTAGTGACCTATATGTAGTGCACGCGTGTAATGGTGTCCCCGCACTCACAGAGTTCAGGGAATTGGCTCCGAACAATGTGGGGGCACCTTGGCTAGTGCCAGGGTGCCCTCACACTAAGTAACTTTGCACCTAACCTTTACCAGGTAAAGGTTAGACATATAGGTGACTTATAAGTTACTTAAGTGCAGTGTAAAATGGCTGTGAAATAACGTGGACGTTATTTCACTCAGGCTGCAGTGGCAGGCCTGTGTAAGAATTGTCAGAGCTCCCTATGGGTGGCAAAAGAAATGCTGCAGCCCATAGGGATCTCCTGGAACCCCAATACCCTGGGTACCTCAGTACCATATACTAGGGAATTATAAGGGTGTTCCAGTAAGCCAATGTAAATTGGTAAATTGGTCACTAGCCTGTTAGTGACAATTTGTAAAGAGAGAGCATAACCACTGAGGTTCTGGTTAGCAGAGCCTCAGTGAGACAGTTAGGCATCACACAGGGAACACATACCTATAGGTCACAAACTTATGAGCACTGGGGTCCTGACTAGCAGGGTCCCAGTGACACATAACAAACATACTGAAAACATAGGGTTTTCACTATGAGCACTGGGCCCTGGCTGGCAGGATCCCAGTGAGACAGTGAAAACACCCTGACATACACTCACAAACAGGCCTAAAGTGGGGGTAACAAGGCTAGAAAGAGGCTACTTTCTCACAAAATGTTCCAGGAGTGTTGCTCCAAAGTGCTGCATCATGCGTTCACGACACAGCTGCGCTGATGGGAGCGCCCACATCGTCCTTGTTGCGGCGGGACACCCATTGCGGAAAAACAACAGCAATAGCAAAACGCCGGCTAATAAAGCCAAAGTTATCGGAAATCCCCCAAAAATGCTTCCAAAAATTGAATGAATAGCCAAAGGTATTAAACCGAATATGGAAGAAAAGGTGTGAACGAAACCAACACCAACGGCTTTGAATTTTTTTTATAATCCAGCCATGCTGGACGCATTAAATATATGTCCCACGAGTTCACCAAAGTAGCTCGGAAAGTTGGTATTTAACAGGGACTGTATTTCCGCTGATGACCTTGCCACCTGAAGTGCATAGGTCTCGCGTGCAGATGTAAGGGCCACATGCGTCTGAAACAATAAAGCTTTTAGTCTACTTAACTTGTCGAAATTCACCTTGGAAGTAGCAATGTGAGGCCAGATATCTGCTACCTCCCTTAATTTAGTGGGGGGAAACAACACACTCCCGCAGCAAGTAACGACCTTAGTGACCGAAACAACGTAAACTATTCCGGCCTGCATGCCACAACAGTCTTCACTATTGAGGAGGACGTAGCTGCTGTTTGAAAGCACCTGGAATGTGCGTTTAATCAAGGGGACCACAACTCCCTTCAGCTAGCAAGCCAAGTTCGCAACTGAGGCATTACATGCCCCATGCAAGGACAGCTAAGAAAGACCTCTTTCATGCCATTGAGGCATTTGTACATGAAGGGAAGCTCCCACACCTCATGGATATATCTATCTCCCAACTTCTCATATCTGCCTATGGAACATGTTTCAAACAAGAAATGAACTGTAACGTAGAAATAGGCAGATTAATAACCCCGTGTATCAACCACTCCGCAGAGGGGATCTCGGCCACGGTAAAAGGCAATCTTTCTAATTTTTCAATGTTGAGCATGACATAAGTCGCCTCCTTCTTAGCCATTAGTTGTTGTTGTCGCGTTAAATTAAAGGAAAAAAATATCTCCCTGGCACTGATGTGCTGCCACGGAACGCGACCCGCTCTCAGTTTCTGAAGTGTCCAACCCAACTGCATAATGGACCTGGTCTGACTTTGTCCATGATATAAAGAAGACATATCAGATCGAATAATGTCTATAGCAGAAGAAACAATGTTGTTAATCGTATATATTCATTCGGACAAGGTGTGAATTCCATTATCCACAACAGCTAATGCATTTTTCAGATTTTCCTGATCAATCTGCCTTAACCGGGCTGCAGCCTCCTGCTGGGAAAGTTTCCATATTTCATTGTATACTTCATACAAGAAACGCTTCCTATGTGGTGTCTTCGGGCCTGACAAAAAATCTTGTAAGTCAGTGTTGTTAGACAGGAGAGTGAGATGTGTCTTAACTGCATCTAGCGAGGATGATTTTAACCATTGTTGGCACAATTTTCCCACACTATATGTAGTAATTATTTCAGCATGTTCTGGTGATATGTAGCGAGGGTCTGACCTACTTGTCCGGAAACCCCACGAGGAGGTGACAAAACGTTGATGACACCCGTTGGTGTCTATAGGCCACAATAACCACCCGCACGGACGTGACAATGAAGTGTTAAATGTACCATTCTGGACCCAGTCTGTAAGCTCACTAAAAGTGGAATTGATATATTTCTGCCAGTTATTAATTTTTGCAGGGACAGGTATACTACGCATGTTCAATTCTCTGTTCAATTCTCTAATTGTTGCTAAGCCCAAACAGCTAGTCTGTTGTACTGTTTCATTTAAAAAAATCATTTGAACGGGAATGAGACATGCTCTAAACAACGTTTCTTTACCCTTTGTTTGCCAATGTTTTGTTCCCCAAACACTTTTCAAATCAACATTATTTGACCAATAGTCATACCCTTCAATTGACAGTCGGGAAACAAAAGAATCTGAGTATATAAATTTCGTATTAGTCAACAACATTTGTCTATCTTTAGATGGAGTTAACCTAAAATAATATGACTTAGCATTCATTTGAGGATGCCCATAAAAATACGGAAATTTGTCAGAATAAGTTTTAAAACTCCCTTGCGGGGGAGTTGGGCAATGCTCCCATTGCGTATAGTCAAATATAGTTTTCGGACTACTTGCTTTGTGTATAAAATGGTGCCCATAATAATTATAGCAAAACATGTCACCATAATTGTCTTTAAACTGGTAAACATCTTCATTTTCATAGACAGTATAATATTGTAATTCAGTCATCACAGAATCAACTGTCTTCACATCCCAGTCATCAGATACAATGCCCGGTATTACTAATATATCATTCATAGATAACTTTAGGACATACAGTATTTGAATTATCTCAGTGGGACCATATATATCAAACATTACTTTATCCCACACAATCCCATTCGGAATTGGCACTGCAGAAATGTTCACAAAGTACAAGTCTTTTCGAACCCTATGTGATGAAAAATGTGGCTTCAACACCTCCTCCACCTGTTGAACCGCTGATGTGTCAGGAAGAAAATGACCATGTATTAACAGAAAAAAGGTAATGACAAACCCTATCCAAAGAAAAAATGAAAGCATAGTCAATAAGAACCACAGATAGTTCCATGGAAAAACAAAATACGTATCTTTAAGCCAACACAGCAGCTTACGTAGACCTGACAGGTCAGTAGTCGAAGAGGCAAACGAGTCCGATATACCATCGTCGTTGTTGGCAAAGTAACCAGAGGCAGTTCGTGCAAAAGGTGTTGCCATATTCAATGGAGGAGTTGTTGTTTCTCACTGTAGATAGCACCATCATTACGTCAGTAGTCATGGTGACTTGATCAAAGATTTCTAAGTTATTGGTTGTTAGTGGAACTAATGCAAGATCCTCATCCACCCTCCCCAAGTTCGGAGAGGCAACAGTGTTGGTATAGATAACTTGAAGCGGAACATCTTCCCCAGTAATGAGAGGGATTCGGGAACTACTGGACGTTCCTCCTGGTCTGCTGTGTAGAATCGGCCACATGTTGTAACTTGACATTGTCAATAGAAACAAAGCGGTTTTCTTTGGCACCCGGCAACGGGGGTAGAATAACAGTTCTCGTTCCGTGTATCCCCAACACAGGGACTGGTGCTCGATAAGAAAGGCCAAATTCTTTCTTCACTGCGACCTTTTCACACACAAGATCCCCAGCCCTGGGAATCCAGCCGGTAGATGTTACTGGCACATCCTTAATTCCTGTGGAGGCAGCATTTTTGGAAGAATTATCTTCACGGAACTGCTGTAAGTCCTGCAAAACAGTGACGCAATCATTTATGTCTAAAGGTGTTTTCGCCGCCTCCACACCAGGACCATCAAGATCCGGAACAAACATTCGCGTTCTGAACAGGCACTCATATGAAGTACGACCCCCTCAGGGACCTTCTAGGCAAGTTATTAAGTGCTCTCTGAACTCCATACAGGTGGGTTAGCCAACTACGACCCGTACCTAAGACTCTGGCTGTTAAGGATTGCTTTAAATCGCAGTTTAATCGCTCCACGACAGAATTTCCCTCAGGATGAAATGGAGACGTGTACTGGAGTTGGACCCCCAACGAAGCCATGGTGTCCCTGAATGCCCTTGAGGCAAAGGCGGGGCCCTGGTCCAAATGGAATGCCGCAACTGCATATGTACCGACAAAGACTTGCAAATCTTTAATAACAGTCCGAGCGTCAGCCAAGTGCTGTGGCCACACCCACACAAATCTGGAGCAAGAATCAACAGCGACTAGTATATATTTGTATGCATTATCTGGTGTTAGTGGACCGCAATGATCCTAGTACACACATTGTAACAGTCTGTTGTATATTAAGAGGGGTGTCTGTGGCAGGCGCTTAGCTGTTGAAACTTTAATTTGTTGACAGATGTCACAACAAAGGACATACTGCTTAGTCTCTTTATAGAGACCAGGCCACCAGTAACGGGCCTGCAATAGCGAAATTGTGGCGGTCACGCCAGCATGTGTAGATGCCACTCCCTCATGCACTGCATTAATCAATTGTGGTCTTACAACTTTATTGGGGATGTCGCGTACGCCTACGCCAGGAATTTTAACCTCAGCGTTCAGCATACTTCCCATGAAGTATTGATATTTATTAGGAAATCCCTTAGGATAAGGCGTGCCATCAACCGTAGCTTTTATGGCAGCCAAAATCTCTGTGTCTGGTTTGGAACTCGAACGAGTCACTGCAGCCACAGTGGCAACTGCCACTGCCGACTTTGTGGATTCATCAGCCAAAGAATTCCCAGCAACGTGTATTCCAACGCGCTGGTGTCCAAGTGTATGTACAACATGGACTTTGTGTAGCATCTCCTTCAGGTCAGCTACCTTCCCCCACAGTAGTCTGTGTTATATGGTGTTGCCTTTTGAATCTCTGAATCCATTCAAGCGCCAGTAATGTAGGTATTCATTAAAAGACTGGACGCAATAATACGAATCACAAACAATCAGTGTAAACTGCGTCGGATCTTTATGTTCTAGTGCCATTAGCCGAGCTTTAACTCAGCTAACTGTGCCGTACAATCCCCTAAGGTCTGTGTATAAGTATGTTAGGGGCAGAATTTCTCCCCCTCCATATGGCCGCTCACTACCGCACATGCAGCCTAATATTGGTGTTTTGTTCCAACCGCCGGTTGTGCAGAGCCATCGGTGTACATGACTACTTGATATTGATCAATAGGCAATGTATCAGCGGGAACTGGATATTCAACTTCATATTGCAGAAATTCTTGAGTTTGTAATTTTGGGTCAAAAATGTAATCTACATCAGTGGCTGTTAAAGACGTAGCCCATTGTATCCATCGCGGGTGGTGTGCTTTTGCGTTCGGAATGCTAGCTTTTGTAACAGCCTCGAGGGCCGGTATAGGGGAAACGACAATAATGCGTTTACCCTGGGCAAGAGGTCTTTCTTTAATAACAGTCATCTGCTCAGCAGTGAGAATTTTCTCTGTGGGTGCAAATCGTTGTTCAGCAGCCGAATACAAGTGAGACTTGTATCCAATCGGGACTGTCTCACCTTCATTAAATGTGACATACGTAAACCCAATGGCCCCAGCTATTACCCTGATGACCAAATGCGTCTTATTGTCTGTGTATGTAAATGTTTTGCGGCTATTAGATCTGCTTGTAACTCCCGAAGAGTATGTGTATGTTCAATTGTCCAGAAGTTGCTTGAAAAATCAGGACGGATTAATTCATATAAAGGTTTTATGTGTGTAGTATAATCAGGAATGTATGTTCTGCCAAAATTCAGAATGCCCAACAATGATTGGAGTTTCTTAATCGAATTAGGTGGTTGCAATTGTGCACACTTTTCTAAAAATTGTGGCGCTAGGCTCTTACCTTCATTCGACAACTCGTATCCCAGGAATATGACCCTGAGGAAGGCAATTTTAGATTTTTTTAAGTTAAATTTGCAGCCAATTTTTGCAAATCCTACAACAATGTGGGCTACTCTTCTTAAATGTTGTAGCAACTCGTCATCCGTGAGATATATATCATCTACATATGACAATGCTTCAGGGTCCAACTCGTGTAAAATTTCAGTCACACGAGCTGCAAACAGTCCTGGGCTGTTCTTATACCCCTGAGGCAAACTACAGAATTTTTTCTGAGAGCCGAACGGGCTAAAGCTTGTCAAATTCCTGATTTTGGGTGCTATATTCTGGCAGAAGAATCCATTCAAGATGTCTAAAGTAGTTTTATATTTTTTCCGCACAATGTTGTTTATCAGTGCGGCGCTATGTGAATTTTGTATAGCATATGTACGTGTATGTCCGTTCAAATGTCTGTAGTCTAAGACTATTCTATATGAATGGTCCGGTTTAGCTACAGGGAATAAGGGATTATTCATCGGTGAGACACAGGGTTTAATCACCGCCTGGTATTCCAGTTGTGTAAGTATTTCCCTCACCGGTGCCCTTGCTTCATGTTTTATAGGATACTGCGGTTGTGGCTGAGGTTCACCTTTAATCGGAATTACTTGATATGGAGAATCCCTATCCCACCCTACGTGATTTATATATAAGGCAGGTGCCTGTGCTAGAGCCCATTTGA